>NC_045741.1:9046322-9113758 GCF_008692095.1 Etheostoma spectabile
TGAAAATAATATGATAACCCTAACCCGATTGATGAATATACACAATAAAAAAACATTGTTATCCTTTAAACAAAAATCTCACTTCTTGTGATATTTCTTATAAAGGAACACATTTTGTAGATACAGTTTTCTCCTTAAAGCCTTTGGCGTGCTGGTAGATGTCTTGTTCCCTCTGCCGCTGCACGTTTGATCTCTTACAGTTATAAATAAAAAAGGTGGCGTTCACTGGCACACATTCAGTGAAAGGTTTCTTCAGTCAGGGCATGAGCAGCGGGGGGAATGCACAAAAAAATGCAATGATCTACGGATGTGGCCGTTAGAAGAGACTGAAACATGTCCTCTGCTGTGTGTGACAAGTGTTTAATGTGAATGATTGCTCAGCCATGTCCAATTGATCTCCAGCAAAGGGCTCTATTTTTAGAAAAGTACTTCTAAATGTCCACCAGCTTGATGTACATCTCCTACAGAGTGTGGGGGAACAGGACACTTTATCTTGATAAGTGCAGCCATTTGATGGTAGTACCGAAATGTAGCATATACAGGCATTCTGGTTTTCCCAGGAAAATATATGAGAGCTTACAGATGTCTTACAAATAGAACGATGTCTGGCAAGTAAACAACATATTTTGTAACAAAGTTTGTGGAATATGGTCTAATCTGAATGTCCAACTTTGTAATAGCCTTGTTGGGTCCAAGGATAATACAGTTTAGTAGTGATGGCCAAATGAAGCTTCGTAAAGCGGTGTCTTTATTTTCTGAGCCCACAAGATGGAGCTCTTGGTTTTAAGAGAAAGGCATAAGGCGTTGCAATTTAGTGTATTCTCAACCCTTTGTTGAACAGAGAGCGCCATCTAGTGGGCTCTGAAAATAAAGACACTGGTTTAAGAAAGCTTCATTTGGCCATCACTGCTATTTAAGCATTATTTCATTAGTTTATTTATTTTTTGTTTTCAGATTCACTTTAGTTCTAATTAGTTTTTAAAGCGTGTTTGCCAGTAAAGTTTAGTTTTTGAAAATGCTTAATTTATTTTAGTTTTTATTAGTTTTAGTCTTTTTTGTAATGTGGGTTATTTATCAAGGGCAAGATTAAAAAAGTTCAGAAATAGTACAATGTAATAGTAACTCAACAAAGATTATATACCATTTTAGAAATATATATTCACAATGTATGTGTCACAGGTGTTTTGGACTTTGGTTCGTGTAAAGTGAAAAACTTTTTGAAGTCAATCGACTCACAGTTGTGGAGACCAATATTATTAATATTAATACAAATATGAACCCACGCTTCCTCCCGCTTTTGGCGTTCCTGCGTATTTGCTAACCAGCAGCAATGGGTCGCCGGTTAAAGCACACCTGTAATGTTCTCTGTCCCATGGTTGTCTCCGTCATGTCTCCGTCATGCTGCTGGCCCTGCGTATCCATACGTCCATGCCCTGTATCGGGGTGAGCTTCTGTTTCGGGGAATGGGGCCTTTGTGTTCTCCTTTACCCTGTTAACCCTTGTGTTGTCTTCCCGTCAACCATTTTTTTAAAAAAGGGTTTATTTCAACATTATCATCACTTTTTCCAACATTTTTTGTCACTTTTTCCAATGTTGTGAGTGCTTTTTTAGATTAGAAGTTATTTGATATTTCTAATGTTGACGTTTTCAACGCTTATTTTGAAGGCCCATTTTTCGTGATTAAAAAAACTAAAAAACGGGTCAAATTTGTTAGGTCAGGCTTAGACTCTGAAAGATATAACGTTATTTCTTTTTTGTAATGCCTCGTTTTTATTGTTATTTCAGTTAAGGTTCAGTTAGGTGTTAACAGTCATCAATTTTTTAAAATGTTTTATTTCATTTGTTTTAGTTAATGATTATAACCTTGCTTGGGTCTGATTTGATTTCTTTTTGTGGTATTCACAAATGTATTAGTGAAATCTACTGTAATGTGAAATATTAAACAACCAATTAACAAATGGCCAGCATTTTATTAATCCATTCAACTTTTAATGAAGGTGCACTTTCCAATTTGAGAATTGGACCTTCGGATTGAACGCATTGTTGAATATCAGGATAATTTATTAGTACGTTTTAGAAGGTCCTTTCCAAATGAAGTTTTGACCTTGTGTGTCATGGCTTTGTGGAGTTTGAGGACATTTTAGCCGGTCCCCTCTTTCCAATTTGAGTCTTAGAATTTGAGAGCACATATTTTTTTTAGACCAAAGATTTTTTGAAAAATGGTAATATTCCATTTTAGGAAAGTAGGAATATTTTGGTCGGTTCCTCCACATTCCAATTTCAGTTGTAGACCTTGAGGGCACGGACATGTTGATTTTGAGGATTGTTTTGAAATTGTGAAAATGTTTTGGCTTGTCACTTTTCAAATCGATTTCCAAATGTCACTGTAAAGATGGGCACAGGTTTTAAATTGTTAAAAAAAATAAGTACGTACTGTTTGGCCATTAGCAGCGGTGTTATTTTTAAGAAGCAGGCTGAAGCGATATGATGGACGATTAGTTTATTACATTTTGTGTCATATTTTAAGGTATAACACTTCAGAAATTGCTGTTGCTTTTTTAAATGTAACTGATTTTTCTATGAAAGATAATATCTGAAAGACAAAATTAATAAATAACACTTTCTGGACTGTTATTTACTTTAAAACATTGAACAAAATGAAACCTTTGCATATTTTGTTGCTGTTTTAAAATATGTTTGTACAGACAGTATACCCCCCTGGGCCAGTCTCAGTGGATAAACCCAGGGCTGAATTTATTTACCAGTTCACCCCTGTGTGTCAGTGCACCTAGGGGTGGGAATTAATGTGCTACCACCTTCAGAAGTATCAGCATTACCTTCAAACAATAAGCAACACATACAAGGCCAGTTGACTCAGACCCAATGATTAAAGCTTTAGTGCGAAGCTTTTGATGAACGTCCATTACATTCAAGCCATTGCCAAATTAGTTGCTACAAAAGCTAATTAGGACCGACAGCACCACACAACTCTCTCTGTATTTCTCTGTAAGGCTATGTTCAGAAGATTGCGTCACCCGGTGACTTTCACGCTCAGAAACTTGAGTAATTTCCTTTTTTTTGAGTTCATAATGTTTTTTTTAATCCTCCGTGTCCGCCTTGGCTCCCAGCAACTTCATAGGAGCCATCATGTGGATGGGCCAACAGTGTTGTATTCATTATTTAGATTTCCTCATGGGGGCGACAGAAACTACGCACTATAGCTTTACTTCCTTCCTTCCGTAATGTATGTGAACTTTGTGGCGAAATAACTAATGTAGCTCAGCATAATTTCTTTCAGGAAGACCTATTAATTGATGCACTCCTAAACCAATTCAGCTGTTATCCTAATACATGTACATGTAATCATGCTGTGTTTAACTGTCGCATATCTGCATCTATTCTCTTCTGATTGAAATGTTTCTCAGCGTAAATCCTTTCAGGAAGTCCTCACTCTTAATCAAAGATCTACCTAATTGGAATCAGCTGTTGGCGTTCACCTTTCTGCTAAACCAATCAGAATCACATACACATGGCAAGTGCCAATCTCAGAGTCACAACCCTGCTTAAAATCTGTTTGTCCATTTGCTATTCACCTGCCATTGCAGGTAAATAGTGCAGCCCTCCACCCCCCCTTCCACCTCCAGTCCTCTACTCCAGCTGACCGGTCCGGAGCCTCGTTCTCCGTCTGGTCTTTGGGCTCCTTCGTCACCACCACCGGTTTCTAGATTTCATCTGGTGGCTGATGGTTTTCTACCGCTACATACGTAAATATACAAAATATTCATATAGCAATGGAGTCCAATCGCCAAAGACTTTGTACATTTTTATTGAGCTGTACAATAAACCTTATTTGCATATCTGCAAACATGTCTCTCCTGATCCTGAATTAATTATTGCAATCAATGGCCAATTTTAGAGCAAGTGCAGAAAATGATCATTAAAGTTGCATATATTAAATGATCTTGTATGTGAATCTTTTTGAAAATATACAGGGATTGGGCTCTGAATCCAAAAGCACGGATTAAAACCTTGCTGTGAAAATACTCATGAATTACAGGAACCCTATTACTATTAGTCATAGAGGTACTAATGAGAAAAATGAAAAGCATGCACATTAAAAAAGGGATAGTAATCGTTTGCCTGTTGAACAAAAAAAGAAAGAAGCACAATCATATTCTGGATGTGCTGCAGTCATTTGAGGAACCATACATGCTGAGCCTGCGGGGCAACAGAATGAGTCATTAACATTTTTATTCAGGAAGATTTGGGATTTTAAAACCATACTCAAGGTTATATTTTAGTATAGTGTTATCATTCCAGTCTTCCATTACACCAGGATTCGTTTTCATTTTAGTGACCCATTGAAGTGAGTGCCAACAACACGTGAGCGAAAAAATGGAACATAAATTAACACTGTACACTTGTTGTGTGAAGGTTAAAACTTGGAAAAAAACATAACAGCTGTACCCAAAAAGCTTTTTGAGGTCACTGTAAAGTGGAGAAGGTGATTTTGACACATTTTACAGATTCCTCAGAAGCCGCAAGCACCAAGGGAGAATAGATATTATTTGTTCAGAGTGAGAAGTGCTCAGAAGTGTTTCTTGGCAAAAAATGGGGGGCAGGGAGGCTTTCATGCTCCGGACAGTCTCCTTCTGATTTAGATATGTGGTCATTGGAGGCTCCTCTGACCCAAATGGGTTTCCAGAGGCTCTCTTGGTATGAGGACGCAAGCCTCAGCAGGTAAAGAGGATCAGTAATTGGAGTTACTTTAACAAGGCTGTTACTTTGCCATAAATCATGACAAGGGAAAGTCCTGTGCCCTCTATTCAGTGTCCTGAAATAGTGCAAGAGGAAAAATGAACTGTGTTCTGCTCGAACTTTCCTCTTGAATCCAGTGGGGGTTTGTTGGATTTTATCCCGCTGGGCGCACAGTGTAGTGCGTGTTGTAGTAAAGCTGTACATATGTGATAAAACGCTCTATTTTCATATATAAAAGAAGAAGAAAAAGCATAATAAAAATGTGAACTAGGCTGCCTGATGTTTTTATTTTGCATGTAATCATTTAATTCCAACATTGCCTCCAGATGGCTCTTTGAACGACTTGAGTGCGAGTGCCTGACTTACTTTTAATGTAGACATTGGCAAAAAATTCTGTTTCAGCTGAGTGCTTGAATTTAAAAATGTTGAGTCTAAAAAACATGTGTCAGACAGTTCGGGGACATTTAGAGAGTCTAATCAATACACACCAATTATTTCTATTTGTCTCCCAGTATCCAATCCGAGCACTTTCTCATTTGGCAAAATACACTCAGGTGCTTTTTTTCTCTTCGAAATACAACTTATTCAGTTCATAATTTATATTTTTTATTCTATCCTTATTACTGATGTCAGACTTTGGTCCAAAATGATGCAGTGTTTGCAAGCCAGGTTTCTGAAACCAGGATAAGATGTTTACTGTGCATAAGCATACACATAGTGCCTGTAAGGACTATGATGCATGATTTATATGTGGACGGCAGCTGTGACTGCAAGGTGTCAGACCACACAATGTGTCAGAAAAGGAAGAAAATAGAATAATGTGGTGATATGCAGCTACTGTATACTGTCGCCGCTACAACAAGGTGAAGTATCTGATGGAAAAGGACCTCATCGGCCCTTTAGTGCTGTAACAAAACACATCTAGTCTGAAGAAAAGTTAGAAGAGCAAGCATACACATGAACTCTAACCATGAATCTTTGGTTTGAGGCTGGCAATGATGTAATCTAATACTGAGGTATACGCAGTAGGGACAAGAAAAAATATATATATTAATAGAAATATAATTATGGGGAGAAAGGGTGAGAGAAATCCAGATGGAGCTGCCTGTTATGTGTTATATGCCCCCCTGATACATTTCTGCCCCAGGCGCCTTATCTATAAAACATATTTAACCAGTTCACATTTAAATACAATGCAACATGCGGAGACATTTTTGGAGACCCGATTATTTGTGAACTTTGAAGCAAGAACTTTCCAGCCAGTTCCTGGCGTGACGTGCCAACTTTTGTGTTGCAGAGCTCAGGTTTGTTTACAGTACTATGTCAATACCATCTGCACTAATTACTGCAGGCACTGACTACAATTCTGTAAATATATCTGTGCAGGGTGGTTTATGTGCCTCATAATGCCATCACTTGATTGTACACATACTGAGTGTTGCTGTACTTTGAGGTGAGTAACAGAGTGCCTTCCTCCAACAGCAACCCCGTTCACACGCTATTAGTCTGATTGTGTAATTTAATAAGGTTGATGATGAAATTAGTTCCATGAATGTCTAATAATTGTAATCACAGAGGCTTATTAATTAGTTTGATAAACAACTGAAGGATTCTTAAAAAACTGCTTAGTCATGCTGTGTCATACAGTTAATTGTTAATGTTTTCATTGGAGGAAATAATGATGACTAGATGATGAATATGAAAAAAGGGTGTTCATGAGTTTAACAAATATTTCATTTATAAAATGTGGTGTGATGGACACACATGTAGGTAAAGTTTAGTGCATGTGCATACTGGAAAACAACTTGTTGTTCACATACTTTAATGTTGTTCTATCTAATGGTTTTGTGTTACATATAGAGTGTTCTTATAAATAAAGCCTTAAACATGATAACAAATGTGGGGATATGTTACGGCTTGTTAGGGTAAAGGGAAGCAACAGAAAACCAGGTGTTTTTGCTAAATTAAAGTTATTAGAGTTTAAAATGGGACGAATAGGTGCACAAACTACAATGAAATGAAAGGGCACGGGGATGCTGGTTAAAGGCCCAGTGTGTGACGTGTTTATTTATTTAATATTTATTGTCAAAATCGATGTTCACAAACATGTCCTTTTTCATGAATATTGACCACCACCATCAATTTCAAGTATTACTTTTGGCTTGAAATTGTATATTTGCATTTGCATGAACCGGGGTAGACGCTCCGTGTTATTTATCCAACTTGAAAAACGTTAGCAGATAAGGGACATACAGGACATACTGCCCCACCTTTCGCGTTTTCACTGTCATATGATGAACTCACTGGTGCTGCTAATCTGCTAATGGGTATCATTGCTTACTGGCCCCGGCAAGTTTTAAGAAGGAAATATGGAGGACCACATATTTTCAAAATCCAAATTTCAGGAACTGGAGTCTTTATCTTGTCCCATAAAAAGAAAAAATATATATTGAAAAGAGCAAGAGACTGGATTTTTGAAGCGTGGAGGCTACCGTGGCTGTAGTTACGTACTTTAAACTGTGTAGCGCGAGAGATGATTGTGATCTCAACTCTGGATGGGAGAAACTCCTTCACATTGGACCCCTAAAATAGCAGCAGCATTAGGGGATGCTAACACAGCTTAAGACTGGAAGAGCTAAACTATTCCCCCGCTGTGAGCAGAGCAGCAAAGATGACATAGAAGTGTATGTCATGTTATACACAACAAGGTTGAGCTGGGTTGCATCAATGCAGCAGCAATCATTTAGGAGCAACTTAAGCAGCAATCAGTTAGGAGCAATCTGAGGCAGCTTTAAGTAGCCAATTAGCAGTGAGGGGAGTTGACCAGCTGATGCATATCAGCTGAGCTGCTGCAGCTGATGGGCATGATGTGCATGATGCTGATGCTCATGCAACCGTGTTGTTAGCCAGCGGTTAGCAGCATCTCGACTACTTGGCCTGCCAGAATTGAAGCTGATGCTCAATTTAAACAACTACACTTAAGAAACAGACAGAAATAAAACCTTATCAATTCCTCTCACTTTAGAACAAAACACAAGTATGTCTAAACTTAAAATACCTACAAATGTGATGTGTGATCAAAAATACAGTCTGGTTGAGTTGTGGGCTCTTCTGGGAACTTTTATGGTTCATTTAATTATGATATATGTTCATGTTGTGACCATCAGTTTCAATTTTTTTTTTTTTAAATCTTGTTTTTTCCCTAGTTTGGTATGGCAGATGGCTGTATAGCTGCTATGATGCCCAATAAAGTTCCCTCGCCAGAGCACTCCATCTCTTACAGTGTAGTCGCGCTTTGTATGGTTAAGTATCACTGCGGAGACCAATAACTCTCTCATTGTGCCTATGGTAGTGCTGGATTAGGACAGCCTTTGGAAAAAATAACCCAGTCCCACGGGCAGTTTGTGAAATGGTCCCATTATTTAATCTATTGATTTGTGTACAGGGACACGTCTATGTTTTTTCGTGGTGGTGAGCCCAATTTTTAGTGTAATGTACTGTATATCGATGGGAAGCATTTTTGTGATAACAGCACAATTACAGTAGTGAGTAGTGGGAAAAGCCGAAAATCCACGCAGGGAGGTCGGTAGGGGCGGTGGATGGGTCAAAAAACACAGGGCTTTCACCCCGGAGACGGGGATCGTCTCCCACGTGTTACATTTAATTTCCCCGTTGTTCTTTTCCTAAACCCAACCTTCCCGTTGTCGTCGCACCACAGACCGCGGCTCGTGTCCTGGCGTGTGTTGTGTCATTTCCCCGTTTTTTTTTTTTCATAAACCCAACCTCTGTATAGATGGTTCCCATTACGTGCTGAGCAACACAATTAAAATTCATGCACACCACCACGAACTAACAACATAACCATGTTCTTATATAGAAATCAGTATATTAAAAATAAGGTGACCGTTTCACAAACTGCCGTGAAACCCTGTTGGAAAAATCTAAAAACTATATTTCAACATGAAACCAGAATAACTTTTACCTGGGTTTTTTTCTCTGTAAAATAGTAATTTTTTTAGATTCTTGTGGTGTTAGCAGCGAATTTGAAGCTCTATTGTTTATTAAATTGCTCCTTTAGAAGTTGCAGTCGATTGCTCCCTTTAACTTTTTTTTTTTTTTTAATTACACAAGCTAGTACTTTTGATTAATTATCAAGTAGTTTCTACCACAGTTGCTCATCTTCTGTACTCATGAAAGTGCTCCCACTGCAAGTCCCCAAACATTGCCTATGCAGTAAATGAATTAGATTTTTTATTTCTGGAAGCTTAACTCCCAAAATAATCTTTTTGAACTCTTTGAATTTACAGTACTAATATTACTAGTTTGATGTGTAAATTCTCTGTTTTGGTCATGTTTAAAAGGATGTCGTTGCGTGCCCAGAAATAAGATCACGTGACTGGCTTATACTGATTTACTTGTTATCCGTTCACATTATCTGTGCTAAGAGAATGTGAACTCAGCCTGTGGAAAATTCAGCTGGTCACAGCCTTGTGTACAGTGTGTTGGTATAAATAGCAGGCAGTGATTCCTTCGCCTCCTGTGCGTGCCTGCAGGCCATAAAGCTGCATCTGTAGACCGGTTTAATGAGCCATCATGTGTCGGAGGACGTGGGCTTCATTTCAGAAGTATTAAAAAGACTCCTCGTATCGCTCCACACATTCCAAGCCAAAACTTTAAAATGCTAAGACCTTTCTTTTCATCATCTTATTTTTTTCCTCTAAGGTCACAAGTGTAAACTACACCAGAAGTAATGCGCTCTAATTGCAATCATGATTTCACAACAACTTACCCTTTCACTTTTTTTGGAGAACAAGATACAATATAGATACCCAATGTCAAACTTCAGCTGCTACCCAAGCCGGATACATACTTAACAACTCAGTGGGAAGTAGAATCTAATGTAGCAATTACCTTATTCAATACCTTGATAATCACTGTAAGGCTCCAGCAGGTTCAAAGGGAGCGCCGCCGCTGAGAAATGCTCCAATTTGCTAATTATTGACTCCTTTGATTTAGACTCTGGTCCGAAGCTGATTAAAAAAAAGACCATTACAGATTTAAAAAGTAAAATGTAATAGGCGTACATTATACCTCCACTGGTTTAAAATCTACATATACTGTCAAAACCTGATGCTCTGTTGATGAGATTTAACTAATATCAATACATATACAGCAGTACGTACAAATGAATAGATTTGTTGTATGTTCAGAAAAAGGATTTTTTTTTTTAATGAAAGGCACGCTAAAAAACAACTTTAATCAACAAAATCAACTCTTGTTTTTCAAATTATTATTATTGGACCTTTCACTTAAGATCTCTGTGGGACTTGAGATAACATCTGAGAAACATTGGAGAGCCAATTAAAATGGCCTCTCTTCTCTTCTTAGAATTAATGATTTTTTTCAGCTTTCATTCATAAAAATGACTTGAAACTCAGGAGTGATATTGTCCCTAACTCCATGATGTTTTGGATACTTACATTTTATGTTATCATTAAATTGTCATTACAACACAGGGCGACCTATCAGGAATTTTACCACCACCGGACAGACTCAATGCCTTTTGTTTGCTCTGAATTCTAGCTCAGTGGACTCCTTTAAAACATCAACCCAAAACACGTTTTTGCATCGGCCGGCAACCTCATTCTACATCCAACTTATACTCAGTTCACTGTATGTGCACATGCTTAGATATATTACAGATTTTTGTATGTTTTTACATGTTTTGTCTCATTTATGTACAATTTGTCCACATGTTTTGTATATTTTAGTAATGGTGCTTATTGCTTTATTATTTTATGTGTCAAATACTCGGTATGTAATGCTTTGTTTGTAGTGTATCTCACTTCTATACATGTTTGTGTGTTTGTTCATATTGCAGCATATGTAAAGCCCTTTAAGACATCCTTTTTGATATTGGGCCGTTGTAAATTTTGACTTGACTTGATGGGATTAATGACCTAGAAAGCACATCATAATTACTATGACTGCTAGAGGGCTTTCTCACTTTAAATTTTAAACAGTTTGTTTGGTGGGGAACTTATTGAAATGAATAAGGCGTTCATTGTTGTTGGGAGGACTGTTGAGTTGCGGTCTAAGTGTACATTATGCATACACTGAACCCAAAACTTGCTGCACACTTCTCCCAGAACCAAGTGTATCCGACAATTCACCACAGTTTACTGCATAACTCCAGTTTAGTTTGCAGTAATGCCTAATAAGCTGGTTTTAAAAAAAAAAGACATAAAAAACTTATGGTTTATGGTAAAGTTTAAGGATAAATCCCAACACAGTTATGGCCTAAGCTGCACAGATGTTTTTTTGTTAACAATATATATCCTTATAGCGAGTTATAGCATTGCTTACATACATTTCCTCAATTATTGAAGAAGCTTGTTCCTTATACCAGACAGACATCAATAAAAAAAATTTTAAATATGAGGCACTCATTTCTAGACTTTGCTTATTACTCTTTTCAGCTGCTGAATGTGCATACGTTTTTTCTCATTGTCATCCCATTGCATTCGTAAAACTGGTCAATCCTAATTCTTCATGTAAAAATAAAGTAAAACTTTTGCGATCATTTGAGCCATATAGAACTTGCCTGATGGATGAGATAGCACCATTATGTGCCGATTTGCACTGAATAACTCTAACGTGCTTGCATCTCAACAGGCACTTCTGGCAGTTACTGGATATCACACAAGAAGGCACTTGGATTATCTGCAAACACTGCAAGTGAGTATTGGGACAGAGCCAGTCCATCTGCCTGCTCTCCCATCGGCCAGGTCTCCTTATTCACAGACATCGAGACACATCCACATGTTCAATAGCCAATTTGTTCCAAAATAATTAAAAATATATATATTTGGCCTGTATTTGGCCAGGAAGGTAACCTTAAGATACAAGATATCTTTTCTAGTGATTCTTGGTGAAGACGGCAGCATAAACAGTTTCCAATTATATAATTTCACATGTTAGAACGCATAAAAGCAACACAAGGGAAATAGTGTAAGAAGAGAATCACACAGGCCATAGCAGCGATATGCAAAACACATTCCACCAAAGTCAAGTAAAACAGCAAAATGTTTCCCTCAGGGCAGTTTGTAAAAGACCTTTAGAAGGTATTCAAAGAAGGGAGTAATTCTAAGGTAATGACATTTTGCAGCTCAGTCCATGCCCATGGGGACATTTAAAATAATCTGATTTGTAGATCTAGTGCTTTAATATTTAACCTGAGCTGTGATCTTAAAAGGACACAGGTGCAAAAATGCTGGCAATATTTTCACTGAGCTGCAGAGTGGATGCATGCAAACCATAAATCCTCCCCCACTCCATATTGTCCACTGGTTTGTTTTTTGATCAAATGACAAACTTCTGGCCTACACATTAGGTTAGCACAGTTGTGTGCACCACTGGCATTCCTCAAGAAAAAAAGGTGAACACTTTTTATACCTCTTTCATTCTTTACAGCAGCAGCGTAGGAACAGATCCAAATATGTCTAGCCTCATGGTGCCCTTAAGTAGGTTGGTCTCTCAGAAACAGTGGTTTTGAATCAAAGTTTGGACATAAGCTTGTGTTATTCTTTAAATTGGGTTTTAAGTATTTTTTATCGTATTCCAATGTTTTGTTCTAGCGTGTCTATTATATCACAGAAACAGTCAAAGGAACAAGGCAATGTTAGGTTGGAGCAGTATTAAATCACTTTATTGCCAAGAATGTCATGTGCTTGACTTCCCAAGTTCAAACATGATTTCACAAAGGTCCCTTGTCCTCAGCGATAAGGGGCAACAAAGTTCCGGAGCTAACCTCGCACATACAGTGCTGCTCATGAGTATGGGAACCCCTGCTTATGTTGACTAGAAAGAGGAATAAAAACATCTTTGAATTGATCTTTATTCCTTAAAATCAAACCTTTACGGACTCCAATTTTCTTTGTGAATGAATAATGTATCATACATAAATAAATGTTCTTCCTTAAAATACAAATAGACACCCTATGAAATTCCCAAAGAGACAGGCAAAATTTTACTTTAAAAGGACAGTTATAGCATTGATCCAGGACACAGTAACACATTTAACGCAAAATTTACAGTAACTTACTGGCAACAATTGGCTAGCAAGTTACTGTGAAATCTTTTTACAGTAAAGGTACTGTTCTTGCATTTACAGTATTTTATGTATTCATTGTAAAATACAAAACAATTAAACACAACATAAGATAAAAAAGTGAAAAAACAGTAATTTACTATTTACAGTACTATAGTGGCTATGTTGTGATTTTTTTTTTTACAGTAATGCTTTGACTACTGTGATTTCAACTGTAATACTTAGACCACTGTGATTATGTCTTGTCGACAAGGTTGTAATGTAAACTTCAAAATCATTTACAGTAGTGTTACTGTGAAATCTAAAGTAAATAACTGTGGATTTCACAGCCATTATTTACAGTTTACTATGCATCCTGATTTAGTTCCCAACATCATCACATGCCCTTCACCATACCTAGTTATTGGCATGGGGATCTTTCCATAATATCATCTCTCAATGCAAATCAAACCAGCTATAAAACCATGCCGATCTCTAGGTATGGTGAAGGGTATGTGATAATTTCAGGCTATTTTAATTCCAACGGCCAAGGGAACTTTATCAGGATGCATAGTGCATAGGTGCATTAAGATCGATTTCCAAAAGATGATTTCGAGTTCCTAAACTCATGAGCTGCACTGCATACCCTAATCTATATCTTTATTCATTCATTTGTCACAGATCCTTATTGCTATTTTCCACCAGGCGTGTCTGTGCGGTGTTCGGGAGGCGCCACGGCCCCCACAACCAATCACAGCCATTCAATATTCCAGCAGCTGTGTCATGGTGCGTCCTAGAAGCGTGCATGAACCGGCTAACCGCTAAGCTTGGCTAAAGATACGTGGTAGGTTTATTTTCACGTGTTCGGACAGCCGAGCAGGAAGTAAAACAATATAATTTACATATGTCTTCTCTACCACACCACGGACAATGAAAGATTCATCAAAGCTGGAAAAACATAGTAGACAACCCAGGACAACGTCAGATAAGAGAAGGCATGGAGTTGAATTACAGGAATGTTGGAAGTGGAAGGTAGACACTAGCTTAATAAACACATGATTGTTCCGTAAAGTACTTGGAGAGACAGTATCATCTGTGAGTTGTGACCAAGTTGCTTCACTGAGACGATCCTGGTGTTGTATGGTAAAAAATAAGGGTTAGAGTCATCTGGTGTGTTCTGTTTCAGACCACTGGCAGGTTTTGCGCACCCTTGGGTAAATTGAAATGCTCGATAATCAAAAGTGTGAGAAGATTAACTCCAGCAACAGGGATTCTCACCTCCTACCACTTACTTGCCCAACAGGGACCTTCAGAAAGAAAGTGTTTTTGTTTCACACCAGCGAGGTACAAGAATAGAGACACAGAGTGTAGTATGTTCATTTTAAATGTGTGACATTCGATAATGCTTGCACTTTCAGTTGATCGCCTCTCTTTGGTCTCATACACACTTGTACACGTCTCCTGCTTCTGCCAAGGAACGAGCCTGTCCAAAACTTTACACAGTTTACAAACTTTTTTTATTCTGTATAATGGCCTGAGATTTCAAGAAGTCTCTTTATTATGCTGCAGTAAACTATGGAGCCCAGCACGTCGAAGCGTTACCTAGGTGGGATTCATCAAAGAGAACAGCAAGCAGCTTTTCCCTGCTGTAACATGATGAGACATGCCTTGTGGGACACTTGCATTCGCTCTACCAGACCTGAATGCGATATGACAGGCTGTAGGATCAAAGACAGGCCCCGGCTTGATGTCTTGCACAAGTTGCCACAACTTCCGCTACTAATAACAACAGAATTCTGACAAATGGTTGACGGAGACTCCGTAAAAGAGAGGTTCACCAGCTTGAGTGTGTGCAGATTTGTCTCTTTCTTGGGATTTATTAATTGGAATACAAATTGGAAGGTTGCAGGAATCTTTCTCCATATTCTATGTAAAGGAGTCTGCAGCAAATACTCTCAGGTAATTCGTTGGGTCAAGATATGTCAGTTTACGTGAAAAACGTGTGGCATTGATGTCTGCTTTTGTAGAAAAATGAATCCACCTGTGCCCGGCAGGTGGATTCATCCCCATGGTTTATAGGTTTAAAGGATAGCCCATAATGTAAACACACACCCACAGCATTTTGTCTCTGTACTTCTATGTATCTGTCTCACAGTAAATATGTCCTTCAGTAAGCCTCTATAATAAGCTCCCATTTTTCTGCTTTTTTTTCTCTCCAAATGTTGTTAGCCGCTACAATTAATTTTTCACACCACAGCGTTTATGAGAAGAGATGACTACAGACTGCAACATTTATCATATGTGCTTTCCCTCAGTGCCCCCAGTTATAGGTCCCTGTTAGATTTATTGGCTATCTGGTATCTATAACATCGCAGTCCCTGAGGTCCTGCTGTTTTCTATGCCGATGATTAATCGACAGGTCAGCCATCTTTGTGCGTCACAGGAATTATTGCAATGAGATGTATTGTATCTGTGAAAGGCAACTTTTGAGCTTGTGCAGAAGGCACAAAAATGTTGCAGTGCAGCAGCTTCTTGATAATTACATCCATTTTTGAATGGCTCAGGTTTCCTCTCAGCCATGCAGGCTACGTTGGCACACAATTAGCGTGTAAAATACACAGACAGCGAGCTTTACATATCTGAGGCTCTTTTAGCACCTGTCAATGTCTTACCATTGCTGTGGGATAAATAGTGGAGAAGGGATTTAACTCTTATTTCATCCATTTGAATTTAATTTACGAATCCCGTTAGTAAGCATTACTGTCACAATATTAAGCTTGATAAGTCTAACCTGAAATACCCACTTCATGCACGCAATTACACACTATAGTTTAATAGCATTCAGCAGCTGAAAACGTCCTGGAGAAGAGGAATGACAATCAGGATTAGTGAAAACACCGTTCTAACTTCTTTGTTTGGTTTTGACTGGAGTTTACTTTACCACTAAGCTCTTTGTCTCTGCTGTACACAAGGTTGCAGAACAAATATTCCACTGTATTTGTATGAATCAGGAGCGCACACTGTGATTGTAAGTAGAACCATAGTCATAAAGTCAATTATTAAAAGAAGACAGACTTCAGTGTCTTAAAATTTAAATTTTCTGACCTTTAATTTACTATCAATTGTATATTAAATTACCTCTCCATGAATGTGTAGGTCTGCAGCAACCATCCACGATTTATATTGCTAAATAATTAGTTTGTACCTCAGCGGGACAGACATTACTGAGCAGAAGGCACATTTTCTTTTAGGTTGTCCTGCTTTAACTGTTCCATTCACACAGCATGTTGTTATTCAAGGAGCGAGCTGATGATACACGATAAATTAAACCACTAAATCATCTGCCGGAGGTCCTGAATTCCGAGTTATTACTGTATCAAGCATCAAAGACAAAAAAGACATGGTGCTAACTTTCATTTCAGGCTGTTTAACACTGACATAGGATGAACAGCGTAGGGACAGTTGACATTGTTTTGTATACATATTTCCAAAAAAAGAAAAACTTAAACATAAATTGATTATGTTGAACTGAAATTGTTGTATTTAAAGGTGCAACGTAGTAACTCATGAGTATATACAAAGTGATTATTCATGGATTTTTAAATGCTGTATGTTGGGGCAACTCTACCTCACAACTATGCGCCCCACATAGGCTGATTCCTTTGCAGCGGCCCTGGTTCGGGTCCGACCTGCTGCACTTTGCTATGTGTCATCCCCCATCTCTTTCCCACCTTTCCTGTCTATCCACTGTCACTATCAAATAAAGGGAAAAGCCTCCCAAAAAATAATCTTGAAAATGCTGTATGTTAAAGCATATTTAAGTGTTCAATGATCCACTTTATGCACATTCTCAGGAATGGTTTGTAAGTTATACTTTTGAAAATTTGGAGAACTCCGGCAGGTCATGTGACATTAGCCACAAAGCTACCTGCCACAGAGTGGCAGTTGCTACTCGTTTTAAGCCGCTACAGAGCTTTGTGACGCCGGCTACCATCCTCCGTCCTCCGTCACAGCTCGTTGAATCAGCGGCAGTTAGTAGATGTGTTTAGCCGCTGCAGAGCTTTACGTACTCTGCATAGATCTCCGTCAGGTCAGCTCAGTTACCCGAGAATAGGTGGCTGTGAGTGTGTGTGTGTGTGTGTGTGTGTGTGTGTGTGTGTGTGTGTAATGATTGTATCATGTGTCATGTGTAAATGTGTGGCTGTTATGGGAGAGAAAAGCATCTGTATTGAGGGTGATGTATGACTGCTGCAGTACATATTTATTGATTATTTTATTATTCTTTTTAACATTATATACAGGACATTGTATGCTAATACACTTTTAGCTTTAGCTCCTAATGTATGGGTTGCCTGTAAAACTGAATGGCCCCTTGGGGAGTGGAAATCATTTGAATTACAGTGCTTATCTTTTTGTAGCTTTTCCAACGGATGGTTCATGAGAACAGGCTGGCACATTCACTGTAGTATAGGGAGTAAATTGTGGTAGGCCAGTAGGCCAGGTTTCCATTGCATAAGAAAACCTGTTGGCAACAGCCTACCTGGTTAAATAAAGGTTGTACAAAAAGTAAATTAAAAAAGTAAGTCTGTAATAATTCAACAAGGCAAAAGTACAAATTTGGATGTTGAATTGTCTTCATTCTGGACATTGATTTTTGCCCTTAACAAGCATTTGTATTGACAAACTACAAACGCAAAACTACTATTTCTAATGGCACGATAGAATTGGCAAAATATTCAAAATAAATACCATGAAGAAATTAAACATACTAAAATCAAGTGGACCAACCTTTATCTAATGTACTGCCAATGGTCGAATTTTACCCTTATAACGGAGGTTATCTCCCCCATCAGCTCTCCCCCTAAACAAGTGTGAAGTTGGTCCCGGGCCACAGTGACGGGAGGCTTATTGGAAACCAGACCAGAGCCGCTTGAGTTCCACTATAATCAGCACTTTACCCAAAAGGATATCTGGATGGATGAAATAGCTCAATCCTCAAGTTCACTTTACGACTTCCTGCGGCTCCTTCACCTTCTCTGAATTGGACTGTGAAATGATTATAGTATTGGAAAGCAAACCAAGACCAGCTAAGGCTACATTTGCTCCGACTGTGCTCACAGTTCTGAATCTCATTCTGAGTCAATATGGACTATAAAAGATTTAAAAAAAAAACACAAAACTTCAAATCAACCTTTGAGAGTGCACAGGCACAGGCAGAAGAAGAATTGTGGGCAAGAGAGGACAGCATTGTGAGCATAACAGATGATTGAGCAAGCAAGATGAATTGTGTATTGTGTCTACACCCGAGCCTGCAACCGGGATTCTCATGCTCGTAATGAGCAAAGATGTCTGAATACCCTGACTGCAAACTTTATCTGAGAACATTATTTTAACAACATGAATGTTTTGAAACCATTGACTGTGAAGTCCTATGGTTCGGCGAAGTACTGCAAATGCGGAAGCGCCTTAAACCTGCCTTATATCTGAATTCCAACAGAGGGCGACATGCATGGTTGCAAAAGCAGATCGGTTTCTGTAAAGGTGTATGAGAAAGTGAGCCACTTCTCACTTGATTTATTACCTCACTAAACATTTTCATAATGAGTTCATGGTCTCAATCGCTAGTTTTAAGTCTTCTGTAACACAAAATGATATTCATTATTTGAATTATGGTCTTGTTGATTTTAAAATCGGCGATAAAGCAGTCGGTTTTTTGGCCGTGGCTATGATGTGATTGTCAGTGAAAGTGTGTAACGTAATGTAGAGTGTATAGTTTAGAGTCCTCCCTCTTTTTAATGTGATCTGATCCGACCCCATGTGGGATTTATGAAAAAAGTGAAATGCCAATTCAGACCTTATCAGATTTTGACATTGTTTAATTCACAGCAATGTTTGGATTCATTGTTAAAAAAAAACGTTTTTGACGGTTAACTAGGCATTAAGTAATTCTAAAAATCATGGTGATCATGATAATGAAAATCCTTTATTCATACCAGAGCAGGCTCCAGAGTTAACTGCACTGCTCCCTTAAGGAGAAATGCCTTTGGCCAGGCTATTTTTTTTCCTTTGGAGCAACCACTACCTGGAAATCTATACCAAGCCCAATTCGTGAACAGTTTAAAGAATGGTTACTGCACAATTAAACGTGTTGTCATTAGCTGAGATGATCTGTGATTTGTCCTCTGTTGTTGATCTGTAATTTGTGTAATTTATTGTAATGTTTTATAACAATTTGTTGTATTCATTTAACTTATAGCGACCATCAACCTGTCAGGGACTAAGGATGGAAATTATCCTTTTGCTATAATAAACTCAAAAAAATGCAACGTTGCAATATTTATCATTCCAAACATGACCCCCAGATTCATTCGAAGGTTTCAGCACTGACCGGCTCACCTCTGGTCCGGGGCACACAATGTGAGTTTGGTCAGTTCAGCCAGACAGCTGCGGGATATGAGCTAAGACTTTTCCTCTCGCCTCCAAAATCCTTCGTGGTGTGCCATCACAGCAACAGTGTCGAGGTGGAGACAGCAGAAAGGGTCAGTCACAGGGGGTGGGAACTCACATTACTCATATGGTATCCATCCTGCAGTACTCTGGGCTTTCACTTTCTAACTTCCTCTCAAATTTCTCTTACCATTTTACAGTTGTCTTTTAAATGTTTTACAATACTTTTATTTAATAGAATTTATTCCTTATGCAAGGATCTGTTGAAATGTGCTCCTGTAGATAAATAAACTCCCCTTCCACTGCCTTTTTAAGCTGTTCCATAAATCTTTGTGATATAAAATCCTGGTGTGCTGGTTATGACTCAAGGGTTTTTAAAGGCAGATTTTGTAGGCTCATTATCTCCTTTTTTAAGCCAAAAACAAAAGTATTCATTATTTCCAAATCAGGATGTTATAGCGAAGGCTCTGAACCTGGAGAAGGCTGTGAAGTAGTACTCTGAGGCATACTGGTGCAAATATCAATGAATACAAAATACAACAATGTGAACGAATATTGCATGAGTGACACTGGTAAAATTTGGCAGTTTTGCATGTTTGGTCAGGGAGGATTCTCCATGGTTTAGTTCTCGAGATATTTAGAAATGTCAGCCAACAGTACATCAGTTCCTTTGGTGGTATGGCCTCACAGGAGCGTACACCTTTCAATGTGGTTGACGGCAAAATTGTCCGATGGCATGTTACGTCATGATCAATAAAACAGAACAAATGTTGCACATTATACTTAACCCATAATTGTTTTAATGGGTCTACTTATTTTGCTTCAGTATAACACTTTTAGGAAAAAAATTCTTAGAAGAAGTATATGCAATTACGAGTTAAGTGATGCTGAGTCTTCATTATGTGAATTGCACAGTGCGTACACATTTATCTGCATTCGACAATGTTTGCATCTCAAAGAAATGTGAACATGAACCCAGTATTTATCTACTCGAGGCAAACCAAACACCCTCTCCTCATTTTAAGCCGCATGTGCATGCTGAGCAGCTGGCTGATTTAAAGTATGAGCAACTTTTTTTCTTCGAGCTTGGTCGCTAGCTTTGTGTTAATTTACAGCATCTAGGTATGTTTTTAGGTATTTGGGTATTTATTCATACTGTTTATGGACAGATATCTTACACAAAGCAGATGTGAATGGTTTTACAGAGAGGAAAATTAACACATGAAACCTATCAAGATCAGTCCCTTTTTAACATGTTGAAACAGTATATCAGATGAATTGAAACATTTTCTCAATGTCAAGGTTTTAAAAATATAACTCCCAAGTTTTTGTATATGGTTTTTACTTATTTTATAAGTTTATGTTAAAACACGGATTCCTCTTGTTAGCGATAGATAGAATCTTCACCCTTCAGATTTCCAATTAATGTGTTTTTTATCTTTTGTAAGTTAAGTGTGTCTCCAAGTCCTATTTATATTTTCATAACAGATAATAATATAAATGTCTTCTCTCTTACTTTAGAGTTAGTAAGACACAGTCCTCCAGCAGTATTGCATGCTGATCAGCACACTAGGCATAATGAGCCTCATTTGTATCATTACTCCCATTCCTGGCCATGATTACTAATGCAATGCTGTTACTTGTTTTAGCTTTTGTGTTTCCACCTGCTTAGATCAGCACACAGTGCAAGTGCAACAAGCAATTTCCTTGGCTTTAGAATTGCACTGAGCAACTCTTTGTGTACACAGTAAGTTGTGCCTCTTTTTCCTCTCATTCATTTAGTCCAGATTTGAATGCATATTCAAATTTAATGGATTAAGGGTTTGTATTGAGTTAAGTAATTGGGTGATTCTTAGAAATGTTCAGCCATCCACAAGTGAGTAGGATGTATAAGGTAATTTCCTTTCAGTCAGTTAAGAAGCGAAGCCTTCATTCATTAGCAGGAATGATGCGTGCTTCATGTGAACTCTCTAATTTGAGGGACATGCTTTGATGTGCTTTGCAATTATATGCAGTTCAAACAACTGCAGTTCCTCCATTTATTAGTTTAATCTTCCAGAACCACAACAGGATGTAACAAAATAGGTACATGACCTTCTTCTTCTACTCACAGAAAGACAGCACAGACTCAGTGTACAGTTAAACAATATCTTAAACAGGTCCAACCATGAGCTCAGGTGCAATAAAGGTATTTTTGTGTCCAAATGTATGCAATATAGGTGTTTTAGTAGGGTGTGTTAGTAGTAGTGGTATTTCAGCAACATTACTGATGTTATTGTCTTCTAAAAGACCATGGCAACTGGAAATAATGATCCTTCATCCCTTGTGTTAAACGTTATATTAAAACTTTTATTTTCAACATTTTGTTATTTTTTGACACTTTGTCCAATATTTGTCGAATTTAAAAAAAAAAACATTTAACGTTCTATGTCAACTTTTTATCTTTAAATGTTATCAAATTCAATAAAACACCCAAATTAAATGAAAATTGTCAAATGATAAGGTATGCTACTTGTGAAGACCGTTGTAGGGAACCATCTACATTATTGCTTTTTGACAGTTAGTTGAAAGAAAATTTCTGATATGTAAACTTTTTGAAAATGGGTCAAATTTGACCCGAGGACACTGAATGACTGCATGCCTTTATTGTCATTGCATCATAATTGTAACATCAACTATATATATATATATATATATATATACACACACAAACACACACACTCACACACACACACACACACACACATACACACACACTGCATGCATTTCAACCCTCATTCACAGCAAACCCTCTCTCATCTGTCCTGCAAGCACATCCTAACCCTAACATACTAGAAACACAACTTGCCCACTCTCACACTAAGTGGATAATAAATATTCTAATGTGGATAAAGTGCTGAGTAGCAGTGCAAACTGCATCATTAAAAAAGTTTTACTAGTTTAGACAACCAACGATCTCCTGTGCTGTGTTGATCCCTCTCTGTATTCATTTTTTTTTCTGCTACAGAGCATCCAGCGTACCACACGGTCACACAGTACACCAGGATGCTCTCTATGGAGGAACGATAGAAGAGCACCTCAGCTTCTCAGACAGGAGGGTTAAACAGTAAACAGCATTCTCTGCCCTTGAAAGCATATTCGGGGTGCTGTGTATGTGTGCCTCACAGAAACTGTTTACTCCTCAGCAGCGGCCCCTCTCCCCCGGCTCATTAGCAACTGCCTGCTGCCTTTAAAGGGGATGAGATGAGATGCTGTGATTGCTCATTAGTGAGCATGGGGAATTGTGCCATGCTGTATATTGCTAAGTCAACCACTCAACCTAGCTGAAATGCCTTTTCTAGGGTGGGTTGGATATTTTCCATGAGACAATGCTTCCTGAATAGATTGGACACACCTACAGGGGTTTGAGCTCAGTCTGTGCTTGCGGCTTCTGGATCACTAAACCCAAACGACACTAAGAACACACACCATGTTTTGACACCATTTCACTTGGATTATGTCAAAAGCAGCAGGATTTTAAGTGCCGAAGTGTGCACACAATGCAGCATGTGGGTTAGGTAGATCAGGAACTCTGCACTGCATGTAGGTGAGAATTTGAATGCATTTGTCAGTGCAGTATACAGTAGGAGTATTAGCCCCGTTGGTGACCTGTGAGATCATACTGTGTTATCCTGAAGAGGATATGAGTCAAGTTAAATTACATTTATAAATGAGAGGGAATGTTTTTGAGGTTAACAACTGAAAATAAGCTAAATAAAATGGCTTGCGTCTCTTTGTAAGCCAAAGGGTTTAACAGCGAGATCGAGTTTTCACAGCAAATTTCTGTCAATGACGAACTGATGAACAGACATTTCTGATCTTGCTTCATCAACCATCAACACATTCTCAGGAGCGGGTCCAGATGATATCGGATGAAAATGTATGCAAACCAAAACGTATAATGTCCTACGAAATTAGGAGACCGCCGGCTGGCTACGAGCTCCATGACGCTGAGTGGGTTACAGCTCATTGGTTGTATCAGCTGTAGTTAGTGGATGTGTTTCCTCCCTGACACCCTCTCTACGAGGCACAGCCGCGGTCTTTTACGTCGGCCGTCATAGAATGCTCACGAATTACAGTGCTACTTTTTGTAGCTTTTATGAACAAATGGTTCACGAGAACAGGTTACAATCATTTTAGAATATGAGAACCTTGTATTAACTTCCCTCTATGTCCCTATAAGGACAGTCATTTTGTAGCTCACTGTTGTTAAAAATGGGTGGGTTTCTTTTTTTCAAGCATATTTTAACAAGCAGTGTTTGACTTCTGAACCC
The DNA here is from genome assembly GCF_008692095.1 of Etheostoma spectabile. Lineage (NCBI taxonomy): Eukaryota > Metazoa > Chordata > Actinopteri > Perciformes > Percidae > Etheostoma > Etheostoma spectabile. The sequence goes on from NC_045741.1 coordinate 9,069,930, forward strand.
CCAATCTGCCAGGATCGGCTGTGTGTTTTAATAACAATTTGATTCTATAATTTGTCAGATATTTCTGTTGTGTAAATTAATAAATAAAGTCATGGATGTTTCTGTGGCTGTTGTGACTTCTCCTCTCTGACTGTCAGAAATGAAATGTGTTTTTGTCAAAGTACTTAAGGCATTTTTGAATATGCATTCAAAAAGCCCTGACACACCTGCTGTGTAGTCAGTAAACAGTACTTGACATGTTACATACCGGTATGTGGCTCAATTTACCCATATAGATAGATTTCACAATGTTGACAATGCATAAAAGAGATTAAATGAATCAAATGTTGCTATATTTTTAATGCACCGGCTGAGGTGTTATGATAGCACAGACACCTGTTTTTTATAAACTCATGTCAGTCATTGGCACACTGACTTAATGTCATGACCTTTGCACTTTCAAGCCCTCATAAAAGCAATTTGATTATTATTTAAAGGGGCTGTACTTGATAGTCGGGACATTAATATTTGCTATGTGACGATGTAGAGTATTGGTGTCCTAAGTCAAATACATTTTTTCAATAGGGGCACTTTTAACATTTAAAGAAATTAGCTATTGTGCCTTAGCAGGACTGCGTGCTTTGATCAGAGTTGAGATTCTGGCAAAATAATTTAAATTTTAATCTGTTTATTGATCCCCAATGGGGAAATTACAATTCACACTCTGTGTCCACACTTTGTTATTAATCACACACAGTCCTGAACTACACACACATGCTCAGGATCTATACATGCACTAGTGGAGAGATGTCAGAGCGAGTGGGCTGCCAGCTGAACCAGCGCTCTGAGCGGTTGGGCGGGTATGGTGCCTTGCTCAACAGCAACTGGCACTGCCCAGGAGGTGAAGTGGCATTTCTCTAGCCACTCCCTACTTTTTGCTCCACACGGGGACTTGAACCAGTGACCGTCCGGTTCACAACCCAACTCCCTATGGACTGAGCTACTGCCATCCCAAGTAAGCAGACAAGCCCATAACTGTTATCATATTCTGATTCAAACCTTTGCTAAATTCTGATGCAAGGAAGTATGGGGTGTTATATTATCCATCTTTATTTTACGTCAAGATCTAAATCAATATTATGAAAATAAAAGCATTACGTCTGACTTATTTGGAAATTACCTTGACATCATCGCTGTTAAGATATTACCTGTTTTTTATGTAATACTAGCCTACTCAATAATTGCCCTCTTTTGAGCAAATTGGAAGGTAAAGCAACACTGCATGGTGTGATACAGAGGAGTGGTGCAATGAGAAATGTTGTTTCCAAATTTGGCTTGAATTTTATCCATATATTTTTATCCACATCCATATATCCAGAATTTATTTGAACATGTGCATGTATGAACTCATTTTTTTGAGCTGGTCCAAACCAGTTATTACACATCATAATACAGCTCGCTATCGGACTTTGTGGTTCCGAGAACAAATATACATCTGCAAGACTACTATGGTGATTGGATCTGTAGAGAACCTTGTGATAGAAAAAGATGAGAAGGAAAGATTGTGCTAATGTCTTGCTGCTTCCTGGAGCTCTGCATGGCTTACTGAGAAAGTTTATTTTGTTGTTCTGGCTGTCTGTATGGTGTCTTGTTGACTTCTGTCTGTATAGTTTAACCTGCACTAATGTCCTGCGGTTTTCAGTCGCTCTGGTCTACAGTCAGATGGCCAAAGGACTAAAGTTGAAAATTAGCCGGTGGGCTAACACTGGCACCTTTACAGAAATGTTAAATAATGTGTGTTGTCCTTTCCTTCATAAAATAAAGAATAACAATACGAATGAGACAACTTTTTTTTTTGTCAAACCATATTGAGTTGTTTATCCATGTGTAATGGTCTTCAAGGATATTTCTATCATACATTACACAAATTCATATCATACTTCATCATGCACTGTGACATGATGTAATAACTATTACTCAAACTCAGCATTTGAACACAAAGCCAATAAAACAGCCAAAAGACACTGGAAAATAATCTAAACTGCATTAGTGAATCTTATAATTGCTTTTGAGAAGTGATATAGAATCTACAGTGCCCACAGGCAGCACTTTTATTGCAGTTGTGTATCTCTTCAATGCTCAACTGACCTTGGGATGTAGTTCAATCTGCAATTCAATCTCTTCCTCTTCCTTTTGAGCTTCAATTAGACTTAAGGCACAAAAAGCACAAAGTAAATGTGACTGGCTGGAAAAGAAAAAAGAAGAATCCAATCTAAGATGGTTTCCCTGTGCTATTGCACATCTGGCGTGGTGTCTCTGCCTTGGCTACGCGCTCCTATCACTCACACTGAACTGAACACTTAATCAACTCCATTTTATGATGCATTAACAAAGATATGATTCACAGAGTGTAAATGATATGTGAGAAATTGTATTTTGAGGGACAGCCACTTTAAATCTCAGCACACTGGCTCTTGCAATGTAGACGTTTGCTGTAAAAAAAGCAAAAAGGAAAAAAAGGGGGTCATCTCGGTAGTTTTCGTTTTAGCCAAAGAAGATTATTCCTCTGAGCGCCATGCCAGGTTATTCAATGAGATGCTCAGACCACAGAGAAGACACAGCATATGCCTCAGTGTCACTTCTGTTTAGGAAGGCAGTATTTTCTTATGGGGAAAGGTTTCAACTTGAGTTAAATGCATCCTTTTCAGGAACAATTAAGGAATACTCTATGCAGTGAGATGTATTGATTTTGCTTATATTATCCCCCACAAAATACAGAAACACAATGTTCCAGTTTGTTGTTTTTTTCATCAGCATCAACATCATCTTAGAATATATATATTTCCCCAACTTCTTATGAATGTATGTATTAAATGCCAGTTTACAGTTGTCTGTCTGAATCTAAGCCTGAGCCAAATTACCTATTGGAAAGGCAGTGGTATATGACTGGAATTATGTTTGTTATAAAACTTGTCTCAGACATTTATGGGCTTCTTTTTCATAGAGCAAATTCGACCAAGGCAGACACAGGTAATGACAAAGATCTGGGTTAGTCTCGTCTCAGCACATTAAACTGAAAATGTCTACCTATTTGAGATGCTAATGAAGATAATAGGATAAAAGGTCTTGAAAGTGCTAACTGCTATTACATACCTAGAATAAACCGTACCCTGGCATACAGTATGGTCTGTGCTGCTACATTATATTGACTCACCATAGACAGAATTCTTTTGACTGTAAATGGCCCCTAAAAGATCAATTGTTTTTCTTTAAAACTTTGCTTTCTCAAATCAGTATCAAGTTTGCAGTCAAAGAGAAAAATATGCTCCAAATGAATTATTAAACAGAACATACTGGGGCCTAGACTGGAGAAAAGTCAGCGCTGTTTTGCTTCATGTGGTTCAGGTTATTCTAAAAAAGGTGCAACCAAATGCAAAACTGTAACAGCCATACGTATTAATGTTGAGGCTGATAAGGGTAAATCAATGTAATTAAGTGTATTTCTTCTAAAGATTTGTTACTAAGTTGCTATATCAACACATCACATTGTTGTTATGGAAAAGAACAGTTGTAGTTTGAGTTGGCAAACAGAAAAACAATTACATTGGACTGCGTTTTCTTGGAAGGTGTATTCTGGGATGTATTTGCGGCTCGTCTCTGGGGCGCTGGTGAGAGGACAGTACTGTATGAATGTGCTGCGCAGCGTGCATCTGGGCCCAGTTAGGAGTCCTCTTAACTACCACCTACATGATGAAGATTAAGATGAGTGGGAAATGAACCTCATCTCTCTGTGTGATTAATGTCCGCCAAATGTAATTAAAGACTTTAAGTTAATTCCCCTGTCACTGCTCCCAGGTAACCATTTTTAATCATTTCCTCAGGTTGGCTCCTTGTAATTGAATGTCTACATTATATGGACGACAGCAGCTTGAATTATATGTATAGTTGTGTGTGAGGTGATTTATTTAAATAGAATTCAAGTGGAATTAGAGGGGTCGAGAGTTGTGAGAATACCGTTAGTCTTGACTGTCAACCAAAACATATGCTGTTTTTCAGAAATGCCATTGAAACATGCCCTCTTGTTTTTAACCATTCTAGGGGAATGTCTCTAGGGATGGCAATGGCGTTGTGTTGATTAGTCGGTGTTGCTTTGACCTAGATGATCACCTTACTTTTCCTTGAGCGCCACGAGGATGTCAAAGGTTTCACTCGTTCTGTGAAATATCTCAACATGTACTGTCACATAACTCACACAAGATGGATTTGTACAAAATTTGGTATAGATAACCATGATTCCCGGATGACTGTTCCTTTAGCACCACGCAGCGCAAGGTTGACATTTGTTGTTTTCTATAGAATATCTCAACAACTATTGTAAGGATTGCCAATGGAATTGATAATTTGATACATATTCATGTTCCCCTTAGGGTAAATTGTAATTACTTTCCTGATTCTCTGACTTTTAGTCTAGTGGCAACAGCTTGTCAGAATTTTAATTTGTCCAATACCTATGACTATACTTCATGACAAAATATTTGCAAAACTAATGACATTACAATCGGCTTCGGTGTATTGCAGATCTCGTAATAATGCAGTGCTACTTTGCAAGTGTTAGCATGTTAACATGCTAATCTAAAATGGTGAATGTGGTAAAGATGACACCGGCTTAACGTGTGTGTGTGTGTGTGGGTGTGTGTGTGTGTGTGTGTGTGTGTGTGTGTGTGTGTGTGTGGGTGTGGGTGTTAGCACGATCATTTTGAGCATGACAGCATGCCGACGTTACCATTTTGCGCCAGTAGTTTTCTGCAATCCTGCTAACCGACCTATTGATGGATGTCGTCTCATTGTGAACAGCGTGGCGACATCATCTGTCCCCCCCAATAATGTATTGGAAGAGCAATAGTGCTGCTTTAGTCTGACACCCATTACTGTAACAATATTGCGTGTAGTTCTAATTTTCCACTGGAGAGTTCATTTGAAACAGGTGCCAGCGGTCTGAATACAGACAAAAACATATTATCCACTTAAGCTGCCAAAGTGGTGATAGAATAGCATGGCTGTGCCCTGTGTTTAAGGTCCACTTAGTATCAGCGGAACAAAGGACAAAATATTTCCCTTTAAATCGTTGTCATTCCTTTTGTCTTACTTCCCCGGGAGGCTCTTTTGTTTTGTACAGTTCATTGTGAACGAAGTTAGAACTAGTTTTTCCCTTTTATAATCAAGACCTTTGAACTGCCTTTACTTTGCCATTTATAATAATATTAGTATTGTTTTGGCAACTGCACATCAACATTATCACCATCAAGTCAGAAATGGATTGCTTTACATCATAACAAAAAGGAACAGTATTAAACAATATTGATAGCATTTTCCAGTTTAACTTTTCTAACAGTATATTTTCAGTGATCGTTGTCTGAATGCATTTTGTCTGCCATCAGCTGTTTTCAAGGGCTGTTATCTTTTATTCGTCTTGGTCTTCAAAACAAAGGGAGATAGGAGACAACGTCCTCTTTCTGATGGGAATGCAAAAAAAGCATTAGCTGCCACATAAAAAACCCAAACTTTTTTGTTTTGCAGTTTGAAGATGTTTCTTTGTACACTACATATGTTTGTTGTAATATTTCATTGTACATAATTCATTTTCTGGTATTCAACAGTGAAATCCTTTTTCTTCCATTGCATAAAAATATTCTATGCAGTTTCACTTGGGCTCACTGGCCGGTTCTATACTGTACTATACCTGCACAGACGTGCCCTCAACTCCAATTGTTAATATGAATTTAATATTTTATGATTGAAACTTTATGGCCCTGTGGCGCTCTCATTAGGGGGACTGTTCCTGAGCCCTGGTGAGAAGCAGAATGACCAATCAGCATTGGCTACTTTTTCTCCAACTGGGCAAATTACCACATGAAAAGTATTAGATCCAACTTAATTACATTCAGCTCACAGTGGAAGGCTGTTTCTGAGACATCTATTAAAGAGTAATGACCTGGAGGTCTTTTTTTCTCTCTCTTAGACTTAACTGTATTATTGTGCAGGGTGGTTAAATGTTTTGCCATGGAATACTTTCATCAACATACTGGTACTGCTTTCTGCAGGTTGCCGGTTTCTGTGTGAAAACAATTCTCCGTTGTAGTCCAAGTGTTTTTATTTTTGACTTTTCTTTTCATTTTCTCTCAAAATCAAGGTTTACAATGCTTAGATTTCTGTTGTAAACACATTTGCATCAAATATCACAGGCACAAACCAACTTGTCTCTCGGCCTCTAAGTATTTTCTCCAGGATGACTAATTCCCTAGTTTATTTCACCTGTCAAACCACTGGCATTGCCATCGTGTTAGATTAGTTTCACTCAACTTTCTGTTGTCGTGTGACAAAAAAGTAAATCTTGTGTAAGCGGAGCATGCACGTCTTAGAGACAGTTGGCTAATTAAAGTGAAATGGGGCAGATAATAGCTTTTAAAAACATTTCAGCCATTTAATGAGCTTATTATTTACTATGAAAAGGAACCTGTCACCACCACCCCACCTCCACCACCACCAGCGAGAGCTGCCACCCACTATAATTCCTTCCTGCTGTGTTGAAAGTCCTGTCATCCAGAAATCCCAATGACTAAAGAAATATTATCACAACTAATGAAATAATGCTTAGCCCACTCTAACGCTCAGAGGTCGCCTCCAGGCAAATTTTCTCAAGCCGTTTTACATTTTAGAAAGATGATAATTAAAAGACAAACCACAGCTTGAATGAATCAATGATCAATTGCAGAGCCAAGGTCCTCCACAGAATGCAAATTTAAATAAAAAAAAAAAAAAAACTTAGTTATTACGGTTTCATGAGGGTGTCAGGCTTTTCACTTGGCATTGATGTTTTTTCCATTAGGAGTTTAAAATGATGCTCCAGTGTCAGAGTTAAAAATGGGGTCACTCATGCATTGGCTTATTGGTTCTAAAGGCTCTCTGTAGCCATTCAGTGCCTTCATTTACATTCACAGGCTGAGAGCATGTCAATGATGTTGATTAAATATATTATGTCAGTGCGCTGCACCGGTATAAAAATAAATTAACACCCTTATTTTCTCCTCTTCTTGGGCAGTGATTTGTGTTCATTGCTGCACGTCAAGTAGTCTCATCCATTTTCTGTTTGTGATCCTACCTGATCTCTGAAGCGGCTGCAACAGAAAGTATCATAGACACTGACAATGAAAATTATTCTGCTGCCGCTTTGATGGCCCAGACCCTTAAGCTTAATTTTCCGATGATTAAAGTCAGGCAGTTTACTCAGCACAGATGACTAGAGGAGAGTACCGCATGTCCTCTCTAATGAGAAGGTTCAGGTCATTCTGAATGAAGCTAGCTAAACCTCAGAGAATGGGGCTGCTTGGAGATTTTTTGGGTGATTTATGAACTAAAAAGTGCCAATTAGCACAGGACAAACCGGAAACATTATAGACGGCGGGAGCAGAGGTTGGAACAGTGAACTTGACCGTTGATGGCTCCATCGATCAAGAAAAGGATTTTATTCTCAGAATGAATTATGCCATCGCTGTGTTTGCCACCAGAGTGTAGGAGAACTGGGTCAACTGGATGACTGAGTGTGTGTGGCACTGGGCCGCTTTGCTTTTGAAGCTTTTGATAGGTCAAAGCAGATCACTGTCATTGTTGTATACCATCTCAGTTTTGATCTCTGACTTCAAAATGACAAGAGAGCCAAAATATCAAAGATAATGCGCAATCAATCCGTTCCCCCGTGACAGCTGGAAGAAAGCTGTATTTGAGCCGAAACAAAGGGCTATACACAGGATTTGTATAAGCTGCTTTATCTGCATGGTGTTGCCTGAGAAAAGAAAATAAATAAATTGCAGGAGTAAACGTCTTTAGTGCCAGGCAACAGAACCTGACCTTGTCACATTGTGAGCAAGCCACCATCCAAGCCTGGAGGTGTCATCTACTGACAGCCTTACTACCGATTAAAATTCTCCCACTTTTTTTTTTTTTCTAACATCTACCATCCGCCTTTCGCTCCCTCCTGACCCCAAAACACCCACTCTTCATCATTTGTATTTATCATCTGGTACTTATTTCATATTTTCTTCTGTTTTTACTGACGCATACAAAACATATTTGCTTTGGAGCAATTAATGCTGGCATAATGTTCCCCTTCTTTGCTGTGCACGTTGTGCATGAATACCCAAAGGTCAGTGGAGGCATTTACGGGCCTGGTCCTCCATTACTCATTCTAAGTGTGTAGGTTGACACTTGTGTCCCTCAAGGTCCCCCCTGGGACTCATTTTTTTCTCTCCAAAAAGAGATGCATAGATGCAAACCTGCAGCAGGGCAGGACATTTAAAGCAGCCCATGTGCTTCCATTATAAGCAGTTGGTGTTGTTTCCTTGTATGTGTATTCAAGCAATTTTTCATGAAGTTTGCTTCTTGTGGGGGCAGATGGCAGGTGGTGTTGATCAAGTTGGCGGCTAAGATGTAGGTGTGTGTGCTTTTCTATCTGGTTCACAAGCAGCTGGCCACAGACACTTACATTTTGGGACAGATACAGAATGAGCACTTCAACAAGTAAAATGAGAGCCTTGGGATTTTTTGAGATAGTAATATGTCAACAGACTTAGATTTAAATTGTAATTCAGATATGTCAGATTTGTACCTTTGAGGCTTATCTTACCACTTTCGGAGATATGTACCAATTCATTGAACTTTAAATAGATTTCCTATCATTTCCCCGCTTATTTTTGCAGTATTTTACATTTTTCAGGTTATTTGTTATTTTGTAAGAGTCAATCGTTAGCAGAATAGTCATACGTACAGTATATCCCATGAAAACTAATCCATATCAAGCACCTTTTCATTTCTGAGATTGTTCAGGTGCCACGGGAAATTCAGCTGGATGAAATGGTTTCCAATGACAACTAGATGGTTCTGTGTAACAAACCATCTAGCATGTTGGTTTGTTCTATTCATAGACTCCTGATAGGAATAAGTGGGAGCTAATTGGTATACAATTTACAACAAAAACAAACAACAACAAAGACAACTTTGAGAAAAAGGAAAAAAAAGACTGATGAAAAGTAAACCCCATGGACACTTGATAATACATGATAACACATGGTAATGCATTCATTTTATCTGTGACATCTTCCCAATAAATATCTTGATCCAACGTACATCTGTTTTTTTGAGAACTAATTAATTTAATTTTGTCCCAGAGAACACCCTTAACAGAATAGGAAATCAAACATTTTGATGCAAACTTAGATTAAAAATTTAACAGGGAAATAGGTCCCACATAGTAGAGAATATATTATGGTGCATTGGGCTGCTTGGTATTTGTCAAAAAGACGGGTTGCTGTGAGCGCAACATGTTCTTTTCAGTGTTGGGTGTTAGAATCATGGCATGGTAATTCCTCTTCATTTGCACTGCATAAATTACATTTTCACTATGACAGCAGAGCTTGCCCTGCACAGCAGCCCATAGCCAGTCTTACAATTAATATAATATCTGAGAGTGCAGTTCATTTGTTTGGCTGTGAGGGAATTGAAATCATAACGAAATGGCTCCTCTCAAAAATAAATCTCTGAAATGTGCCAGAGCACATTTGTGTGTTCTTGGGTCTTCCAGTTGTAATGAGCTCACCTGAAGGACCAGGTGATAGTCATTTTTGGCTGAAGACTTATAGTTCTAATAACACAACCAAAGACATGTCTCTTTACCACAATTAGGTGACAATAATGATAAACAAGAGACATTCATCCACAGTGCTGTACATACAATGATTAATGTTGCCAGGCGGAACAACTATGCAAATAAGCTATTGTAAAGGGATTACATGAATCCATCATTCTATACGCCAGAAATCCTCACACTGCCAACACAACAGATAACAAATCCATGAAGAGGCAGTAAAGGACAAGAGGTAGAGATTGGCTTGTTTGTGACACTGCACAAGTGGGATCAGGGATGTCATCCACACAGTGAATCTACTGAAATCTGAGCCCAAAGGGGGCGGATGAAAAGGAAGTCCATGTCATTTCAACCTAAAAATAACTACCTTCCTGTAACAATGGATGATTTGCCTTGATGTAGCACAACAACAATCGTTTTATATTAGGGCTATTGTTTGTTAAAATCCCTCAATTTAGGCGGATGAATAAAGAGTTGTCAAGAGTAATCACCCTGAGATTCATTGCCACCCTGCTGTGCAACAAGTCCTTAAAAATGACAAATACAATATGCAAAATGGCAGTAGCTTCCAAAAGGACTACACATGATGAATTGCACAAGATAAATGGAAAGACTTGGATGTATTTGTACAAAACAATGTTTTGTATGTAAAGTACCTCTTCCTGGAAGAGTGTTCCCTCTTGCTCATCCTAATAAAGTGTCTAACAATCAAGGATGTACAGTATGTTGAAACATATTCTGACATAAGGGGACATTGTTTCTACCTAGCTAACAGCCGCAGCTAATTTAAAAATTAGAAAAAAAACATGAACTGTTTGGTTTGTTTAAAGAGGCCCTGTTCTTTTCAAATAACTTCAGATTTGCATTTGTACAACTTGGCCAGCAGTGTATTAGTAGTTGGAGAGTAGTGTATTAGTTATGTGTGCCTGGCAACTACTCTAACTGGTCTATGTCAAAGACGTTTGATTTCCGAGATTATTCAGGTCTGGCCGGGAATTATACAGTGTTCTGCTTTCTTTGTGTCGCCATTTTAAACTCTGGTGGATTTATGAGGCCAATCGTTAACTGTTCCTCGGATCTCTGCAGGGTAAATCCAGACAGCTAGCTAGATTATCTATCCAGTCTGAGTTTTCTGTTGCACAATTAAAAAAATCTTTTGAAAGAGCACATGTTCCACCAAAACAAGTTCCCTCCTGGGTACATCTTGGCTACCTTATGTATGTAACTCATTGGCAGTGTGCTCGCAGCAGTTGGAAAATGTCCTCACACAAAACATGTAAATGAGCCTTTGACCTATACTCATAGACGTAATCTCGCAATAACACTATCTATGACAAATCTCACTAGTATAGCAAATTAATATTGAATTAAAACATCAGTTGTGTTGCATGAAAATTAATGTATTCCCCGTTGGGGTGAGTACGTGTTTGGAGCTCTTGAAATGTGTGCCGTTTGTCACCTTTGTTGTTTAAATATCACTACATTAACCTTTTGATTAAGATACACAGTCAAACAAATGTTAGTGGGCCATCTGGGATTCCTGCCGTAAACACTCGACTGCTGTGTGAGAGCTGCTGGAGCCATTAGCTTCCCAGTTAGATCTATCTTCAGCCATCAAGGGACCAGCAGACACTTGCTGTCAAAGGCCAGAGCAAAATTGATCCATTGTAATTGCATCCTGTGTGAAGTTAATGACTTTTAAGGGCAAAGTGGCCATCATTGTTTTGTATTCTGACAAAGATATGTAAATGTCCTTGACACACACATATGCTAATTGGCGGGTGAGACAGCTGTCTTTACAGATGAGCTTGTCTTCTTTAAATGTCTGTGAAATTAGGGAGCGGGCTGAGTTCGTGGAGGTGAATTGCACCGTGCTGCCACGTTGAACAATTCCATTATGTAATGTCAGTTTTGTGGTAGAGGTTGTAACCCCGTGCACTGTGAATGAATTTCACTTATTTCACCTGTTCGTGCACAGCCGTACATTCGCATTGACTGGACACCGCAGAGACACACAGTACAGCACTGAGAATATAAGGATGATTTGCAACATACACACTGTCAATGGCACCTCTTATAACGCAATTACAGCTGCAGTAGTATATGTAAATAGATGTTGATAGATTGAAATTGACCAAAAAATCCAGCTGTTTTTCACAACCAAACAGCTATACATATTTTCCTATCAATGTTTCTATAATGAATTGTAAGTTTATCAGACATGAAAGAGAATGATCTCAAATACAGTATTTAAAGCCTTCAGTATCTTTATAACATTACAAAAACTAATAATGGGATAGTTACCAAAAGGGTTTATTTAAAAACAATTGCCAGTGATTCCAAATTTTACAAATAAATATATATACATACTGGTTGTTTGTATATATACATTTCAAATAATGATACAAGAAAACAGTAGATGCATTTTTTTGTGGACAACTTAAAGCAATAATACAGATTTTTCTGTAATGCAGCAGGCTGTCATGAAGACACATGCTAATGTGAAACACTGAGACAAGGGTGAGTATGTGACTTTGCTCCTGACAAGAGAAGATTTTAGCATTTACGTGACGTCCCAGATTAGCTAGAGGTCGTCTTTGGAGGTGTCTGAGAAAATGTCATCAGTCATTAGGACACAGGCCATGAAACAAAATGCTCCATTTCAGCTGGAGTGTTTCCTTCGGGGAATTACAAGGATCGTTCAAGTTGACTGGATCCAGCCGACAACAGCAAATTGTCTGCTCGGAGAAATGAAACCGGCAGTGCCAGGATGTTCTTTAGGCTTCAGACCGTGAGGGAAATGTCACCGAAACTTTGCATCCTCTGTTTTGGAAGGTAGAATTGGACAGCTTCACAGACATGAGACTATGCTGAAGGCTTTGAGTTTCCAAATTCACAGTTAGTAGGTCAGAGTCATGGACTGTTTGCAAACAAAGAATTATGCAGATCATGCAAGGCCAGATGCAAGCCTCGGAGACATTCATTTCAAAACGTATCGTCTTTGAAGGAAAAAATAGCCTGATGTTCAAGTCTTTAAAATAATCTCATTTTCATAGTAACCCTGGTCTCGACTCCCAGCTTGGCACAAATACATTTACTTCAGGAGCCCTCTGGACATTGAAAAAGTTGCGGAATCACATTTGGGAAGTTCTTTGAGAAGGACACAAGGTTCTAAACAGTACAGCACACGGAAGGCTATTATAATTGAAATTATAATAAATCTTGGACTCCATCAAAGCAAAATTGTGTAAATCTACTGTACCATTTGTTTTCTTCTGTTTAATTAACGTCCCACTGGCTTTGAAGAAGGCCTCACATACTGTTCTTAATATGTCCTAATTCCTACCACTGCTTTTATTGAAGGGCATTTGGTTCATATCCATTTGGTTCCTTTAGATATTTGTGTAATTTAACCTGTGCTCTGCTTGATGGAACACACATTTTCCTCCAGGTTCAAATGTATGCTTGCCCATTTTACCGATCTCCAGGGTCGGAGTGTTATATTAGTGCCATCTCGGCACTTGCAGGTCCTGTCCCTGCCAAGGTCACTTGGCCTGAGCTGCAGATGATGGCTCCCGGTCAGCCAGGCCAGATGGTCCCTCTGCACACTATACCTTCTGCTCATACCACTCTGAAGGTGAGGACATCACAAGTGAAATTTGGACGCCAAGTATCAGCTGTCAGCAGTAGATCTGGAATACTGAACCAACTGTGAAATGAAAAGAAAAGCCGTTTCCCCCTGGCTACCATGCTCCTAAAACATCCATTGATATCTGACTGATACTCTACTGAATGAGCATTTGGAGGAATTATTGACATAAGTATCACTTATGTCTGGTGTAAGTTCAAGGCTAATTGTGCTACTTTTATGTATTGCTGCTATAACAATTGATTTTAGTGGTTCAAAGTGGTCCGGCAAGTCATTTTCGGTCCGATGGTGCAAAGTTGTTTTCAATTAAAACAGCTTAATCTTCTTGTCTGGTGTTTTTTATCTAAACTTCCACATTCTTTATGCTTTTGAGTCTTTCTAAGTTTCTGTGCTCATCAATTGAAAATTCCAAATATACAGTATATTGATGGGACAGTCTAGTACCGCAGCTGTTTGTAAGTGTAACTTCCTACAGCTGGCATTAAATGCATCACAGGTAGTGACATTTGGCTGAGTCAGTACCCAAGCTCCTACCCATGTGTAGAGCTATAAGCCTTTGACAGAGAGGACATACCAGCGTCTTGGCTGCTCATGATGTGAGCGTTATTCCAGCTTCAGGATATACAGCTACTGTAGCTTTGCTCACCGACAGGTTAGGACTGAATTATTTATTCACTCAGAATGACTAAACAGGTATATTTTTCACATATCTAAAACTCAATTCACATTATCACAGAAATAAAATGTATCAAGATGAAGATCCCCCATGGAAAGCTTTACATGAAGATGTTTCATGAATCATTTAACAGCTCAAGTATAAAAAAGGGCTGACAAAAAATCAATTGTTCCTTTTTTTCGAGTGGGTGACAAGCCAAAAACAAAATTGTATATTGGACTTGCTTTCACCAGATGGCCACTAGCATGCCGTATCACCGTTTGGCTTATTTCCATTGCCCCCAAGTGGCCAGCTCAATTATTACAAGTTTAAGACCTTTGTGTCAGTTTTATGATTCAATGTCACAAGCTCCTGAACTTCAGTTGTAAATCTTACCACAAGAGAGCAAAGTGCAATACATACATCAGCACTTTTTGCACTTCGCACTTTAACTATTACAGTCACTTTTTAATATGTCATATTGTCCGTACAGTCCTGTGTGTCCTAAGATGTCTTAGGACACACACACGTTTTAAATTATCTGGAGCTAGCTATATTCTTGCATGGAAAAATATTTGGGTGTGATGGGGGGGTTCATGGGGCCCAGCAGCTCATTTTTGCACTTGTGCCCTCTAGCATGTATTTACAGCCATGGTGGGCTTCATTGTTTACTGCAATTAAAAATTATTTTTAAAGCTTTTATATTTCACTTGTATTGTCATTTCCATTAACTACCTCACTCGTTGTACTCCGTGTTATGTTCACCACTCATCACACTTTCACATTTGTGACGCCAACTAGGAAACATTAAACTCTACTGAGCCACAATGTGCAGCAAATGCAGGAGCCTTAATTGAATCTGCGAAAAAAAACCAAAAAAAAACAGGACACGGTAATGGGGTGTATGAGAGAAAGACATCTAGAGGTGTCCTCGTAGGTCTCAGCTTATGTCTTGATCTCTAAAAGCTATATGCTGTCATAGTCACAAGCTAACCCATTCCGTTTAAATGGCCATTCTCTTTGTCTGTTTTTTTCTCTTCCGCTTTTGTCAAGAAAAGAAGAGATGGGACGTGCTTTTGAAAGTCATATAATTACTGCAGAGTAATCAGCCCACTTAACATTTGTCTTTCCTTTTGTCCAACATGTACAAAGGTTTAAGGATGGCTAATTGGGCTAGGGGGCTTACCTAAATGGTGCAGACTTAAAAAGAAAGGGGGCTTTTAACGTAGGGTGATATGGAAGGCTTACGCCCTGTACCGAATAATTTTCTGATAACATTGAGACCACTCTTTCAGTTGTTGGAGACAGGCTACAGAAAGGAATACCTGGCTGAGCGCAGCTTGCAGTCACTGTGCCGCTTTGTAAGGAAAGACTGCCTGGAGCCCAAGATAAAATGATGGGAGGTGACAAATTCATGACGGCTTTGTGTTCCTACAATTCAGAAGGATTCTGGGGTTGGCCGGGAATAAGGTGACACGGCTGACAGGGATTTCATCTGGCTGAACATGGCACACACTGCAGCAAGGAGAGTTTGGAAAGTCAAACAGCAGAAGATGTTGTTTTATGTTTGTTGTCCTCTGACTCAACCAAAGATAAGTCGTACGGAGCGGTGGATACGTTAAAATACTTAAAAACATAAAATACATCACAAGCTCCATCTGTCAGGAATAGCACTAACTTCCAACACACAGACACACACTCACACACAAACGCACGCACACAATAAGAAAGGGACATGTGTGTGTTCACCGAATTCAGTGGCATTATGTAACATCTTATACTGACGGACCACGCATGTCAATTTAAGTCTTCCCCTTTCTTCCGATTTTTAGGGTTAGATCATGTGTTGCAATTTTCAACAAATTGTTTGAATACCTTATCATAAAAACATGTGAATAGATAAGGTCATAATATCAGAACTTTATCCAGTCATTGAGCAAACAGGTTGGAAACTGTTCTCAGTATTAATCAAAACAAATAAGAATTGAGCCAGCTCGAGTAATTCATATCAGTTACTGATGTATTAGAAACACATACTTGGCATTGCATTTGTGTTATTAACCTATTGTGATATACTGTAGGTCAGCTGTTAGTATAGTGTAGTATAGTTGTCTGACAGTATCAGTAGTGAGAAACCCAAATGAAATGAGGAGGTTTGCTACTTTTTGTCAAATAAAAAAGTGAATTAGTGACAAAAAAAAGATGTAACCACCTTTCACATTTATATCACTTACTAGCCTTTGTAGTGGAATAACTGGCACCTGTATACTTAATGAATTTAGAGTACAGGAAGTGACAACCTTCGCTGTGGAAATGAGCTGCCCTTTTGACAGAACCTTTTGGTTTTGGCAAAGCTTCACCGTATTGATTTTTCTTTTCTCTTGTATGTTACACAGCAAGGCTTCATCCTTGACTATGTGAAGATCATGGACTCTTGTATTCAGAATATCAAGCTTTAAGCCCTCAGAAAGGTTAGGCTGAAATCGCCCCGCTCAATTCTCTGCTTCTCGAACTCGCTAGCACGCTTTTAGTATACTTGGTGAATGAGAGCATTTCTAGTGTGTCCTTGGTTTCTTTAAAGCTCTTCTTCCATTCGTCACTGTACCTGCCAGCATCACTTTTGATGATACCAACCAAAATAAACATGTTCACCTGCCAGCAAATGTGCAGCTTCCTGGAATATGTGCTTTGAAGATTTAAAAAAAAAAAGTAAGAGACAGGAAGAAAGAGAAAACACATTCCCGCACATTCTCCTAAACATTCACGCACGTTCTCCTACCCTGCCCCTGACGCCCCCATCTCCCACCCCCCACCCACACGCACATGCCTTTCATCATACCCGTTTGTGCCGAAGCCAGCATGATGCATCATAGAGGGGAAGTGAGGAGGTGAGGTGATGCCGGGGGAACATTGAACCCCAAGCTATAGCTAAAAATCAACTTTTTCTAAATGCACTTCATCATGACTTCAAATGTATAAGTCCCACAATGAGCTGAGCTAATTGACGAAATGCAGTTTGTTATTTTGATTCAAATCCATTATGTCTCATTAATTATTGCCTTGATGTGGTTCAATTCAAATTTCTGTCGGTCAAACGTTTTTATTGGTGTAACCTTTAATTGCTTTCATCTGAGACGGGCTTTTGTGTGTGTGTATATATATATATATATATATATATATATATATATATATATATATATATATATATATATATATATATATATATATCTCTATGATTGCTCGATAATTGCAAGTCTTTACAATTGTAATCAAGTCAGTTTCTCATATTGTCGAAACAGACAAAATGAATTGAAGCTGAAGCATTCAATCCCCGCAGGACTAAATTAGACTTCAAATTGGAGTTGATTTCATTATTTACCAATTACTCAAGAGTAATAGTGTGTTGTGTTGTTCTCCTTGTATTTGGAGCTCGTACACATACATTCAATTCTTAAACTGCGTGGGGTGTCACGCTCAAAGGTGTGACTTCATTAGTTCGCTCTGGAGTCTAATCACTTCTATCACTCAGAGGGTTTATCTGACTGCTCAGTCTCAGATTGCTCTGCCTCCAGAACTTTTTTTTTTTTTTTTCTTTTATTCCCTTTTCCTTTTTCCATCACTACATTCAATAGGCAGATTTTCCCCACGTTGTCACTATGAGGTCTCCTCATGAAATCACAGGTCTGCGTGGTGGTTCACACCAGACGGGTCACCTGTCTCCTCGAGCCACCTGGAGGGAGGGTGTGAGAACACGGCAGGCTGTCAGTCAGGCTTGAGAGCAGAGTGGAGGAGGAGAGAACTGGAGACAAAATAGAAATGAGTGCTAATGGGGGAGAGGTACATCATGACATTTCTGTGGGCATTGGTAAAAAAAAATAAAAATGAAACATTAAAAAAATTAACAGAAAGCTCTGTCGTGATGCGTTGGTGTTTCTTAACCCTCTGAGCCCGAGACACTCGCCCACGAGTAAAAATGTACCTCTGATTCATAGTTTAATAACTTTTGAACCATACGAGCGATTTACTCACTTTCGGTTTCGTTTGAATCCTGACGTGTTCGGCTTTACGGCGGTCTTTTCCCGGGTCTTTCTAGCCTCTACAGGGGATTTTCTATCCAGCCTGGAACTTCAGCCTCTTTGGGCTTTAAATCCATACTATTATATCCAAGATTGGTCCACTTTATATCCATAATTAATCGCGTTTTGGCTCATTTTCTGCCGCTTATCGCTATTCTGTCTCTCTCTCTGTCTGTCCTGTCTATTTTTCAGGAAGTACATGCCCATATATGGGAGATAAAAGCACCCCTCTTGTATGGAAGGCCAGAGGGGACAAAAATGCCTATAGACTCTATGGAAGGCAAAATAATGCACTATTTAGACACATATTTGCTTGTATAACATTGCTATGGGTGTAGTATCAATAAATATGACATTATTATGTTATTATTGGCATAAGTAAATGTCATGAGAGCAAAATGTCTTGACTTTTTTGGAAAAAATGCATGTATTTTGTCAACTGTATAAGTTATAATGATTATTTCTTCACAGTGTGACTCCCAAGACATATGAGAAGTGTTTTAGAAAAGGAAAATGGCTTAGGTTTTACTTATATGTCTGTGATATCAATACATCTCTGGAAGATTCATTTATTTATTTATTTATTTATTCATCTTTAAGGCCCTACAACCATTTTTAACATGCAAGTGACCTCACTGCAACCCAAATATTCCAATAACCCAGTTTGTCCTAAACAAAATGATGTTCATATCTTGACTGTAGACAACAGGGTTGATGTTTTACAAGCTTTTTAATAAAATAAATCCAGACAGAATTTAAACTGTAAAAATGGCCTCAGGGCCCAGAGCGTTAACCCTACCCCCTCACACATGAACATACAGACAGTACATCTAGTTTAGATTCATATCCATGCATCATGCTTTTACACTGTGTTCTATGGAAGTCTTTTAAACATAATCCACCCTGAGACAGCTGTATTGAGGCTGTTTATTATCTGACTATCTACTGTAATGCGTTGTTGCATTTGTTACATGCAAGCTTTTTGTGAGTTTTTTTGTTCAAAATGCACCTGGTAACTAGATATTTATAGTATCAATTCATAACAAGAGTTATCCCAAGAAACTTTACAGATAGAGTAGGTCTAGAACTCACACTATAATGTACAAGGACCCAACAGTTGTAGTAATTCCTCCAGAGTGAGCAACAGTGTGACAGTGGCGAGGAAAAAACTCCCTTTTAGGAAGAAACCTGGGACAGACCCAGGCTCTTGGTAGGTGGTGTCTGACGACCGGTTGGGGGTGAAATGAAGAGTGGCAATAATAGTCCCAGTAAAAGATAATGGAACTATTTCACTAAGAGAGACAGGGTAAAGAAAGGAGCAGGGTTGGGCTGTACTGCCCTGCCTCTATCTAGTTTTATTTTATATTATTGATTATGTGTTAAATTAATCTGACGACTATGAAGAGAAGCAGGGATGAGAAGGGGTGCCGTGTCTGCGGCTATACACCCTTCTGGTCTAGGCAAAAGCTGCAACTCCTCACTACCTAACTATATGCTTTATCCAAAAGGAGAGTTTTAACTTTACTCTTAAATCTTAATTGTGGTAGTGGTAGACTAGTCTGATCAATATGACAAAGGAGCACACAAGAGCTGCCACTCTCTCAAGGCTGTGCACATTCCAGTTCACAAAACACAAAATGTCTGTAGGCAGCTGTGTACTGGCAAAGAAGTAATGACCTGGACCCCGGTATAAAGAACAGAGGCAGTACCACTGTCCAATGTGGTTCTCTCAAAGGTCTTAAGACAATTAGAGCTGAAAGCAGTCAGACTTGTGCAATGATTGATGCCAGCCCCTGCCTACTATTCATCATGTTCTCCTCCTAATTCAACCCCCAATACCACGGGTGTGCCTCTGTTGTGGGTTTGTTGCAAAAGTTATAAAAAATCTGTTGAAATGTCTTCTTTGTGAACTACTGCATGCACCTGCTCCCTGATTCAAAATCTGGGAACCCGTAAAAAAATTGACAAAGTGTGTTGAATGTCACCAGACGTCAGAGACACGGTTTGAAGTATTTGTCAATAAATGTCTAGTTTTTTTTTTTTTGCCTTCAATTGAGTCATCCGAGTTCCCGTTTTTCAGTTGACTTAAGGCGGAAAAGAACTTGTCTTAAGAAGATCTGAAAGGTGACATTGCTGCAATCATGGCTTTCGTACTCACTGACCTACAGAAAGTGCAGGACATTATTATTTTTTCATGAGACATTTTCACTCAAGAGCAGATCTAAAAGTGTCCGTCCCCACCAGATAAGCCACTTGGTCTATGTTCACTTTGACACGTTTCCCAACAAACCATTTGTCATTTCGGTGATTGTCGTTTGTGGTGTTGGCTTGAAAATGCTGTTCATTTTTCCACTCTTATTAGCCTGTGATCAGTTCTTACTTAATTGAGGCAACTCAAGCTTATCAGCATAATGGACTATTTATGTGTGTTTAGTCCATATCCACAACGCTCCACTTGTTTCTGGAAATTCCGCCGGATGTCATGGTTTTCAGCGGGATATCACTCACCTTTCACTTTCTTTGTGTTGGCATTTTAAACTGTGGTGGATTTCTGAGGATTCTGGTTAACTTCTCCTCAGATCTCTACAGGGTAAATCCAGACAGCTAGTTAGACCAATCTGAGTTTTCTCCTGCACGACCAAAACAACCTTTGAACGTACACACCCAAAACAAGTGACTTCCCGAGGCTTTTTTGCAGTTGCTCCGCCCATGACAATTTGTATTGGTTTTAAAGAAATGCCAAAAAACCAGAGCACGTTCTTCTCCCATCCCGGAATGCAGTGTGGACCAGTCAGACCGCCCTCCGAAGCACTGTAGAAGAAGATCTGGCAAAGCGAGGCTAGTTCGGGTCCAACCAAATATAGAATCAAACCGATCTGCCATTTAGGGATTTACTTATTTTAGTTTTCTGATAGACTGTCACCATAACCACGTATTATTTAGCTGTAAACATGATAAGGACAATAAATGCATGCAAACATAGTTCGTCCTCCTTCATAAAAAATCCTCCTCTTTCTGTTGTGACTATCTGGAATGTCAATACATGTGGTTTGTCGCTTTTGCCATCAACCTTCTGCAAAGTATCGACGTCAGGGACAGCACACTGCATGTCAACACAAAAATAGATTGGTCGATCTCCACCTGTGGGTGTGAGATGGGGAAAAAGGGAGAAATAAACACAGAAATGGAGTTTAATTAGACCCTTCTCTGATAAGGGCTCGATATATATTGAGTAAGCAGAGGTCTTCCAATAAATTCTGGGATGTTCCAAATGGGAGAGCAGGAAACAGAAGCTCATCTGATATAGTCAATCAAGTGCAATTAATCTCTGTTGCGGGTGAAGGTATGGGTTGGTTGTAAAGTGCCTCACACCGCTGGCATCATTACACACTCGGATGCCCAGTGCCTTTTAAGAGGTGTGCCCCGGTGGTCTAAGTGTGCATCAGACCGTGCAATGTACAAGCAAGGCCAGGGACATTATCCTCGCTGTAGCGACACTGTAGCCCCATCAAGGTAACCTACAGAGAGGCAATCTGTGAATGGAGTTTATCAACGCTTTAATCTCAATGTCACTTCTTTTACATAGTATTCCTTTGGCAAACACTTTAGTCTGAAACAACACATTTTCATATTTACATACTTACAATAAATGTCTGAACCCTTCTTCCAAGTGAGCCTGTGCCAACACCAATTGTCACGGAAACTTAATCATAATGTATTATTATTTATACATATAGTATACCACACAGCATGTTGGCCCTTTTGGTGTGTGTTTCTTTATAAAGCTTCCTCTGCCTGGAGAATGATCCCTCCCAAGAAAGACAGAAAGATTTTCTTTTCAAAAATCTCTGAAACAAAACCTAATGACTCTCACCTAGGTCTGTATGTTTTTTGTTTTTTTTGGCGACTTTCTTATTTTTGTAATTCTGTTTATTGATGTTTTCTTGTTGTTTGTGTTTTCATCATAAAATATTAACGTTTGCCATTTCAGCTGTGAAATTATTGAACTCATTTTCTCTTCTTATTTCCGTTTATGTTTGGTTTGTTCTATCTTTAGTTACTCTTGTTAATACTGTGTGATTCCAAATCAATTCTTTTGTTTTCTTGTTTTTGTGGAGCCTAGGAAGACTGGCATCCACGTTATGAAAGCTAATGAGTTTCTGAATAAAGAATAATGTATTATTACGCCGTATTATTCAGATTTGCAAATGTTATATTATAATATATCATTCATTATGGATTATTACTGATCCAGTAACTTGTGAGCAGCCTTTAGCTGGTTGAGAATGGAATCATGTAATTTGTATTATAAAAAAATATTAAAATCTATCATATCTAATCTGATTTAATGAAAAAATGAATCTGCAAAGCACTGCAACTCATAACTAAAGAGACAGTATCTATTGCACAAGAAACATTCTGTTTCCAGCAGCCACCTGTAATGGCACAGTGCCATAGTAGCTGTAAGTTAGGCTACACATACGTTGCTACCTTTGTTTTTAATCAGAGTTTTTAAAGTGTTGTCAGCTCCAAGAGAAGAACTAATCACCGTTTAAATGAACACGTATCTCATCAACATTCTCGTGTACTGGAGGTTGCGTGCAGGGGTAAACAGGAGGAACTATACATGTACCATACGTTGCTGGTAGTTGCCTTGGAAACGTTAGGAGTTTGACCCAGTTAGGTGGTGAAACATTGCCGTCAGTGTTTGTGTTTTAAAATGTCTCCGGTTTAGGGGCTCTGAAACGCCAGAGCAACGTGAATACAAGGTGTAAACGTAGCAAAAGATATAGCAATGTAAATGAAGCCATGACACGCATCCAAAAAATTTGATTTTTTTCCACCAGTTACATTTATTTTTAAATTTATTTATATTTTGTAAAGCTAACCCATTTAAATATAAAAATAAGAATAATTAAATTATATCTAATATAATCTTGAGCTAGCTGGATTCTAGTACTAACTTTTACTCTTGTGAACATGGGTAACCTACACTGCCTTTCCAAAGTTTGGATTCACCTGCCACATAAGCTTGCAAACAGATGTCTGAGAGGTCTCCTTTATATGTTTGAATGGTCTTTCATGCTTTTAGGTTGCAGAAAGTCTTCTTTAGAATTTTTTTTTGTAAATTTATTCTGTATGACAGGCTTGTCTTGTAGCATACATGGAGAACACAATTCTGTACAATGGTTCAACCAGACTGACAATTGAAAGGGCAGGATGAGACAAAAGGTACCTCAGTTCAGTAAATATAGAAGAAATACCCCTTTACTGGTAAAAATCAGTTGTCCGTTTGGCATCAAAATGTGTACAGATTTAATCAATCTGTAGTATTTTCAGCTGATATTCCATTCAGTGCTAACCTTCTCATTTCTATTGGGACGTTTTAATAATAGCTTTGTTAAAGCAACCTGCAACCCTTTGTTTAATCCAGTTTAACAGGCTGCATTATGTACTTGACACGGAAACATGAACTGCTTCTATACTTCTTCAAACTACCCACTGAGTAGACTGCGGAGGACCTGAAAGAAAAACGTCTTTCTGGAATATTTAGAGTCCAATTGCTCCATTGTGGTTCAATAATGACCGAGGGTCGCTTGCAGGGAACAAACTCAAAATCCAGTTCCAACAGTATTCTCCCCTGCCTAGCAATACCGTCGGGACATGGACCACATGGACTTTTGAATCTTTTCATTCTTTTTCTTTTGTGCGCAAAACTATTTCTCTTTTAAAAATAGCCGTTATTGAAGAAAAGAAGAAAAACATCAATATACCAGCTGATCCCAAACTCTTTTGTCTTGACATGAAAATGCAGTAGGTTGAAAAGTACAACACTTCCATCTAAAATATTGTATTGAGTAGCATATAATATACAACGTTTAAGTATACAGTACTTTAAATTCAGGACTGCAATTCCATTTTTTTAACCATTGGTTTCTGGTAATGCCTTCAAGATTTTCAGAACCTTTTAACTTTCTTAGAGAGCTGGGTTAAGTCAAAGAAATTCGTTTGTTGGGAGTTTGTGCTTTAATCAATGGCTTTTACCCATTAATTCACCATATTGTATTGTACAGCTTAATACCCATGTATTGTAGTGAGTCAAAATCTTATTTGTTCATGAGTATGCCAAGCATTCACATGAAACAACCAAACAATTTTTGGTTTTCCTCTTAATGAATTCCCCAATGTTATTAGCCGAGCCAGTGCATTCAGTTTAGCAAACATCCAAAAAGTCACCATGGTACATTTATAGTTATTAGATTCTTGCATGGACGAGAGAAAAACCCTTCTCTCTTTTTCTAATGTAATGTACAGTATATTAATCTGTTCATCCGTAAAATCAGATCAAGGATTATGAGAAACGCTGAATCCGATACTTTTCATGATACGTTAACCTCATATGTACTTATTGCAAATGGTGTTTGTTTCATCAGCACAGTGAAAACAAACCAAACCACAGGGGAGACAAAGAGTGGCAGAGATTAGACTTTCCTCTTCCTCCTCCTCTTCCTCCTCACTGTTTTAGGCTTTATTTTGTAGTCACACAATGATTACACCAGAACATAACAGTGGCAGGGACAACAATGGGCTCTTACTGCTAATGGAAAAAGCCACTTTGACTTTCTAGATTTCACAATTGTCAAATCAGTCACCGGGCGATGGTTTATTTCCTTTTGAGGATATGCAATTACTCCGAAGGACACCAGACTTGTATTGTTGTCAAACGAGACGCCACAGACAATCCGTCTGTGGGAGCTGCAGATAGGTTCAGGCCTCATGTTAACCATCTGACAACTTTACAATACCCTCATCACTCTTATCCCTGACATTTCTGCTCTTTGACCGTTTGTCAAGGTATGGCTGTATAGCTGCCATACGGGTCCTATCATCGATGACATGCACCGTATTTCCAAGTCTTTGCAAAGAAGCATCAGGATTACTAAGTCAGCCGTTGATCTTCACAATGCAATGTCACATTAGGTCCACTGCCGTGGAATTAATTGAACATGTCACAAAGACCATTTCTTTGCCAGCTTTTAGGAGTTTTTTTGGGTTTCTTTCAACCAAAGTTGTCAAAAAAAATAATATGGATGATTCCATATAAAGTGCATCACAAGTAAAATAAATGATCAGTTCACTACTTTCTTTGAATTTTTTTTTTTTTTTTCAATGTTTTAGCATTTGAAGAAAACAAAATTACGAAAGAACGTTGAAAAAAAGCTTCAAAAATGTGGGGAAAAGGGCCAAAAATGTCGGGAGAGGCAACAAAAAATGACGACAAAAGTGACTAAAGCTTCGGATAAAGCAGAAAAAGTGTCAAAGGTTGATAAAAACGTTTTTCTGGTAGAGCGCGCCCACATAGATTTACTTCTCAACGCAGCGACTGTGGGTTCGACTCCAACCTGTGGCCCTTTGCTGCATGTCACCACCCCCCTGTCTTTCCCCTTTTATGTCTTCGGCTATTCTATAAATAAAGGTTGAAAATTGCCAAAGAATGACTTTTGAAATAAATGGGAAAAAAAAGTTTTAATTTTAAATTTTCACCCCAAAAAAACAAAAACTTGCATGGTCGACGGGAAGACAACGCGAGGGTTAAAGAAGTTTCTAATTTTATCGTAAACCTTATGATGAGAGAACTTCTGTTGATAGTATTTTTTTTCTGACTCTATGGTGTTTTGTTTGCTTTTTTTTTTTCTTGCTTTTCTTTCTTCATTGATTTTTTTATATGTACATTTTTTGTATCATGTTTACCAAGTTTCTTCTTATTTTTTGTAGAGGGGGACTCAGAATAAACCTTTAAGACTTCTTTCCTCTCCTACTCTGTAATTGTTTGTTTTTAAAATCCATATGTGCTCTATATCTTTGTGGAAATAAACTAACACTTAACATTTGAAAAGGTTTCTTCTGTGAGCCAAAGTAGATCCATGAACAGGACAACAAGTGATAATAGCTGCGACTTGGTGGAGAGAACAAGATGGGGAATGAGCAACTGTTTGTGTGCAGGTCTCAGGGGACGGCAGATCAGAAGCAGAGGTCCTTGTAGGTACGTGGAGAAGAATGGACAGAAGGTGGGAGGGAAGGTGTTGGAGTACAAGAGGCTGGGAGCTCAGGGAGATGGCGCGGTGAGTGAAGTGGTTGGAGGGTTCAGAAAACCGAGGGCAAATGGGAAAAATGCATGTGTGTCTATGTGTGTGTGTGTGTGTGTCTGTTGCAGTTTACGCATGTTTTGGGCGATCACCCACACCTTTCCTTCTGTTGTGGGAGGATGCAGAGGTCATTGAAGAGCTCTGGTTTATTGGGAAAAAGAAACATGTTTGCCCTTCCTGTGTTAGCATGCTGATGCTGAAAATCCCGACACTACTCATGCTGCATTGGAATCGACTTTGCTAACAACTTTGTAGCAATTTTTCAATCTTTGTTCTGTAGTTTGGTAGTGTATTCCTCTATTCTTAACCTAACATTATTACAACTCCCGAGGGGGTACGTCCCAACAGAAACCTCAAGAATCTAGTTAGAACAGCCCATAAACAGGGGCGGAGCAGAGCGGTGGCTACTGGGGCTCCAGTCCCAGATGTTTTCTCAAAAGCCCCGAATCTTTTAGGGTTTTTAAAATAACTTCAATTTCACCAATATAGACATAAATATCGCCATTTATCCTGTCAATTTAACTCTTTTCAAATTAGGTTTCAAGATAGTAATGCTGTTTACGTCAAATTCCTACATTACCCACTGTACGTTATATAACTTTAAAATAGTAGCATGTTTTTGGAAGCTTTGGGTGTCAGGAATGAAAATAATTCCTGGTCAACATTTGTGGTGTTCTGGTTACAGAATAATAGACAGGTGGAGAACAATTAGACACAAAACAGGATGTGGGCTCTACAGGGTGATTCCCCCCTCCCTCCCAATGTTTACTATGTCTGTCTCCGCCCCTGTCCATCTTTTGGAATTACTTTGACATTGGGCAAATCTGCAGTGTACGATCTACACCCAGTGCCAACGTGCAGCGCCAATGTTGGAAGTATTACACCCATGACGCAGAAAGAAAGGCTTGAAGTAATCGGACATTCAAGCCGAGGATTGAAATTTGTGTCCAGCTATTGTCACAATCAATCAACGGTTAATGCTGCTTTTATTGAAAAACTGACCAGTCTTTCCCTAATCTTAAATCTACACTCACTATGCATGTCGGTGCACAGCTACACTTGCCTACACACTTGTTGAAAGGTTGAAGACAGGAGTTGGCCTTTGAGGTTTTTACTGGAACAAATTGTGAAACAACAAATTCATATAAAACACTAAAGATGAGAAGACTGATTGGAAGAATGAAATACCATAAACAAATGTTAGATTAAATTTGTTGGAAAAAATAGAATGAAAAAGTACAGTACCAAGGAAATGCATTCACAAAAGTAGATAATGTCAAATGAGTTGCATTGTCGACAATGCCAGGAAAAAACAAAGTAACAGTCAAAGTGTAACAATATGTCCAGGGCTTGACATTAGCAAAAGGATTGTAAGACTGTCACTCTCACTAGCCACTTTGGCGGGTGGCGTGCCTTTCTGTTGTAACACTGGTGGCTGGAGTACTGTTTCTCTGTGCCGCTGCTGCGACCCAGTGTTTGGGCCACAGGCGGAGTACAATGGCCTGTACGGCACACCAGACTAGAAACCCACAGCGATCCTTTAAAATATCCCCCGGAGGTGTTCAATGTGCGCACACACGACATGGCAAGCCAAGGCAACGGTTGCATCTCAATAGGTCTGTAGAAGAAGTGCAGAGAGAGCGCACAGCAGGACAATTCACTTGTTGAATCCATTTGGTCTGTGCTCTTTGCTTACCGTCACCAAGGGCGCATGCCGGCTTCTAAGTGACACACAAGCATGTTCCAAGACCCTTTTAAGTAATCTTCTACATCCCTGTACAACTTAGCCTATGCAACAACAGGCTACTCTTTTTACAGTATGTCTGTGTCTTATTCGGTTGCATGCTTTCATACAAAAAGCAGTTTTACACACTTTATCAGAGCTGAATATTTGGTGACTGGGTTAGGTAAATGTCATACAGTCTTGATTTGGGTGTTTACAATGCTCAATTGCATTTGAAAGGGTTGTAATTGTAATTGTAGCACACCATAGTCAACTTTGTTCAAATTAAACTACCCACAAAATAATGGTTTGAGAAAATGCTGAGTGGCTAGTAGCTTTGGAAAACCACTACTCACAGTGGCTGGTGAGCAAAAAAGTGAATGTCAAGCCCTAAAAGTGTCCCTTTAATAAACACAACCCCTAATTACAATGATAAATATAGTATAAAGGAAATAAAAAGAGGGGAAAACACAGTTCGCAAAACAGTAGGCTACGTAAACCATTAATATAATGTTGTATTAGCAATAGATCAACCTCAGACAGCTAGCAGCCATGATGACTAGCATGGATAGTAATATCAACTGATGGCAAAAAAAAAGCCAAATCAACATATCAAAAAGCATCAATCACTAACAGCTGTAACACAGAAGTACCTTCAGATAATGGCCTAACAAGAGTATTTGGGGAGTATATGAAACATGCCTAATAATATTATTCTTGGTCACAGATCTGACAGAATGTCAGAATGTGCTGTGGAAATGTACCTGTAGTGGTTGCCACTAGCAACAGAATGTTCAAATGGTGACAGAATATTAACCACATGAGATACTGTGGTCAGATATTGCAGAAGTAAAGGGAGGATTTTTAAATTGGATATTAGAAAATGTTGTCATTGAATGTAATCTGAGGTTTTGAAGAACTGCATAATAATGTTCTTTCATGGGGATGTGGAAAAATATTTTTTTCCCAAATGTACATTTTTTCTGCTTCTGTTTTGTTAAGATTTTGCAAAAACAAGTCTTATTTTCTCTTTTTTTTTTTTTACATTCTAGGGTAATAATGTTGATCATTTGTAAAAACAGATGCCTACGGTTTTGTGGTTGATGGGTGAACAACACGGTCTCACACCAGTTTGTGAAATGGTCACATTATTTAGATTTCCTAATTCATGTACTGTACATGTCACGATATTCTGGTTTATTACATCTGTATGTCATGATTTTCGAACGTGACCATTTCATAAACTGCCATGATACTGGGCTGCTCTGGGGGACGCAACAAGGGGGAAATAAAACAGCACACGCCAACAATGGGTGATGGTTGGGGTTAGGAAGAGAATAACGCAGAAAGGAACTGCAATGCGCGGGACGGGATCCCCGGTCATGGGTGAAAGTCCTGTGTTGTGTGACCCATCCACCATCCCAACCAACCTCCCTGCACGGTTTTTCGGCTTTTCAATACTACTCGCTACCGTAATCGTTCTGTGAACACAAAACAGGCTTCCTATTGAAATACATTACTTTGAAATTTGTAATCAACACACGAAAATAACGACATCAAATAACGTGACCATTCCACGAACTGCCATGAGACTGGGCCGGGATGGACACTGGGAGAGTTGGGAGTGTTTTAACGATGTATTGATGGATTGCACCAGTATAGACAAAGGTATAGAGTATAGCGCTCCTTCCTAATTTTTTTCAAACATGAAATGTTATTTTTTATTTTTGCTTAGTGTTCAATGTTATTATTGGTTATTTTGTTTATACAAGTTTTTTGGGTTAAATTATACAGTCCCTGACAAACGTCTTGTTGCTTGTGTACAAATTGACCTGAAGTGCCGCTGAAATATATTTCTAATCAAGATTTATTTACAAGAAATGGCTCATTTTAATCCCAACAGCTTTTGTAATGTTTCAGTGCAAAAATAAACTGTCAAAAAGTATTCTAATATTCACAGCTTGGTAAAGCCCATTGAGTCCATTTTTGCAAAGACATAAGTGTTGTCGCCTTGTCATATGAGCTTCACCTGTGACTAATAATGGATCCATTAGGTATCAGGTGTGCATAAAAACAACCCCAGTACACTAGACCTTCACATCAACTGCAACTAGACCACTGCAAACATGCCTAAGATTCACCCTGAGACTAAAGTTTTGATTATCAAGAGGCTGAAGACCAGATCCACTGCTGATGTGGCAGACACCTTCAGTTTGTCAGATTCTGTATCGAAATGGCCTCCATGGTTGATTCAGTGCCCAGAAGCCAGCACTAAACAAAAGACAATTGAAAAACTGTGTGGCATTTGCCAAGGCCCACAGCCTGCTAAAAGGATGGACGCTGGAGAAGTGGAAGAAAGTGGATTTTTCAGATGAATCTTCTGTTGAATTACACCACAGTTGCCGCAAATATTGCAGGGGACCTACTGGAGCCCGCATGGATCCAAGATTCACCCAGAAAACAGTGAAGTTTGGTGGCGGAAAAATCATGGTCTGGGGTAACATCCAGTATGGGTTGTGTGAGAGATCTGCAGGGTGGAAGGCAACATCAATAGTCTCAAATACCAAGAAATCTTAGCTACTTCTTATATTCCCAATCATAAAAGAGGCCAAATTCTGCAGCAGGATGGTGCTCCATCGCATACTTCCATCTCCACTTCAAAGTTCCTCAAGGCGAAGAAGATCAAGATGCTCCAGGATTGGCCGGCCCAGTCACCAGACATGAACATCATAGAGCATATGTGGGGTAGGATGAAAGAGGAAGCATGAAGACCAAACCAAAGAATATTGATGAACTCTGGGAGGCATGCAAGACTGCTTTCCTAGCTATTCCTGATGACTTCATCAATACATCGTATGAATCCTTGCCAAACCGCATGGATGCAGTCCTTCAAGCTCATGGAAGTCATACAAGATATAAAAATTTTAATCTCACAGCACCGCTATTTAATTTGCTGACATAATTTAGTATTTGCAGTAAATTTGTTTAATTTATGTATAGGCGACAAAACTTTTGTCTTGCCAAAATTTGACCTTTCTGTCTTGTTTAAATGATAAATCTTGTTTCAGTGAAACAAATTTATTTCAGTGCATTGAACATCATTTTGGAGGGTTTTAGCTTTTCATATGAGCTATTTCTTACACCAATTGATTAATTAAAAGTCAGGTTAATAGCAGATTTTTGTACAAAATAGATAAGCGACAAGACTTTTGTCAGGGACTGTACTTGAAGGTATCTACATAAGAGGGACATGACACCGCTGTGAATGTGTCATAACAACATAAACAATTCGTCAATATTTATGGAATAACGCTTCTTTTAGTGTCATTCTGTTGTCAGTGTTACGGTTAGGGTTAGGGTTCATGTGTCATGTGTTCATGAAAGTCTCATGTCACTCTTATGTAGATACCATCAAGTAAAGGGTTACCATTGAAATAAAGTATATTCAACTTAAATTCAGATTTCATTCAAATTAACTCAGTTGTAATTATAGTTATGAGTTTCATATGAAGACTTCAATCCAAAATCCCTTGGTTAAACCTTGAATCAACGTCATGTAAACAAGGTTGCTATGTACAATACTTTGCTCTGTAAATTAGGATTGGTGCCGTTTATTTTTACTTTGTAACTTATCAACCCTAACCCTACCGGTTGTTGAAAAGAGACTTTTATGTTGTTTGTGTGCTAGGTATTATTGTGTGTGCCACATAATTGATGTAAACCCAAATACAAGGCACACCCATGAGATTTCAGTAAAATGTCTTGTTGGATATTAACTCCAAAAACAGGAAAGGTTCAAAACAGGGAGATCAGTCAGACAAAGCAAGTTTAGAATCATGCAGGGAATAATGCTGTGATGCTAGAGCAGACCAATACTTTTTGTTGGAAAAGCAGAACTCTAAATATTCATCATTTTTGTATTTTAAATAACAAACCAATGCAGTGTTTATGTATAGCAGGCTGGTTCACATGGCAAAAATCTATTCATATTTGCTGTTTGTCTGACCTTCACTGGCATAAAAGACCACATTTTTATCCATCACGGAAAACATCTGACATGTTTGCCTGAGGACCATCCCATTTCAAAGGTGGATTTTGTATGTAGACAACAACCTAGTAATTTCCCCTGGCGCAGCAGCTGAGCAAGCTCGTCTGTGCGATGACAAACGGAAAGGGTTATCCGTTCCCTTCAGAATACCTCACAAACATCGCTCAGATAAACCTAATTTTGCCCAAGGCTCCCTTCACCTGTTTGAAAACTAGAGCAATAAATTTGCAAATATCTTCAGGAATTCACACTAAACCTGCAGAAACTATACCTCCACAGGGGCATATCACTTTCCCTTGAGGACTTTGGGAAATATCGTTGAGGCCTTCAATTTTTTTTTTTTTTCTTCTGACTAACAATTACAAATGTCATGGAAGAAAAATCACAAGCACCATCAGGGGCCCTATAGTTATTTTTACGTGACATTGCCAAATGTTGTGGCTTTTTACTTATTTGCATAATATTATTCATAAATATTAATGATGCCTCATAGTGGGAACTGTTTGCAGTACTCAGTGGGCTGGAAGAGGCCATGAAACAAAGCTGGGAAAAAAATCATGCTCACTAATTTGAAGTGGCAGTCGGAGAAGTCGCTCAGCCATTAAAATAAGTACTTGCTAAAATGTTTGATATATTTTGATATGAATATTAAAAAAATATGTTCAGGGAAAGAAATTGCAGTCAAAAATGGCAATTTCTAGTTAAATATGTGACACATTTTTTCTCTTTCTGACTTTCTATAGAGCTGTCCAAGAAAAGCATCATTTCGTTTTCCAAGAATAAGTCATACGGGAGCTGTGGGCTGACCTATAGTGGGTCTTTACCCTGAGACTAGAGCTGCTTTTAGAAGAGACAGCCAAACTTCAGGTCAGCAGGGATTAATTAGCTTTTTGAAACCCACCCAGCAGATGTCAGGGTAATCTTGGGATGCAGGCTGCAGAGGTCAATGCAATATCTCAGAGCAGAGGGAAGGATAGCTGATCTCACCAGTGTCCAGCGCTCTGCGATGCCAGGCATTAGTCCCAAATAGGCTGAAAGCTCAGTGCAAACCTCCAGCCCTCATTCAGGCCTCATTAATGTTTCAGCGTGTAATTGGGTCACACTTCTCATGCCTGCAAATAAACATAACTTTTTTTGATTGTTTTTCATTTTAGACCACCCATGAGTAACAGCAGTATGTGTGAATTGCTTTTTGGATTTTTACATATGTACAGTACGTAAGAGACTTTCTGATCTCTTTGGATAAATCACGTTTTCACAAACACCAGAGATTGTTAGTTTCCCCATGCCCCTTTTTATCTAGGTGAACAGGAGTCTAACGTTGCCAGATTAGCCTCCAGTATTCTGGAGCTCTGTGCCAGCACAGGAGGAAGCTCTGGCCAAACCCATTATCATTCTGTGAAAGGTGAGAAAACACTCAGGGTTGAGAGAAGTTTGGATCAGAATTTTCACGGGACAGTCTAATCTGTGCTGGTGCTCTTACAACAAGATGCCAGGGGCAAATATTATTGTGGGACATTTGGGGACAGTACACACATTTTTGTCAAGGTGCATGTGAGGCAACAGGAGAAGGACCCAAATGCAGATAGTCCAGGAAAAATTAAAGTTTTCAGTGTTTATTGAAAAAACCATCTTACAGGCAGGTAAACAAACAGGCAGGTGCAGGTATGGGGGTACAGGTGGCCAGAAAACTGCAGCATGAATCAAGAATGCAGCATAGCAGCTTGGACAAACTGGCAAGGAATGAAACTGGGCCGGTATATGAACTGAAAGCCTAATGAGGGAATGAGACGCAGGTGAGGGGGCGGGTGGTGAAAACCTGGCAACTGCAAAGCAACTGAGGGAAGTGGGAACATATGTATAGATGGGTGGGGCAGTCAGGTGATGTGAGGGAAACGAGCAGATGTCCGAGGGCATCTGGTGGATGGATGGAAAATGGCAATGAAGGAGCATGGGGGAAAAGGAATGTGCCTGCATGGAGTAGAGGGACAGAGACTTTCAGGCTGTGTCTCTGTGCATTTCTTCATGAGCTCACTGAAAATGATGCTGTAAATTGTCAAAACCACTCTGCAAACATGAATTACTTCATTTTAGTTTTTAAACTGTAATATCTAGCAAATAATACACATAATAAATCAATCAGACCCACTACAGACTTCCCAGATGGTCTCCATCATTAGCAAGCAGTATGCTAGCTTGAGCAATTACTGTTGCTATTGGCCACCTTAATAAATACAACAAGCTAATGTCAATAAGCAATGTGTATGTGTGTGTCTTAACATTTGTGGTAACTGGTCAATAAAAGAAATTATGGACTGCACGCAAAAGCTTTTCGATTGAAAGAGACTAGAGGAATAAAAATGGCTGTATTAAATGACATGGGGCCAAGACAAAACCACAAACATCAAGCTCATGGTACACTAGAGGAAAAATCAGGGTCACAAAAGTCATTAGAACCATCATCTGAGATCCATGAATGTCTCTGAAAAAATGTCTTCCACATCCACAGAAGGATCCAACCAGGCCTAAACCTGCATGATCAAAAACCTCCATCAACAGCATGTAGGTTTTTTTGCTTGACCATACAGTATGTCATTTTTGTTGCTTCGGACGGGACAGAGTTCTCAGTCTGTGTTTAGGGAAAACAATGTTGGCAACAATTTGCACATGTACAGTACATGACAAATAAATTAGCATTCTGTGCATCTCTTCAATATAATCTACAGAATGAGCCAACCTATTGTCCTTTGCAACATAACGCCCCATAATTTGAATGCTGATAGATAGATAGATAGATAGATAGATAGATAGATAGATAGATAGATAGATAGGGTAAGAATTTACAGTACATACAGGAATATTGGAATAATGAAAACTCAAATCTTTTCTCCATACAGAGGAGCTGATAAAGAGGTGAAAGGAAGAAAACACAATACAGTAAATGCATAACGTGGCTGAGAATAGCTCAGTTCCCTTTGTTCCTAGTTAACCCGACTGTTGAAAATTGGCAACCCGCTCGGCAGTAGCACAGCAATAATGACTCAGAAAATGCAGCCAGGCAGGATGTGCACTGTTTTAATAAGCAAGTGCAGAGCGAGAATGCAAGTCCCATCAAATCTAGCAATTAATATGTTTAGAGGAATTTTAATGGAGACCGCCCAATAAAGAGCACTGAGTTCAAAGTGGAACATATAAATAATGCTCTCACTATCCCTCTTTTATTTTTATGCAGGTTTGCCTGATTATGATTTGTACTTTAGAAGGGAATGCTAGTTCCAAGGTACCAGGATATCTGTGAAACGCTACCTATATTTCTTCAGCGTTAGTGCTAAACACAGCAAAGCTCTTTGGGAGAACCTGCAGTCGGAAGGCTCCTGTACTCCCATCAGGAACAGCTGAAATCATGTCTGGTACAATAATAGCAGCTGGTTTACCAACATTATTTTTTAAAGTTTCAGAAATAAGCTACATGATTGAGTTAAATGTGAAATAGTCTGATTTTTAACAAACACATGAGCTTTTATAGCTTGTAGTATTGTCATTGTATAGTGATATATGTGTTGGTCAGTCACAGCGCATTACAGGACCCAAAGACACTTTAATTAGACAGGAATCACAGAATGATCTACACAGTTTACAAGCAACTGGACTCTTGCAAAAGTGATTCAGGAGCACCGCAGCAATTGAAACTTAACAACAAAGACATTGACCGGAGCCATGACAACCTTTCACTTCAATTCCCACTGCTACATTTACTTGATACTATTCATTTGAGAGACAAAATGTATTAATTTTTGTGCATAAATTGCTTATTAGAGGGTATGTATGACTAATTTGTGCACCCAAATTGTTACAAATGCATACATTTTAATAACTCTTGCACACACAAATGAGTAGTTTGAGGTTAGCATTTACTATTAATCTCCTAATACCTGCTGGGCTCTGTACAAAAGGAACAATATGAGTGTTCGGCTTAACTGGTGATACCGTTGCTTGAAAAAAACAAACATAACAGCAGTACATTAATCAAATCTAGGCAATTAAATCCTGGTTAAGGTTGATTTGTTAAGAAAATGTGTGTTAAGATGGAAGGCAAACCATGATCTGTCGTGTCAAAATTCAAAGACTTTGTACAACAATCCATTACCCTGAATTACTTTTTTGCAATAGTATAATGATCAATGGCCAATCAAGGTTTTTCTCAAGAAGGCAGTCTTGGTTGTATGTATGTAAGGCTGCAGAATACATTGTTTTTTTTGTCATCATCACAATATCAACTAGCGCAATATACATATTGGGAAAGGCTGCAACATATCGTGACAGGCACTACAAGATGTTTTGTGTTAGTTGAAGTGAAATATCAATAGAAAACTGCAAATTGAAATGGAACTCATAGTGGTGCCTTTCATTTTCAATTCAAGTTCAAGTTGTTCAATAAAAGAATGTTAAAAAGGGTTTTCTTTCATTTCTTTTAAAATTAACAAGCAAATTGTGGTGTTTTAGAAGAAAAGCAACAGAAAGGCAGAACTGTGTACACTTTAAAATGTGTTCGTTAATGGCAAGTAATATCGTTATCGCAACATTACCATTTGGCATATTTTCCTCATATCATGCAGGCCTACATGTATGGTGGTGTTTTGTAGCTATAGGTGAACCATGCTAGTGCAGTGCTACTTGCTTTAATCATTCAGGCACCAAAATTCTCCTCCTATTGATATAAACTGAAAGAAGAAGGTCATATTCTAATAAGGCCAACTATGAAAGGATGGAGAAGGTGTATGAGGTAAGAGTTGTTCCATGCAGGGACAATTTCCATTTTCTTGTATCTATGATGACAGAGGTCTAGGTAGGTCAACAGAGATATTGCGCAGGAGCTGGTGTAAAGATTTGCGACATGTCTTGCTTAAAGACATTTAAGGTCCTGTAATGTTAAAAGAGAGCTTCCCTGCTCACTCTGAGACTTGGATGCCCCGACGTGAGGAGCACAGGCACCGAAAAAGGTCAGAGAGAGAGAAATATGACTTTGAGCCATTGATATGTGAAGTGGAAAGACATTCCCAAAGACAACATGGAGCAGCAAAAAGAAGCTTCCGCAGGCAGTGGAATGGTTCTTGGCCATGGCTTGAATATTCCCTGTCTAAAGATGCAGCATACAGCTTTTGCATGCAGACATTGTGCACATTTAAAAAGGCAGTGTATTCACAACAGAAAATGGTTATTCTAACTGTAACAAGGCCATTTCCAAAGACAGTGGGTTACATGTACATGCCAGATCAGACACACATGTGAATTCAAAATCAAAAGAAATGCCAAGAAAAATACAACTGTATTGGGAATGATGGGAGATGAAAATCAAAAACAGATAATTCAAATTACATTAAAACTTTAACTGAAGCCTTGCTGTTGACAGCAACTCAGCAACATATTTCTCAACGTGGCCATGATGAATTGGAAACCTCATAAAATGGTAAATTTCCTTGAAATTTTAGAGTTTTTTAGTCAGCATGATGCCTTAGTGAAAAAAACGCTGACACCGGGTTGAAGAAATGCAAAATACACAAGCAAAAGCACTCAAAATTAGATTTTGGAGTGTTCAGAAGAAATGATGAGAGAGGAAATTGTAAAAGAGGTTAAAGATCATTGAGCACTTTTCTAAATTAGTGGATGAGACAAAAGACATTAAAAAAAAGGAGCAGCTGTCTCTGGTCACAAGATATTATTATAATGGTGTAGTTCAGAAGAGCCTCTTTCAGTACCAGAACGAAGAGCACTTAGATGCAGCCAGTTTGATAAGGAAAATTATGTAATCTATGAAAAAGTATGGACTGGAATACAAAGAGAATCTGGTAAACCAAGGCTATGATGGGGGTGTAGTCATGAGTGAAAGGTGTTCTGAGGTCCAAGCAAGAGTTAAGGAAATTGCCAAATATGCGTTTTGTGTTCACTGCAGGGCAAACTGTTTGAATCTTGAAATTGTGGACAGTGTAAAAAATGTCCCAGAAGCTGCACGTTTTTTTCACTTGGATGGATGTCGAAAAAGAAATGTTGAGAACTACCGAGACCAAGTGACACTAGATTGGCCTGTCACTATGCTGCA
Organism: Etheostoma spectabile; assembly: GCF_008692095.1. Classification (NCBI taxonomy): domain Eukaryota; kingdom Metazoa; phylum Chordata; class Actinopteri; order Perciformes; family Percidae; genus Etheostoma; species Etheostoma spectabile. The sequence continues at coordinate 9,108,001 of NC_045741.1, forward strand.
TGTAGAAACCTCATGGACAGGCTAATTGCAGTAATAAGAGGGCCGGATGAAATTTCAGATGAGGCCAATCCACAGAGAGCTGTAGACGCAAGAGAACTACGTTCTCAACTTGACTTTAGGCTCCTTGCAGTCTTCAGAAAAGTGATAGGTGAAACCAAGTTTTTATCTAAGATGCTCCAGTCAACTGATGTGTCTCTTACCATTGCGGTTGACCTTACTGAAACCCTCAGACAGACATTGGAAGATTATAGCAAAGATGAGAGCTTTAATGAGTTGTGGAGTACAGCAATTGAATCATGCAATGGTGGCTACATTTCTACCACTGTCAAATCAAAAAGAACCAATAACACATCTAGGAGACTACATGATACTCTTGTAACATTTACACTTGGACAGCAGACATATTTTGACTGCAAAGATGCCTTTAGAATAGGTATATTCATTCCCATCAAAGACTCAATGATCAGTGAGGCGGACAGGCACTTTTCAAACTCTAGCAGCAAGATAATGAGGGGTATACAAGTTTTGAATCCATCAAACCATAACTTCTTAAAAGAAGAATTTGGTTTTGTTAGTGGCGGAGGAACTTGCAAGACTTGAAAACTGAGATAAACCAGCCGAAAAGGCTTCTTGAAAGAAACAGAGCAAATGGCAAAGTCCAGTCTGACTGAGTTTGTGATGTGCTTTATATCGATTATATATATATATATATATATATATATACATATACATATACATCACTTTATAGGGACAATGCAGGATATGAGTGTAAGAATGATTTAAACATCTGAGGAGCACATGAGCTGTAATTGTCTGCATTATCTTTTAAAGCCAGGACAGGTGTCACTGTAGCTGGGTTTGGTTCCCCTTGAGGAACTGTTTGCCTCTGAATTCATTTATTAATTTTTTCCCAATTATTTGCAAGTTGGAGAATGTGTTGTCTTTGTTGGTTTAAATGGTGCATCAGAGGGAGATGTTTAATGAGCAAACGCAATATTATTGACCTCCAAGGAAAAAATAACTGCAAATGTACCAAAACAACACAAGGAATTTATGAAATAAAAGAATTCAAAATGCTAATTCACAGGGCACGGTCTCATTTTTTATTCTTAATAGTTTTAGGACAGTTTTGTGTAAATATTTGACATCATCTTTGATGAGGTCACGTCCTCAAATATTATTTTATCTGCTTGTGCTATCCGCTGTGCAGTTGTTAAAACACTTTGTGCAGACTGTTTTCCACATAAAAAAATGGATTACATGTACAGCCATCTTCTTATCACAGTGGGTTAATTGAGTGGATAGTAGTGTACGGGAGATAATACTGTGGTGAGAATGTTCACAGGAATTCAGAGCTGAGAAAAGAGGACACAATCTCTAAATATTTAATAACCGCCACATTACCCCAGTCTAATCAAAAGATCAGATTTGCACTTGTTTTTATTCACACAGTTTATACATAATGCACATCCCTTATGCAAGTGCGGCGATCTGCCGTACATTTGCATCAATCCTCAGATCTGAGCTGAGAGTGTTTTGAGTGAACCAAGATGGAATTGGATCGTTGGATCTTTGTTTGTGTGACATGCATGCGAGTGAAAACAAGAAAAAAAAATACTGACTCTGACCTGTACTGTGTGTTCTTAGGTCAATACTTTTAAATAAATAATCTCTCCTATCAAGAAAAATCGCTGTAATGCTTGCAGGCTCAAGGAGAGATTATGTGGGTTTGCAGCAGTTTATCACCAGCTCACATTGAGTAGCTCTCAAGAATATAGTGATCAAAAAATGATGTATAGCTTTCACATTAGCCCTCATCTGCAATCCCTCTTGACAACACCCACAGAGGTAGTCATTCACACTCGGCTATGTGGGCGTAAATGTGAATGTACGTAACCATGCAATCTGTCATGCTCGTTCATAACACGCTGGGGAGCAATTAGCTTTAATTTAGGTTTCAACCGGGTCAGTAATTCCAAAAGCAATCACTACGCTCCAGACATTTTTGACTTTAAATGTATTCTTGGCACCAAGCTCATTTCCTTGAGAACCGATTCATGCTTGTTTTCCATGATTATCGTAACTAGAAGTAAATGTGTAGCCATTCTTCATTTGACTTTTAAACAGTTGAATGAAGGTCCAAGTGAGAAAGCACGGGCTCTGAAATGATTTGGCAGTGGACAAATGAGTAAAAGTTATAACTATTGATAAATCATAGACGTCCCTTATTAACACGAGAACTTTCAAAAGAAAGTTAAAATAGAATGGTAACTCTGCAGAGGCTGTGATGTGCTGATAATTCTGCCCAGTAGTCTGCATCTAATGTCTTGGGCTGTGTATCAGGACCAAAACAGCCAACTACCAAGTAGCATTGAAATAAAAGTCATGACTGACAACTTTGATTGGCTCGCAATTGGTTGCCGGGTGTAAGGGCGTGTCTTTGATTCAGCCGTTCCACCATCTGATCACTATTACGCAGATTCTGGCCCCAAATTTCAAGATGGCAGCGCCCAATCCAGGATATTTTGTGTTCACTTTTGCATAGCAGGAGGAAGTGTAGACACATCGTCCATCTTAATATACAGTCTACGGTTGGTAACATGAAACTACATTTTGCCTCTGGAGTGCCTTACCCTGCAACCAGCACAGCTCCAACCACTAATCGTGTGTGATCATGTGTTCCTTCCATCACCCTCCATGCCTCTGAGCTTCATGCCTTCAGTTCATACTCAGGCTTTCCGATGTTGTAGTCTCCCTTCAAAGCCCCTTGACAGCAGTATACAACTCTTTCAGCAAGCTGCCCAGCATATTGATCTTGAAAAAATTGATCTTGAGTTCCCCTTTAGGCAAAAATGACAACCTTTGCAGCTCAGCTTCTGAATTATGAGGGTTTGGTCTGTTGGTCTGACAAAAAAAAAATATATATATAAAGATGTCCCCTTTGCTTGGGGAATGTGTCATTAGTCTTTGTACATTCTCTTTACATTAATAGATAATCATAAAAGGTAAACCATATAGAACAAACCAATAGTACTATTTGACGATGAAAATAATTATTAGTTGTGCTACAGTGTAATGTAATTCAGTGTGTGTGTGTGTCCTTATTTACATCTGTTCCAGTGCACTGGGTTCATTTTGAGGGAGTATTTTTTCGATAAAGGCTTAGAGGGATTTGAGATGAATCTTGTTTCTCTGTCATTTTTTGTTCCCTTGTTGATTGTGGTGTGAAGGTTCAAGAAAGAGATTAGGAAGAGCGGTAGAACCTTAAAATGATGTGTTGTTGGGAGCTATGTGTCTTTCGTTTGACCTGTCTGATGATTTATTTATGACTCTATCTGACCCTGTAAATATTCAGATTCAAAGGTGATGCATCCATAATCACTCTACAATAACTTGTCCTTCGGTAACAAAATCCTATCAAGGACTGATTATGATGCCTTCTGACGCGTTTTGATGGTTCTTTATTCCACATGATCCTACCGACCTCCTTCACATTGAGGTCACCTTGACATGAAAGCTTCTCATCAAGAAACCCTGAACATATTTGAAATGTGCTACCCACTCTGATCTCACACATTCGATATAACCTTCTTCTTTTGAGAAGACAAGACTTAATTATATAAAGAGTCTGAGCTGGAGAAGAGCCAGTGATTCACCCCGTTAAAAAAAAAAAAAATAGTTGGTCTGTGAATGGATATTTGGAACAAGAGTTCATATCTCAACAAGGACCTCTCACTAACCGACACCTAAATGTGAATGCTGTGCCCACACAGGTACTGTCATCAAAATCAATATTGTCTGTGAACGTTGCGAGACCTAAAGTAACCTTGCAGGGAAATTTCAAGGCTTGAAAGGAGTAAATGCTTGAGAAAATGAGTGTCTGTAAAGCAAACGGGCTGTAATTTAGCTGGATTTGTCATGTAAGGATATGTAGGATTCCCAGCGGAAAGAAAAATGCTTTACCTGTGTTAGATTGATAGTTATGACATAATGTTACAAGATAAAATGCTGCTTGGGCTTATCGGATAGAGCTGCGTGCTGACACATTACCAAGAACACTGGTGTCCTTATCAATATTCACTCTGCATACTGAACCGCTACCAAACAGATGGCTTTGCTGCTCTTTTTATATAAACCCACAAGAAATTGTTACAACTCTTGCATGCAAAACACAACCAAGGCTCATTTAATGGAGTGTCACTCTGCATAATGTCCACATTTCTGATGGATTTGGGCTCATAATGGGTTCTTAATTAATGCTTGTACATTCTGAAAGGCTCCGCTGCCTGAGCAAATGATAAGTCTTTCTAACCAGCCCACACTCGCCTTTTGGAATCAGTGAACGTGAACGGGATGATGGTAGTGATGATGATGATGATGATAACAGCTCTATTTAGATTCCTGTCTGTCTGTGCAGGCACCAGTCTGCCACACTTCCATCTGTGACGTTGTAATATTCTGGAACATGGGCTGAGAGCGTCATTTGTCTTAAGTGTCAAAGGCACTTGACTTTACTGGCCCATCTGGCTCGCATCTCAAAGAGAGGTTGACAGGGATCTGCCAGGCGATTTGAAGCCACCAGAGACAGGGCTGATCCCTCAGAAGTTTCTTGTTCATGCACTTTAAAAGTTAAGATGACTTTCAAGGAATTTGAGCTGAGGCCTGAGACCCAGCTGTACAGAGGATGCCGTAATGCTGGAATGAGAAGATGAGCACATACCGTAATTCCTCAAATAAAGGCTGGGGCCTTTATTTACCTGAACCGCACAAGGTCTTTATTTCTAATTTCATCTGTTTGATGAGTAAAATTGTTTTAAATAATGCGTACATTTGCAAAAATATCCCCATATACAACATCAGCCAGAAGGGCGACAGAGCAATTTCAGTCAGAAATAATCAAACACCTCCACTGTGTCAGTTTGAACCCTGTGAATGCACCGGGTATTTATTTCAAATACAGTTACTACAGTATTGGTGGTAGATTAAGATAAGAGCATACATTAGTTCCTTTTTTTGCAGCGCACCAGAATCTGATTAAAGTTACAAAAGGTAGCTAGCTAGCTTTGTTTCGAGCTCCAGGTAGTGATGGCCAAATTAAGCTTTGAAAAGCAGTGTCTTTATTTGCTGAGCCCGCTAGATGGCGCTCTTGGTTTTAAGAGAAAGGCCTAAGGCATTGCAATTCAGTGTATTCTCAACCCTTTGTTGAAAAGAGAGCACCATCTAGTGGGCTCTGAAAATAAAGACACTGGTTCACGAAGCTTCATTTGGCCATCACTAGCTCCAGGCTAACTTGTTTCCTCCAGCTAGCTAGCCGTGCTCTGCTCCTGTCGGCTAATCTCGTCGGCTCATCCTTCTGTTTCTTCTCGTCTCGGATTCACCTGGGGTCAACGTCGAAATGTCTTGCAGCTTTTTCTCTCAAGTTTTCCTCAGCATACTTTAAAACTTTTTTTGTTTTGTTGTTGAAAAGTCCGTCCATCTCAGCTGTCATTAAAAGAGACCCGTGTTAAATCCAATGTAGCTACAGCCATCTGTAGGCACCGGTACGTCACCACACTACACTTGGCTGAGTAACACATACAGCCACACCGACTAAAAGGCCGGCAGGACAATACTTTACACGTGTACCGTATTACAGAAAAACACAGTGTGGAATAAACAAGAATATATTGTGAAATCTGTTAAATTAAATTGGTACAAATGGACATTACAATAAACTTGAATTCTTATTATTTGAAAGGCTATTAGATTATCCACACGA
>NC_045741.1:9113768-9122455 GCF_008692095.1 Etheostoma spectabile
TTCCCGGGCCTTAATGTGGGGCTGGCCTTTATTTGTCCGTGTTGACCACTATCAGAGGCTTTTAATTGACTACCGGTCTTTATTTGAGGAATTACGATAATTCACTAAGTTCTGCAGCATGATGGGCCTGGGCAAATTTAGCAATAAATCCAAAGGCAGTTAAGCGGTGGGATGGACGATTACAGGAGGCAGAGAAGCATGTGAATGGATTCTGTATGTGTCTTGCTTAATGATCTAACTCTGCCTACTTTCTGTACCACATCATTTCTATAGATGTATATATGTCAGAATAGTTTGTAAGACAATATACATTAGTGCAAATTACATTGAAGTATAGCCTTTCCACTCACTCCCCTTGTGGTCAAACCAGTCTGGGAGAGAAACTTGCACTGCTGCTATGTCTGATAAATGTCTTTGCAATGATTTATTTCCGCCAGATACCCATAACGTCACTGTTCTGTCAAATTCATTCACTCTGATCAAGGACCAATTTCAGCAGATACACAAGAAAGGCTTTTTGATTTAGTTTTTGACATTTTTTTGCCAAAATGTCTGACATGCTATGTATGCAAATTGAACCTCACTAATAAGCATCTTCTTTGGTTCAATTGGTTCAGACTTTTTTTCTCTCATCTGACAGTCTGCACATCTAATTTTGGTCATGAAAATGGCCTTATTATTTTCCTGATAAGGGCATGCCTATTGAGATGTCACTATTCTGTTCCCGCGAGGCAATCAACTCATCCATTCAATTTGGATTCAAAATATCACTTGCACGTCTCAAGGGAGATTGTTACCTCTCCACAGCATGTAGTTGCATGCGCAAATGCACAGAGACACAAACATTCAAGCACCTTATTATTGTCATTTCAAATACGACTTGAATGATGGATGGTTTTGCGATGTATTCTCTCACCCTGCTCTTCCAATGTCTTGCTCTCTGCTCTGCCAGGAGGAGGAGCAAAATGCGGTGTCAGCATGTGCTGCTGAGATTTTTCTCATGTGGAGATAAAACAACGGGTGGTTTGAGTCAGGTGTCAATGGGACTTACATTAACTACCTGTGGTGGAACAGGATCAGAGAACCGTGTCCTGTGCCCCCCGGGGAGGAGTTGATTCCCCCCCCGCACAGTCCCGGCACTCCCTCTACGGGTGTGTTCTCCACCAGAGTTGAAAAATGAACAGCACCAAAGCCAATCGTGGGAACCGTTACCGAGCAGCTGCACTGTGAAATTGATATTAATTGAAATTGATTATTCAATCTGGGACACATGGGTCATTAATTTCTAATCTCTTCCTTCAATCAATAATATATCCCTCTCTCTAAAGCATCTTTTGCAGCTTTTAACTCTTGTTTATGAATAAAAAATTATTACAATGATAGCATTTCTTAATTAAAGCCGAGGCTTCCCTGCCTCATCATTATTTCACTGAATTTCATGCCTCTGCGGGAGAAAAAAAGTCATTAAGCTGAAAGAAAAGAGAGATTAGGAGTAGGAGGGAACTCCATACTTAAACTTAATCCTTTGCATTAAAATGTTTCCTCTTTCTCAAATTATGTTTTACCAGTTTGGTTCATTTTGATGTCAGTGACAAGTAATCTAATCTACTATGTGTGTCTATATTTTTTTGATGGCAATTCTGGCAACATAGTTCATAAGGTGATAAATAGAATGCTGTCAGGTAATTTAACACCTTAACCAGCCATGTAGAGGTTTGACCAGCATGTATCATCATGTTTTCTGACCTACAGACTCACTACAATGTGGTGGTTAGCACTGCTTTTAGTCCTTTTTGTTAGTTTTTAGATTTTATACACATGCATTTCTTCTTTTGACATCCAAGATGACACTATTTACAGTAGTTATGCCTCAATTCCACAGTTACCAGCAGCATGCTTTTTGCACTTTGTACTGCACAAAGATAATCATTGGATCTGTGCCCTAGTTCCATACTGTGTACAATTAATATGTAGTATGCGCTGTGTGTGTGTTCATGGTATACTGTTTTTGCTAATATTATACAAAACATCAATGTACATTACCATTTTGTACTTAACGGAAATTATCAAACATGTGTACCAATGGATATAGGGCTGGGTATCAGTCAAAAACTTTCTATACAGACACCTGGAATTTGATTTTGGGTCCTGTACACTCATTTTCTAAGTACGAATTTTATATGATCCATTTTAACAAAAATAAATTTTACATTGTGCTCCCTCACAACTATGTGACGCACGCTGTAGTCAGAACTATCAAACTACAACAACACCCACTTGAGCCTCGTCTCTATGCGTAACACAGTGTGTGTCCTGCATGCCTCCTTGACGTGTAACTTTAGACAGCCAATCCCCAGCCTTATTAGAGCTTGGTTAGTCTCGCTGCAAAACATGTGTACGGTCACAGGTAGTTTTCGTCGTGCAACAGAAAACTCTGATTGGACAGATAGTCTAGCTAGCTGTCTGGATTTACCCTAGAGACAGCTGAGGAGCAGTTTACCATAGTCCTCAGAAATCGACTGGAGTTTGAAATGCCAACACAAAAAAAAGCAGAAGGCGAGGGACATCCGGACGAAATAAGGGCCATCTGGTGGAACATCCGGCGGCATCTGAACAATATCTGAACAATACTGGAACTTAAAAAGCTGTCAATATAGACTAGTGGGAAGCCACTAGGGATAGGTTTACGACCACACTGTTGAGCCTCTAAGCATCTCACGTATGAGGTTTATTTAGTGTAACATATGAACATTCTCACCTCCAACCACACAGGCTTCTTCAGGCAGAGCTGTTTGCCACTGTATAGTCTGATTTGGGCTTGATTATGTTTGTTGGTTCAACCTTAATTATCACAGCTGTTTCGTATGCATCCTCTCTCTCTGATTGCCGACGCATGTCACCAAGAGGTTGCAGCATCCTGTGTGCGTCAACAGCGACGTTTCAAGTGCCACTGAGGCTCCTAATGATAATTTCCCAGCACTCCAGGCTGCTTGGGGTTTGATTTGAAGTGTGCGCGCATCAAATGCGGAAGCTTTTTCAACAAACAGGTATTGCTTTTTTCACGAACTCGGCAATTCTTGAATTATTCTTGAGGATCTTAAGACCTGTTTGCTTCTGAAGTAATTGGATTAGCTCTTTTATTTGCATAAGAAGATATCTGCTCATGCAAAAATGCTTTAAATAAAGATTTGGTTTATTTTACCTTTGATATATGCTAACTTTAATTGTGAGATTTGTAGCAATTATAGCATTGACACAATGTCTTAATTAAACAAAAATCATAAGAAGCACAGTTAAGAAGCTCACTCCACTTCATTAATATTGAAAATATTGGGTGATGTTGCTTTGTATGACTGAGGAAAATAATACAGTGAAATCCAAAGAAATAATGGCTATCATTACATGAAATTGACATTTGTGATAATAGAAGAAAACTCAATACATATTATCATCTCATTTGATCTTGGAATATGTTATTGATTTAGGTTTTTTCAATTAAATTTGTGTCAAATGCGGAGCAGAGGAGCAATGGGAGTGATACAATCTACTCTCTTGTAATATAATTAAGATATGATCAACGTGGGGCATTAACCTTGATAATTCATAAGCAAAATATCATCTCCTTATGAGTCATACTACATAGGCTCCTGGAGCCGGTAGCAGCAACAGGGCTTACACAGAGTCTTAAGCTAAGGAGGTCTTAACTCAGCGTTCTAAGTCCGACCTGATAGTTAGGCCAGTTCCACCATCTAGGCTAAAACTCTCTTCTTGCCAAGACCGGGAGTAATTCTTATATAATGTAAAAATCCGAGGCACTGTGGAGTATGGAGTGATGCTTTTATGAGTGGGTCCACTGTTTGGCTTGTGCATGTGGACACACATTGATGCAACTTCAATATTCCTCTGATCAACAGGTGGTGTTTTAAAAAGGGAAACACTTCTCTTGAAAAGCAGTGAAGAAGAACAAAAAGTATACACACGCAGCACACAGAACAAAAAGTAGTAAAACAAATAGTTTGTTTTATGATGAAGCATTCAACATGTAATTTAGACCTCAAGGATCCACGCAATGGGTTTTACTTAGTAACACTGAATGTGTACAGGGCTCCTTCAGCTTATGTATTTTACTTCATTAAAATGTGTTATATTATCATTTTGTTCTTCTTTATACTTCTTTTCCATTACATTTAACATAGTATTACTTTGTATCCACCATATGTATCTGACATTTATATTCACTACTTACTTTACAGATTCATTTGAAATAAAACATATGATCAATTTACACATTAAGGTACATATACACAAAATGTACTTCCTCCATTCCTGCTTCCAAGACAGTAATACATTTTAAACCTCAACCTTTAGGCCAACATGGATGAGATGTACTGATGGAGTAATTTGACCCACGATTAAAAAGCAGCAGTTTGCTGTCCTCTCTGGATGAAAGCTTCAAGTCTGTTTCACCTCTGACTGGGCGTGGTCAGAAGTGTGCTTTAGTGTCCCTGTAACGCCATCCAACAGTGATTTCATGAGGTCTTAGTGTACACCTGTACATCACTGCAGCCAGGAGAAAGGTAAAAAACAAGAGGTTCAGCCAATGTAAAGTGACTCTGTTAAGAGCAAAGACAAGTGGAAATTTGAACAGTTCTATGACAATTGTGGGTCGGTACGTGGTATGACTACTTTAAAAGATCTGAATACTTCTCCCAACACTGCTATAGTACAAAATGACCCCCATCATACAATACTGACACTGTGCTAAGACACATACCTAACAATAGTTTGATAAATGAATAGGAATTTCATTTTCATTAAACTCTTTTCACAGCTGATTTCCCCTTTAATAAAAGATGTGTGCTGGTCTTCCTGACTCCATTACCTTAATGAAATATTACATAATGAGCACAATTTAAAGTGCTGCATTTGGATACTTAGTTTATTCATACTTTAGTCAAGCATCACCACATTAAATATCCTCAGTTATCCAAAGAAGAAATAGTGCTGATTTCCCACTCAGTTCTCCTAACACGCACGGACAGACTTAGACGTTGATTGTGGAGCAGCATATTTGTAAAAATGTGACACAAATCCAAATAATTCATAAATGACCTTGTCTAGCGCCGGTGCCTCAGTCCTCTGATGAGTACATGTCACAGCAAAGGATTGTCTAATAAGTGATGCATCGGTAAGGCTGGCCAGAGGCTCCCTGAAGCAATTCTTTTGTAATTGATGTTGCAGCATAAAATGGCTCTCAGTGGGCCAGGCTGATTAGGTTGGTTTTTTGTTGCTGTCTAGCCGCTCGCCTCTCACAAACAGTCACTCACCAGGTGGAATGACAGTTTCACACCCAATTATCCCATTAAACCCGACCACATCGCTGTGTATCTTGTCGTGTGTCTTTCATCTCATCTCTAAATGCGTCTTTGCAAAGCAGAAGGGTAAAGTCTGATTATTGACTGTCACTCGCATTGATGCACGGCAGTGGAAACAAACACAGACAGGCTGCTGGAGTTTCTTCTGGAGTATTGAAAGCAATTTTTAATTTATAGGGATGAAAAATGCCGGGAAAAACTGCTTTCTTTTTCTCTCCTCTCCTTATTTTACATTTTTTGTATTCACTGCCATGTGGACTCTGGGGACTCTGGAGAATGCAAATGTGACTTGATCCTCCATCCATCAGGTTTCATCAAATCTAATCAGATGTGTGCTCTGTTGATTCCCCCGCTCTCGTAACAGACACGGAGAACAAAAACATATCTGTTTGCTTTTTCAACCATATCTTTCAGCGCTGCATATGGATTACGTTCCAATTGTTAGTGTTCTATGCATTATTACACAGTATCATACATTATGAATAGTATTGCAGTATATGCAATATGTACAGTATATCTACAGTATATGCAGCTTCCCAGCCGTACTAAACCAAAGTGACCACCAAATGCAGCGTCGTATGTAACATTTGCTGTACAGCAACATTAATGATAATACTGTAAAATAAGCTTACAATATGCTTTCAATGACTTGTGAGTGACATTTCAACTCTAACATTGTTCATTTGTTTTCTGTTGTACTGTCTGAGCAGTGTTTTTTATTGTTTTGTGTGGGATGTTTAAAAAAAGTATTTCCACAATGAAAGCAGAAGTGTGCCAAGCCAGTCTCTTTCCTCGTACATGGGTGTACACGAGTGATTTTTATTAAGCAGCCCATTTGAATAGTTATAAATATGTTTTTTGCCAAACTGTTTTGCTGTTGTAGTCTCCACAGCAACCAGCTTCACTGCACACTGATGCATTAGCAAGTAAGAATTTCAGAGATTAGTGAGTTTAATGTAGGGCTGGGTGAAAATCAAATATCACAATATTTCTGACCAAATACCTCAATATCGATACAGCAACGATATTGTAGTGTTGACTATTGGTGCATTCACAAAATATTTACACAATGACATTTTTGAGAAATAATCATCAGTAAGGTTGATAAAATGACTAAGTGTAATGACAGTCTAGTATGTTCAGGAAATGACATCACTTTACTGCAATGCAGCCTTTAAAACCAGGAAAAGACAACACTTAAGCCATGTTACGATATTACAATATCCAAAATATAAGACGATATCTAGTCTCAAATCTCAATATCGATATAATATCGATATGTTGTCCAGCTCTAGTTTGAAGAACAATTTTGCTTACCTCACTGGATTTTTACCAAGCAGCCAGCATAGTCAAAGAAGTTATTTCTCTGTGCTGTTTGTACAATGTTTGCAACTTTGTAACCTATTACACATTCTTGATCATCTATCTACCTATCTACCTATCTACCTATCTATCTATCTATCTTCAAATGATTCAATGAGGATGCTTTCTGTTTTATTTTCCTCTGAGAAATCACTGTTATTCCGTAATTCTTACATCTAGTAATCTCTCTTATAATTAATACTGAAGAACATAAACACAAGTTCACCCAAAAAACCAAAAGTTTTTTTTTTTCTTTTTTTCTTATTCTCTTCACATCCACAGTCGATGCAGCCGTACTTCCTAATGAATGGCATTCATCTGGCACCCTGAGTAATGTCATTTTGCAATGCATCATAGCGGCTAATAAACTCAGGATTGATTTGTGCTTATACAAAAACACATCAGGCAGGAACCATCACATCAGTAATAAATTGATGCTGATCTGTTCGTGGGGACGGTGCAGCCAAATGCCAGGAGAATTTTATTTATTTATATTTTTTTCTTATTGGAGGCTCCTCGGCGGTGCAATCGATCTTGGTGCAGAGCCTTTTGTTCTCTGAAGTAATAAAGAATCGTATTGATTTATTGGCAGGCGACAGTTACCTTTTTCCTCCTCCTCCTGTTTTCTGTTTCGTTCCACTGTCGGGTCCCTAGGGAGGAAAAGTTTGGTCTGTATGGAAGCTCTATACACTTTATACACTATACACTTTGGTACAGATGACACATCCATACTGACATTGACATTCAAGCTTCCTCAAAAACTCAATGCAAGAAGTATAAATCTGGACAAGTATATTTTTATTTCTTTGTCTTCTAGTATGTGTTAGTCAGGACTGGCATGTCATCATGTACAAAGATTTTTGTTGATTTTCTGACTCTGTCAAACAACAAAACAGGCCTAGTACTAATCTCCACTCAGGGATTTTAATGATCTACTCAAGTTGTAATAATACGTGTAAGTATCCATAATTGTGCAAATGTGAGCAGGAATTACTGCAGGAAACAAAGTGGCAGATGTGAGAGCAGAACCTGACTCAGCTAAATATCAGGTGCACCAAGAAGACAGAATGCCAATGTCCAACCCTTTGTTTTGAATTGTAATTGTAATTTTGAAAAGCTCCTGCTTCCTGTTCTAAGATTGTAAATAAGCCTTTGAATGTACAGTACACATCTTCTGTATCTACATATCACCAAATTATGTGAAAAAATAGTACGTGGTTCAACTGAGCCCCAGGGTTTAAATGAAAACACATTACCCAAATCATTGCTGGAATGTGTCAAATTCTTACACTGGACCCCTGGAAATGCCTTCCAGACCAAATCATGCTCCAAATCAATGCATGGATGTACCAATATGTCTTGGGGAAGCCCTGTCTGTTTTTCCTGTGTTGTTGATTTAGGCAAGTATTATCCCATTTTTAATGTCTTTGCCTGACATTTACCATTTTCTTTCAGTGTCTAAAAATAAGAATTAAAAGTTTTTTCATGCCATAGCTAAATTATGTTGTAGAAAAGCAATACAAATATGTCATCAGCAAACATTATTTTGGGGCTTGGCTGCAACAAATATCTACTAATTTTGGTGATATAAAATGTAATCTGGGTTCCTCTCACACAGGAAATTTCTAATGAGAAAAGGATGAAATTACACAAAGTTCCTTCAGAATACAAGCTTACCAGATGCTCGGGGTCGGGGTGGTGGAAGGGTCAAACAATACAGGAGTTTGAGACCAGGGATCATCCCCCGAGTGTGGTGAATCATTTTCCAATTTTTCTTTTCCGAAACCCAACCATCCCGTTGTTGTTGCACGTCCCCAGAGACAACAGCCATCTCCCGCACTAGTCTTTACAAGGACTATTGTAATGAGCCTTTCTGAGGTCTGTTCTGTATTCCAGTCCGTCCAGTGGTTTATTTTCAGCGTTTCTTCTCTTATATTTTGGTCATTGACT
>NC_045741.1:9122465-9125489 GCF_008692095.1 Etheostoma spectabile
TTACCATCCATTAATGAGAATTGTTCATTTCCCAACACGTTGATTGAATCAGTCCGAGGTCATCATCGGCATACATATTCTGCCTTTGGGTATCTTTTATCACCCTTAGGCTCACTCAAAGCAGAAAAAAACAATGTAACAGAAATCACAGAGAATTTAAAGGTGCTCTAAGCAATGTCAAGCGTGTTTTAAGCTACAACATTTGTTGTCGCATACAGCAAACTTCTCCTCACTATCCGCGAGCTGCCTGTCCCCAGAACACTGTAAAAAAAACGCGGCCTCTGTAGACAGCCCATGGTCTACAAACGTCAACTAAAATTAACTGTGCCCACCTGCATCACCAAGCACACACAAACAGTGTTCCAGCCAATAACCGACAAGAAGGATTTGGGGGTGGGGGGTGGGGGGTTAGTGCGCGGAAGCACAGAAGGGAGTGGACGGGATCAGGAAGAGGGAGGGGCAAGCTAATCTTGTTTTGTTTGAAGTGAATCGGATGGAACTTTCTTGCCTCTGATACCTTTGATTGACAGGTCAGAGCTTCTTTAATCAAAGCTCGCTTCTTGCCACCCACTCACATTAGGGAGGCTGCTATGAAACACTGGTGGATTAAAACGTTTCGCTATTTACAAGCACACAGCAATGTACTATAGCATCTGCATGATGGGTTTTTAGAACCAAGCCTGGTAATTGCAAGATGAGCAGAGTGCTGTTTAGCATCATAATTATGTTTATGCTACCTTGAGATCTTTTTATTTTGCCGGTGAAGGAACACCTACTGTAGGGAGTACAGTACTATTCAGCTCTCCATTTCCATTTGTCTTTGAAAAACACCACCCATAGCCCTAATTACTCAGACTTGGGCTGTGCGGATGTGTAATTAATTTTTTGGTGCAGATGAATAAAATGTGTTAGTATTTTACGCCTGCATTTTCCTGTTTTGTGATCCCTTTCCTTCATGTACACAGAGTTACAAATTGGTTTGTGAATCAGCTGTGAGAGCCCGTTTTTGGACATTTAGTGACCTCGAAGTTGAAACAAATTCACGACACAATCATAGACGCTAAAAAATAATATCAAATTCTTTTGGACTTGCTCTTTTAATGCAATGATGAAGCACTCGTTTCCCACACGTACTCAACACGGCTGTGTTCGTGAAAGGTTGAGCTGACCATTTCACCAATCACAAATCTCATCACATTCATGTACAGCCCTCGTCCATCGTAGCTTTTGACACGAGTTGGAGTTGATAGGAGGAACAGACAAATTGAGGTGATGACTATTAACCTTCACAGGTGTTTGACTTCCCTTTGGTCTTCGTTGTCACTAAAGCACGTGCATGTTAACAGATTAGAGGTGGCATCTTGTACCTGACATTAATAATGCAGACAGAATTTTTGACCTACAGTACAGAGGCACCACAGTGTTTGATCAGTGTCTAAACTAAAATTCTGTGTGTGTGTGTGTGTGTGTGTGTGTGTGTGTGTGTGTGTGTGTGTGTGTGTGTGTGTATCTCTTTAACATCAATAAATCATTATTAAGCTAGGGACATTAGTATGATTAATGTGGCCCTGTTCATGACTGAAATAGACCTGACACAGCTGAGCCTGGCTGTTAAACCTGTACCCTTATGCAATTTACAGTATGTCCCAATCACTTGCAGACACAATTTAAAATTCCTGCAAAACTCTGGAATAGTGATGTTTTAATGCCAACATGTGTAAGTAGCAGGGGTTCATGCGGTTAGTTGGTCCATTGAGTGTGCAGCTTCTAACTGCACCATTTACAAGCATCATAAGCGATAAAGCCACAATGAAAGACAGTCTGGCTTGAGGATTGAGCTAGCTAGTTAGCTTGCTTGCTAACGGAAGGGTACACATTTAATTTCTGAAAAGTTTTGTTTTGGCAAAAACAGTGGTGGCCTTTGAAACACATCAACTGATTTGATCTCACTTTACAAAACATCATACTTTATACTTTTATTCTTTTTGAACTGTCAAGAGTGGGTGGTGAAATGCATCATGTGTGGCAGCTTGATTCAGCCAATGTCTCACCCTGTCTCACGCCAGTTTGAGAAATGGTCCCTTGATTTTGATTTATGTACAAGTCGTTTATTTTGTGTTCAGGCCACGGTTTTTGAACGTGACCCTTTCACGAATTGCCATGCCACTGGGCTGCTCGAGGGGACGCAACAACGGGGAAATGAAACGCCACACTTGGGACGGTGACAACAGCTTTCGCCGGGACACGATCCACGGTCTCTGGGGGACGCAATAACAGGGAAATTAAATATCACACGCCGGGGACAACAACGGGATGGACCGCTACACACAGGACGCAATCCCCGGGCGCAGGGACAAAATCTGCGGTCTCTGTGGCACGCAACAATGGGGAAATGAAACGGCACGCGGCTGCAGTGGAAGCAGCTCGTCAGCAGCACAGTAGCAGCAGCTGCTGTCCTCTTTCAGTGTCTACACGGGATCTGTTTAGCCCCAGTACTGCTGTGCACTCAAGACATGTCTGACAGAGCTGACAGCCCAATACACAAACATATCTGTTTGTTAAAGTGATTTAAAAAAAAGTGTTGAAAAAGCCCCCAGGTCGCTGTTGTGAAGTGTGGGTGAGGCATGAGCCACAACACAGCTGGTGTAGTCAGCTTCACCGGTTAAAATACAATTTTCATCACACAGAAGACTGGAAAACATGGCTACACAACACAGATTGGTTGGTATTTTTTAAGGAGTTTTAAAAGTGTGTTCCCCCATCAGTGGTGTGCCAGCACCCTCCTTGTGTTTTAACCCTAACCTAACCCAAACCCTAACACATCCTCTCACCCTAAAGCACAAACCCTAACCCATAGTGGAGTTAGCGAGAAAGGAGGGACATCCCGTGTGTGATGCAATGCCTTGTCCAAGCAATGTACTTCCGTTGAGCCAGACTAGACCTTTCCTCAACCCTTTTTACATTTCGGGATGTTTAACCCTGGAAAAGATTTTCCTTGGTGAATTTTTGTTCAGTGAAGTAACT
>NC_045741.1:9125499-9144245 GCF_008692095.1 Etheostoma spectabile
ATAATCTGAACATGAATGCGTGGACATTACAATCACTGCATCACTTAATTTATGCCGGCTCTAACATTTTAGAATAAGAGGAAAGCTTGTTAAAAGTATCAGGAAAAATGTTCCGACAGCTGGAATCTGTTATAACATGATGTTTTAATATCAATTTATCTACAAAATATTGACTGACACAACTGTATTCTGGTCTTCATGGGAAGTACACTGTCACTGAAGCAAAGGAACATATAAAAATTACAAACAAACAGTGTACCATTTTTACCATAAAATGTCCATTCATTTGGCATTGGTACTTACAGTATAAATGAGCAGAGTCATATTGAAACAGGATGGTTCAACTTTTATGTAGCGGTATTTGAATATACTGTAGAATTCTTTTGTTAAAGAGTTCGTTCTTGTCAAACAGTTGTGCGTTTTCTTGCTGATCCACCTCATTCTTTATGATATAGAACCAAAGGTAGGTACAAAACAGAAACCAAAACAACCAAATAAGTACATTCTTCAGCTGTCCACGGCTGGTTCTTTCCTGATTTACCCATACAGCTTGGTAATCCACAAAGACACAACTGTAAGCATCTCCACCAATGGGCATCATTCATATGTCCAGGAGTTCACTTTGTGGCCATGTACAGTCCAGATATCCCTTCAAGCAGCTGTTAACTGCACAACTTGGTGGTCTCGTAATCCATTGACTTGGGCAGACTAGAGCTGAAGGCCTGTAAGGAGGCATGAATGTGAACCACCTCGATGGCAGTCAGTTTGAGCCGATGCCGGAGAAGACAGGCAAACAGGTCTAGCCTCGGTTGACCCGGAGGGGACAGCCGGTTCACCCGGTCTCGTATTTCCAAGAGCTGAAGCATGGCAGTGTCCTGGGACCCTTGTGTGTATGGGTAGTCCAGCTGGAGAATCAAGTCGCGGATCGCCTCTGGGTCAAAGTGCATGCTGTAGCCAAAGACCTGGATGCTGTTGATCTTCATGTAGCCCAGGTTCCGAGCAGGATCTGTAATTTCTAAAGGCTCGTAATATGTACTGTCATTCACTCCACTTTGAGTCTTTATCCTGCTCCGAAGGTAGATATGAATGGTTTCAAAGAACGTCTTCCACTTGTTGCCCAGCGTCAGAGTCCAATTGAAGCACTCAAAGGGCAGGTCCAGTTTGGTGGCCTGCCAGTCTGGAAAATTATTCTCATTGACAGGGATGTACCAGCTCTCTGAGTGACTTCCTCCAAAGGGGTTGATATATAGAGTAAGGACAGGCTCCAAGGTGCTGTTCTTTGTAAGGCAGATCTGAAGGGATACTCCCAGCAGCATATGGACCATGTTGGACTTGTATTTGTTGCTCTTCAGCGTCAGCAGCATCCTCTTTCTCCACGATGGGTCAAACCAGCTGTTGAGCCGCATGTCATTGCTGATGAAGATTGCGTGGACCTATCAGACACACAGACATTATAGAAAAAATGTATAGACTTATCGCAAAATAGGCATAAGGTAAAGCACCCTCACTCCATTTTATCTATTTTTATGGAGCATGGTAACATGGTTACACACCGTTCAACTTACAGTGAATAATGAGCTCCCTTATTTTTATTTATAAAAAACAATTATTACGTTGAGGCATCTGACACTGGTTTGATTGTATGTTTATTATAAATGTCACACAATGTTTTGCCAAACAATGCCTGTAGGTAATATTAAGGAATGTAAAGAAAAAGTAAGTCTAATTTCTACCATGACTGGCTCGCCATATCTCATCTAAAAATCAAATCCCTAAAAAAATCTGAATTGGTTGTGTATAGTAATATTCTCTTTTTTATTTAAAACATCAATTAAGCATCCTCAGATGTACCGTACATCTAAAATCTATTTCAACAAATACAAGAGAAAACATGAGGAAACTATAAAGTTCCTCGGTAGCCAGAAGGTCAAGACATTGTAATGCTGGGTGGCTCCCATATGTGAGTTTATCCTCCCCAGGATGATGCTGTGAAAGACAGCTCAGCTCTTGGTCAGGCTCACATGATTGAACAAAAAGCTAAAAGAAAAAGTACCTCTAGCCTGCGGTCAGCTCTTTGCAGCAGGTAGCCCAGCTCCAAATCCTGGAGGTCCGTCTCGAATCCCAGGTAGTTCTCCGTAGAGTCCGCCACCATGGACCTGCAGGCCCCCTGCATCAGCACGAAGCCCGGGTTGCAGCTCCCACAGCGGGTGTGGTTGTCTGGTGCACATGCCGCGCAGGCCGAGCCTTCCCCAACAGAGCAGGGCGGAGGCAGCTGACAGGGGCTTTGCTCGTATCGGCAGTTGCAGCTTTGGAGCTCCTCAGAGAATGCACCAAGCTGGTTGTTCTCTGAGCAATACAGGAGAGACTGCAAATGACTCAGCCAGTAGGATTGAGGCCTGCACCAGGGAATGCAGAAAAACAGGAGGAGAGAGAGAGAGAGAGAGAGAGAGAGAAAGAGAGAGAAAGAAAGGTTATTGAAAGGTGTTCATAGGATGAGCTGGTTTAAAAGGTAGCTGCTTTATTAAGTCCAGGACACCTGTCTCGGTGTGGAGACAGCTTGCTCATTAAAAATTGGACGCATAATCAGCATAATGTAAGGTGTGTAGACCGGCCCGAGAGGATTCAAGTAAGCATGGTTTAGTTGAGGTCAAAATACCTCTGTGAAAGAGATTTTTTCATATCATTATTTCAACAGCTTTTCAATCATTATATACCAATGCGTCCTTTGGACTACACAATGCAATACTGCTAATAACAGAGACATCCAAATCATTTTTCAGCCAAATTAAGTAGGTCACTCCTTCAGTCCTTCTAGCATTTATCAGCATCAAAATGTTTAGAGTTATATTCTGATGTCACAGCTACGCATTTCTGGTTTAGCACAGTAAATCCACAATCCATCTTTTTTAGTTGGATATTCCCATCCGGGTAATGATCTCAACATTGTATGGAAGAAATAACTTGCTATTAAGTCAGGCTGTGTCAGACATGCATCTTGAAAGGATTTGATGAAGAATATTGAGCATAAACGTTGTTTGAAATGGAAGATACCTTAAAGCAAGATACAGTAGAAAGGAAGAAAGTTGTCTTTCATCAGTTTGTGACAGAAATATTAGAAGTACGCTGTAGCCGTAGGGTGACTGACTCTCAGACATACATATGAATTCCCAATGTGGGAATTTGATTTCCGTCTGTAGCACTTTCTTGACTGTGATCCTTTTATGCCTCTCAACCTTTTTTGCATGCTCAAGAGAAGGAATGCACAGTATATACCACTGAATTTCCTTCCAGGAAAAAAAACAATCTTTTTCTTTGATGAGGGTGTATTGTTGTAAACGTCATGCTAATCTGAAAATGTTTGCTGGATTACATTTGGAGCATCCTTCCTCAGTATCCCAATCGTATTGTGGGCTTGGCAGTCAGAAGCAAGTCTGTGTTCATAAAATCACTGATTTGCATATTAAAACCCCCTAATATAAAAAGCGGTCATGGGAAACGATCCGAAAGGGCTCTTCCTTTTTATCACGCGCTACCTGTGGCCAAGACATTTCACCTCCGACTGCTTTAGCAGAGCAAAGCAGTCGTCAAGACAAGACTGCAGCTGTACTGTTAGTTCCCTGGTGTGATTATGTACAGCTTTCCTGCTCCCTGCAACTCTCAGCCCAAACCACCGCTGTAAATCACAGTGTCTTCGAACTTCTTTGCCACTTTTATAAGAAGCTTGCAAAACTGAAAATAAATCAGCCAAATATATACAGTTGCTGTTTTTGTTTTTTGAAAAACCCAATAAAAACTACTCTCAGGCATTGATTCAAAGGACACTCAAGTTCTGTTTCTAGAGCCTCAGCCACCATTTTTCTAGTTTCAGGCTTTCTACAAGCTGAACCTGACTGCAAGGATTTGCTCTCATTTAGCCACAAGAGCATCAGTAAGGTCTAATGCTGATGTAGGGTGGTGATGCCTGGTTCACAGTCGGCGTTCCAGTTCATCCTTACAGTATTGAATGCGGTTGAAGTCAGGGCTCTTTTAAGTTATTCAACCCCAAATGGGGAAAAAAAAAATACTGGCTTTTTGCATTGTCATTGTCATTGTTTGGACATGGCTTTAGACATTGTCTACTGAGTCTGTCTCCAAAATAGTAGCCACAATGTTGGAAACACAATGTTGTCTAAAATACCAAAACAAGCAGCCACAAACCCAAATTACCCATATGAATGTAACAAAGGGTGTTCATGTACAGTGGGGCTCGAAAATGTGGGAAACCAAGGTAAAAATGGGTATTAATGTGCATAAAGAAGCCAAGAAACGATGGAAAAATCTCAAAAGCATCAAATGATAGATTAGACATTCGCATATGTCACAAAAATTCAGATTTTATTTTCATCATTTACGCTTTTAAAATAACAGAAAACAAAAAAAATGGTGTCTGCAAAAGTTTGGGCACCCTGCAGAGTTAATACCTTGTACTGCCACCTTTGGCAAGTATCACAGCTTGGAAATGCTTCTTGTAGCCAGCCAAGAGTCTTTCAATTCTTGTTTGAAATATCTTCACCCATTCTTCCTTACAAAAGTCTTCCATTTCTTTGAGAATTCTGGGCTGTCCATCACGTATTGCTCTTTTAAGGTCTATGCATAGATTTTCAATTTTTTTGAAGTCAGGAGATTGTGAAGGCCATGGCAAAACCTTCAGTGTACACGTCTTAATGTAATCCACCGTGGATTTTGAGGTGTGTTTAGGATCATTATCCATTTTTAGAAGCCATCCTCTCTTTAACTTCAGGTTTTTCACAGATGGTAACAAGTTAGCATGCAAAATTTGATGACATTTTATTGAAGCCATTTTTCCTTCTACTGGTGAAATGTTCCCTGTGCCACTGGCTGCAATACAATCCCAAAACATGATTGATCCACCCCCATGCTTAACAGTTGGACAGAGGTTCTTTTCATTGAATTCTGTGCCTTTTCTTCTCCAAACGTACCTGTGCTCATTCCGGCCAAAATGTTCTACTTTAACCTCCTCGGTCCACAGAACGTGTTTCCACAATGCATCAGGCTTGTCTATATCTACATTTGCAAACTTCAAACGCTGATTTTTGTGGTGAGGACACCAAAAGAGGCTTTCTTCGAATGACTCTTCCATGAAGACCATATTTGTACAAGTATCTCTTTATAGTGCGATTTTCTTTTCTCACAATCCTGCGAGCTGTTCTGTCTGATATTTTTCTTGGTCTTCCAGATCTTGCTTTAACTTCCACTGTTCCTGATGTCATTTCTTGCCTTTGCTAACTTCTTATAGCCTTCTCCTGCTTTGTGAGCAACATTTTTTCAGTTTCAGTTTTCTAGCCAACTGCTAGAAGAAGCCATGGTGCTGATTGTTGGGGCAAGGTCAGATGAGTCTGGGCATTTAAAACCTTAAGATTGATATCACCTGGTCTTTCCAGACGATGATTGAGAACAATCCGTGACACTGTCAGGTCTCAGCTTTCCAAACGGGGCGGAGCATGCTATAAACTCTGCAGGGTGCCCAAACTTATGCAGACGCCATTTTTTGTTTTCTGTTATTTTGAAAGTGTAAATGATGGAAATAAAATCTAACTTTTTGTGACATATTCTACGAATGTCTAATCTGTCATTTGATGCCTTTTGGAAATTTGGAATTTTCCATTTTTTTCTTGGCTTCTTTATGCACATAAATACAAATTTTTACCTGGGGTGCACAAACATTCAAGCCCCACTGTAGGTCTTGCCATATAAGGTATAAACTAGTGGTGTCATGATTGGATTGGATTTTCGATTTGAGCATTGTCCTTTCAGCAGTGACGGCAATACCACAATAAGAGCGACTAGAAGGAAGAAGGGTACTTTACAACAACAAAGGCAAACCAGTCAATAAGCCAATATAAAATAAAGCAAGAAAGAAAGCCAAAGCAATAAATACGAAGAATGTAAAGGAAGAAAAGGCCAGTGTGATGATATGCAATAATCAGGCCTTCTTGCCATTTTTCCTCTGTACAAATCCATATAATTGAAACAGCGTGAGGCCTGCAAAGATGAAATTGGTCTGATCTACTGAATCCTCCCTTGACAAGTTAATTAAAAAGCTTTTCAACATTTTTAGAGTCAAATCTTAATTACACTCTCTTAGTAGTCAAACAAAGATGAAATGACTCCTCCAGTGAAGCATTCAAGAACTTTGCATTCATGAAGAAAAAAATCCAGCATCCTTTTTGGGAGAAGCCTATGCACAAGAAAGGCATTTACTGAGCTGATTAAAGCAGAAGTACAGAAAACATCCCTTGAATGACAATGTGCATCATTATGCCTAATGGCTAAAGTTTGAGCACAAAGTATGCTGTGCAGTCTTATCATTACCCGGCTAATAAAAGCCAAGCTGACTGCTGCTTCGACTGGCTTATTCGCTCATAATTGTCAGCGTAGAGAAAAAGTAGCCCCCAGGAAGCAAAATCAATCACATATCTCTTATCTATCTCAAGTGCCTCAAACAGGATGTTAAAGAGAGGGTGAGGATTTTTTCAAGAGCTTTCGTTTCTCTCCCAGGCAAAACTGACAAACATCGCATTCTCAATCTCTTTCCACTGAGTATGGAGACTTCTGTGATGAGAGAAAAGACAGGGAAAGCTTCATAGTAGACGCAGCGGTATTTTCATAGATAAACACTGACTGGATGAGACCGATGACGCTCCCACTCCTTTTCTTGGCAAGTGGGTGGGAATATCAGCTGCATAGATCAGTGATTAATGTGTGTTTTGGCATTGTGGAGAGAGGACGACACAGATCAGGAATGAGACAGAGAAAAGAAGGGAGAGAGAAAGAGATAGAGAGACTGGACATTGAACAGAATGTACTGTATAGATTAATCTGCCGGTTGATTTATGTGTTGTGCTCTCTAGCATCGCCACCATTACTTTTTAAGCTCAGTCGATCCGAGCTCTGTGACTGACAGTAATGGTTGGATTCATCACTTCGGCAATCAGCTCCTCTGATAGAGGAAGGTAGCTTGAGTGAATGTGAATTTTATCCAGTCTTAAAACATCAGTCTTAAATTCGAAAACTGTCCTCGCCAGCATTGGTCATACACTCAAAATGGCCTATTTGTATTTGTTTTACCGACAAGTGACATCTTGCTGGAATAATAATGACTGTCCTCTCTCAGCAGCAGAGGCTGAAGGCACATGATGTTGTAATAACATTGAAAAAGTCACGGAGGAGATCCGAATGGAACAAAGGTTGTATAAAAAGTCCAACTTTTTATGCAAACTGATTTTCTCTCAGTTTACTGTTTCCTTGAGGGCAGTATTAATATTATTAAGCACACCATTTTAGTTCCCTACACTGACCCTTGACCACACATGATAAATCTCTAAATCTCTGATGCTGTGAAAGATATACAATTGTAAAAGTGGAATTGTTTTTTCATTTGCGGCCATGAAACCAATGCAGAGAATGTGGTTTTAAAGGGATTTCATGGAGATAAAAGCAAATGAAATGAAGATTTCATGAAGATTTCCTGAAGCCCAATAAAGATTTAAAGGAGCGAAGGCTAGTGGATTTCTAAAGTTGAAGTTTGGAGCAGCTGATGAAAGCAAAGTGAGCCAGGTAAGGTCATTTATGGTGATCTGCAAGATGAAAAGACGTGTCTTTGAAAAATGAACTGCTTTTGGTTGAAACTTTCTTTTACACTAGATGTCTGGCTTATGTCTTGTTTATCACTGCATTCCCACATTTAGCAGGATGCACCCAATGTATTGGCAAAAGCTGTACAAAAGAGATAAAAATGAATCCTATACAAATATATCAAAGGGGTATATAGCTTGTTTACTTCCACCAACATGATTAGTCTACAGAGAGAATGGCAGACTGTATCTCGTTGTACTGCAGATTTGGGCAAAAAAATGCCAGCAACCCTCATGGGATATACATCCAATAGAAAGAATATACAAACAGAGAACTACAATAAAAGAAATGACAGATTTAATGTAAATGTGCTGTATTTATATAGCGCTTTTCCAGTCTTAACAACTGCTCAAAGCGCTTTTACATCTACAGGAAACATTCACCATTCACACACATTCATACACTGTGGCGGGGGCTGCCGTACAAGGTGCCACCTGCTCATCAGATAAACACTCACACACATTCACACTCCAATGCGCAGCACCGGGGGCAACTCGGGGTTCAGTGTCTTGCCCAAGGACACTTCGACAATGACTGCAGGGGCGAGGATCAAACCACCAACCTTCCGATTGGCAGGCAACCGCTCTACCACTGAGCCACAGCCGCCCCAATGTAAACATGTTGGCTGCAGGTTAACTCAGGATCAAAGTTAAAACAGATAAATGCTTTGTCCAATTGTTAAAAAAAATACATAGCTAACATACACATGAGATGAATGTTTCAGCAGTTGTGCTCACCGTTCTCTTGGTAGGCGGACTTGGGGCTGTCGGTGACATCTTTTACTGAGACTGAAGAGCTTGAAGATCACTCTCTGGGCTCGTTTGGAGAGGAGCCGCATGCTGTTCTCCAACTGCTCATATCGCAACTGGAACAAGTTGTCCATCGACCACAAGTGTTGGATGCTTGACACGTTCAGGAAAAAGTTCTGGGGCAGCCTCGCAAAGAATACCTTGAATTCATCTGTAACCACAGAAAAGACACAAACGTACGTGGGGAAATCTAATCATTTCACATTTCATCATCAATACAGCAATACAGCACACTGACATGGTTATTTCCAAGATGCTATCCTCATTAATACATGCAACATTAAATATTACCATGGCAAATTGATATTATATTCTACAATATGAGTTGTTACACTTTACTGCAACATAATGGACAACTTGCAAATAGTGTACAATGTTAACAGTATATCTACGTTGCCTTAATTGAATTTGAATGGCCTTAAATGTCTTCTCTAACAAGCTAACAAGAACACATTTTGAGTTCATGCTTGGACTCCATTATAAATGTCCTGCTTTCATATAATACATTTAAAAGTCAATGGTAACCGCCTGAAATCCGTCGTAAATGCAATGTGCTAATGTGATATTTTCTGAATTTACGACTCAACAGGTGTCAACACTCCATTCAACAATTGACCAGTGCTCATTGGATTGTGGGGTGCTATGAAACACAGACGTTGCACCAGTTGTGTCCTCCAGTTTTAGGCGGAAGATGGCTGTATTTCTTAGTTGCATTTGCAGGAGCCTTTGAAATTTGACAGACCTTGGCAGCATATTCTATTCAGGCTAGAAATATACATGTTGGAGAACCT
Organism: Etheostoma spectabile; assembly: GCF_008692095.1. Classification (NCBI taxonomy): domain Eukaryota; kingdom Metazoa; phylum Chordata; class Actinopteri; order Perciformes; family Percidae; genus Etheostoma; species Etheostoma spectabile. The sequence continues at coordinate 9,134,795 of NC_045741.1, forward strand.
TGAATTGAGACAGCATCTGGCAGGTGGTGCTTTGAAAAGTCAGCTCAAACATGTTTCATTATGTTCAGTGAAGCAAAAAGGAAACCAAAAGTATCCGGAATGACACTAAAGATGATAAAAGAGATGAGAGAGTCCACTTGTAGAAGAAAGCAATAGGCTTTGCCTATGGGTCTTATTAGTATTATTATAATTATTTCAGGTATATATGTTGTTTAAAATTGCAAAATATAGAATCTCTGATGCAGTATTACTACTGCAAACTAGTATGACCATCACATTTATTTTTCCCTTAATAGGTAAAGCTCCTTCATCCACGTTGCTTCTTTTAAATTGCACCATTGTAACGATGAGCTACACTACTGAAAGTCCTGCATGAAACATTAAGTAACTGTTTTGGATTTCTGATTCTGTTATGTATGTTATGATTTGTCACCATTTGGTTCAAGGTTAACACAAGTATTGGTACTCAGGAGAAGTCACTTTTCAGTGGTTAGACCACTTCTTGGCATCTTCGTCTGTAGATAAAACAGTCACCTAGAATTCTATGGTCTCCCTCACTGAAGGACACATTCCTGACACTTGGGCACATCTGCATTCTGGGCACGCTCATGCCCTTACTTCCCACCCAGCTATTAAAACATAAACTTTGAAAGTAATTGCACTTAGGGATATTTCAGCCAAATCTAAGGAGTGGAAAAAAGACAACCATTTTGATTTCACCTGAGTAATAATGACCATGCAGGGTGACCGAGCACATCAAAAATACCCAAACATTATGCTAAAAGCTTTAGCTCAAACTCTGTTTCCCCGGTGATGTGAAAAGCTGGACAGGCAATAAATGGCTTTTATAGCTGATTAATCTGCTCTAGACATATTGTAAACTGCCTGAGCGAAAGCTGTTGATTATTTTTTCATTCAGTCCTGTTGCACTGTTAATTTCCTTTATACAGATAGTGTTCCAGGACCTAGGATTCACAACCTAGCTATTAAAGCTCACCTATAAATCATAGAACAGGGAGGAACATACACACAGGAACCTCACTCAGATTTAACGGTGCAGATAAAACACTTGAATTCATCCTCACTCCCTCTCATATGAATGATTTATATTCTAAAAGTTAGATTTTGGATGAGGCATGCAACGTAAAAGGAAGCAAAAATGCATTATTTTCTAGAGGGATTTCTTACCCGATTCTTCAAACTCTTTATACAGCATCCCCCATGTCTCTGTGATCCTCTCCAGGCTCTCCTCCATGGCTTGGATGTCCATATATGGACAGTTACACTCTGGGAACTTGGGGTCACAATGGCACCAGCATTCGTTGTCCTTGCAGACAAAATCACCCTCTCCATTACAGGCTATGTAGCTGAGAGCAGCCTGCACAAAGCTTTCTCTCAAGTAGTCTGGGAGGATCACCTGCAAGCCTATAAATTCAAGCTAGGTTTAGTATCATCATCAAACTGTGAACTTGGGGAGTGACAGTGGAAGTGCAGTGGCGATATATTGCTGGCTGAGCTAATAACTTACCTACAATCTATAAGTTTAAATGTTTGTATGCCAAACTGCATATTCAGGATAATGTTGAATCTCTAAAACAGATCATGACAATCACAACAAAGTGGTAAAATTCAGACAAACCTTGCAGCTGGACTTTATTTTCAGAGCTCTGAACCAGCACGGAGCTAACGGAGTCGAGGTTGTCATAGTTACTGCATCCAAGAGGACCTGTGCGGGTCTCTGTCACCTGGGTAACAACAAATGAAAAGCTAATTTGTAAATCCTCGACAGCCTCCATTTTAAAAAGCAGATGAAAAAAACATGCCATAAATTGCCTTCTCTGTTCTGTTCAAAGGAAGTAGTTTCTACATAATCGATTGTACTTGAGAATGGGAAAGAAATGGAAAACTGGGGTAAGCTCATTTAGATTCCTCTAAATTGCTACACGAGTGCTTTGCTACACTCATTTATCTGCAAGAATGCTACACGTTTCTTTTTTTATCTAGAGACTGATTGAAGACATTCCGATTGACCTTTGCCACAAATCAGCCCTTTTTTCACTTCATTTGCAAGAAGAGATCTTATTCTAGCGCTCTCCTTTTGGTTGCTCTGACACGGTGGAGAGCATTTAACTGATTCTCATTTTTCTCTCTTTGTGGTTGCAGGACACCATATTTTGTTCAGCGATTTGTCCTGGTCAGGCTTGTCAGTGGACAGTTGGTGTAAAGTGACAGATGGATGAGGCGAGACAATGAGGGTCAGTCGATCAGTAACACAATCATGGAGGGCTGATGGGCTTGGGAACTCATATGAGGCCGGTGCTGCAGGGAAGTGAAAACTCACTACATGGCTCTTTAATCAAAAGCCTAATCCAGAAGTAAGGGGTTTGTGAGAGGTAGAATAAATATGCTGAATGAGAAAAGGAAAATGAAGATCATTTGAGAGCAATTCCTCAACAATAATATCCATATCACATTCTAAATCCCTTGTTTCCCTTGTGAGGGATTTTAATGCTGATATGAATTTGAGGAAATGAGATACAACCCACATGCACATTCGATCCTTAAAAGGAATTATTTGATATGCCATATGATATGCCATATGGCAAAACATTGAATGATGAGCAGAGCATTCAATTTCCGTTTTGCATAGCAGCTGCTATTCACTAAGAAATACATTCTGGTATATTAAAAATACTTAATCGGACATTATTGGCCACCTGTATCTTGGAACATGGTTCTAGGAATGAAGTAAAACCATGAGCTTTGTGAAAGATTTGCACTTTTCCTTTGTATATGTTAATTTTGTATTGTATTAAGTATTCATTATGACATGATGTGAACTTTTAGTCCAGGTGCTACAGTGCATATAAAATATTTCACTGACTCATTTAAACAGAAGAGTCAGAGCAAGACAAGCACAGAAAGAGGATCGTTTCAATCATTGCCACATGCAGCAATTTTTTTTTAAATTACAACTAACTTGCACTGATTTTAGCTCTAGTTTGGTCTCCACCAGCTCCTGAGAAACCTATCTTTCGGTAGAGCTTAAAATTTATTCAGGAAATGGTGATAATGACTAGAAGTTTTAAGTCTTAAATTGTATTAGCTTTTGAGTAATATGTGGGAGCTTAAGTTTTTGTTTTTTGGTTTGAAATGTATCGCTGTGGCAGTTTTTGTTTTATTTTACTATTTGGTGTCCTCATGCCATGAATATGCTGTTAAAATAAAGAGTCGTTTGAGTGTGATCATAGAGTACACAAGGAAGTTAGCCGTCTATCTACTCTGTGATAGTCCAAAAAGCAATCGCTTGAGACTGGGAAAGCAAAAATGTAGGCTATTTCTCTACCAAAATGAGAACACAATACAATTGGGAGGCAGCCGACTAAATGAAAATATGAAACCAGAGATTCCTGCTGTGTCCTTGCTGTGTGCAGACACACTAGCAAATATGGCCTGAGTGGAAATATCGTCATCGATTCAGTCTGTGAAATTCTCAAAGGGTAACAAAAATGACCCCAGATGCTCTTGAACAACTGTGGTTATTACTCATTATTACTCACAAACAAGCCGACCTGATCACAGTCTCTGCTCTGGGCCGTGACTTCTTCCAGAGAGCCCAAATTACTACAGCCAATCCCAAGCACACCACAACAGTAACATGCCTTTCCTCCAAAATGTGCTTCAATTTCCCCTTTGCATGGGGGCAAAAGAAGGGGGGTGGGGGGGCTTCTTTGTCTCACCAGCCCTTTCTCATTCATTCCTCAACTTGTTCGATTTCAAATTCATGCAGAGGATTGCTTAGTTATCTGTTCCGCTGCTGCGTGGGTCAATGCCCTGTGGAAATGATGCACGAGCGTGGAGGAATCTGTCGCTCCTTTGACTCACTTTCTACCAGTGACGGAGGTGAATCTCTCCTCTTTCCACTTCCTACCTGTCAGTTACGCCAGATGACTGCTTTTAGAGCATGAAAGCACACACTCTCTCTTCTTCTATTCCCCTCTATAGCTACAGAAAAAAAGGCATCTGCTGCCGAACCTCTGATGCGGCCACCTTGGCTGCAAAAGAACCCCCGCTGAACACAATGTAGTGAGAGGACAGAGCTTTGATATAAGTACAGGGATTCTGATTCATGTTCATCTACAGCAGAGAAAAGACACACTTTGAGCAGACTGCTGCTGTGTTCTGAGGAATGAAAAAAAGGCAGAGAGGATATCCTCTGCTATGTAGCCTCATTAACCCCATATGCTGCCTGAAGGTGACAACCGGAGGCAGAAACCTGTCTGGACGCTGTGTTTCACAAGACTCATTTATCTTCCCTTCACCATATGTGTTCATCACGGAGCTTCCTCCAGACCGGATGTGTTCACAGAGGCTGAAGTTCACGTCTCATCACAAGCAGGTTGATAAAAACTATCCACTGTATTTTTGTCACCGGTTTTGAATTGTATTATAACACAATATTTTTTTTTTTACTTTGCAAATGACAACTGGAAGGCGCAGAGAAATTTGAGAAAGACCTTGGAATCTGGGATTGTTTCACAGTGTGTGCACTGTAGAGATGAATATGTACACAGAGAGTTTGCATAATTTTAAACCTATTAAAGACTGAATTTATTGGTTTAGAAGTCTTCTTTTATACCATTTATCTTATCTTAAGTCTTCTTGTATGTCTTACTGATACTTCTTGTATGTCTTTCATATGACATTTTGAGCTTTTATATTTAACATATGCTGTTTATTTATTACCTGTTAGGAATTAGATAGAAAGGTTGTTATCAGAGACAAAAATTGTGTATCTTATAATTGTGTCAAGACTAACTTCCTGTACCATAGTTGCTCTCCATACTTTGCTATTTACTAATTTGACAATGCCAAAGGCATCGTTTATTGGAATCGCCCATGTCCCGCCTCCTGCTGTCACCAATTGGACGGCAGCGAGAACCAATTAGATGCAATGCTGCCCTGAGAAAATATTTCAAGTTCAACTTGCTTCTGATATACTATAGTTAGTTTGGGACAGAATATCATATAGTATCACTCCCAGCTATGGTAATTGTGTTTTGCTGTCTTTTTTAAAGAAGGGAAGTGTCATAAGACGCTTCTCTAGGTAGTTTCCCACGTTAGCAGCTCCAGTTGGCAGTGAGACGTAAATCCTTCAACCCACCAATCATGTACGGAGATTTTGTGCATGCTCATCTTTACGATCAAAGCCAGTCTGCTACTTAATAGCAAAGGATAAAAGAGAAACAAGATTAAATGTTTCCTGTTTTTTTTTCTTTTTTGGGGGGGGTCTCTGCTGCCAAAGAAAATACGTCACCCCTCCCCCCCCACCCCCGTAGCAGTAGAACGTTTTCTTTAATATAATTTGAACAAATGTACTCTGCTTTATTAGATACAACTGTTGTATCTAGTAAAAAAATGTTGCCAAACAAATGTTGCCTAATTTAGTAATTTGTTTTAGTCTAGGTAATTACATACGTGATCTCAGGTTGGATTGGTATTTTCTACATAAACACAGGAAAACAATTTGCAGAAATTTTAATTTTGTACAAATATGAGAGAAAATACTGTAGGAACAAAAGCAACAAAACGTTGCCCAAGAAGTAGGAGAGACAGTAATCCACAAAGACTACCAGCCTTCTAGCTTTTTTCCATCCTAGGTTGTCAGCTCGCCTATGTCAACAATTGACTGTTAAGTAACCAATGCATCAGTGTGTGAATGTGCCCAAAGAAATCAACAACAGAGAAACGAAGGCATTACCTTGATGGCAGTGGAGGCGATCTGGATGTGGTGCAGCTTGCGCAGAGTGCTCTCCCTGTCGATGAAATAGGAGGCAGCCAGCTGGTGCAGAGCTTCCAGAGTCACAGTGGAGGAGTTACCCGAGTAATCGCTCACCTCTGCTTTCTTACTCAGCTTCCTCTTGTCAACAAATATCGTTAAGGCCTCTTCTCCTGCACAGAAACATAACATTTAAAAACAAAATGCTAGTTTGATTTTTTTTTTAAGGGTGTGCACATCATCTATTATTATTATTAAGGACTTCTCAAAGGATTGTGGTGTGTTACTCTGACAGAAAATCAAAGAGTTAATAATCTTAAGTGTTTAAGTGATTTTTGGTGTTTGTTACTATCTTTTGCACTCATCGCTGATGTGTTAATGTGCTACTCTTCTAGCAAATCACTTGTAAATCAAAATGTGTGCCAACAATTGCATGTCAGGTCTTTTCACTGACTTTCTGTAAATGAGGTTTGAGTGTCTGTTGTTGCCACTCTTTTCACAGCAGCTGACAACAACTTTTTGTTGTTTTGAATATATTCCAAATAATCAACAATTAAACACTCTGCCATACTTTTAAAACCTGCCCACGGCTCTGCTCCAGGAGATACACAGGGGCCACCATGCAGGAGCCCTCGGGGTACAAAGACACTTGACCACAATTAGGATAAGCCACATCATCCTGAATCAGTAGCCGCCTATCACAGCAATCAGCACTTCATAAGTATAGGGGCCAAGGTGCCGCACACTCATTGCTTAAGAGTCCCCAAGACACTGCACATCATATTCCTCATCATAATGCAGTGTTAATGCTTAAGGGCCATTTTCTGCCCACTGCCTTTTCTTCCTCAGCTGCTGAAGGGCACCCTCTTAATACCACAATCTATTTATTAATTTCATTAAGTCCATATGTTTCTCAACAGAGAGGCAATCCATTCAGAACCACAGAGGCATATCTCTGGCAACAAGCCAAGTCAAACTCCTCATTCTCCTCTCTTCATATGACTAAGTGCTGGCTGGGAGCCAGAGTGAGAAGCTGCATCAGCTCAGGCAGCTGATAGGTTTGCATTGTATGCAGCCACTCACAACAGTGACCTTTTTTAAGTCAGGAGTAAGGTCTAAAATAATTGACAAGTGTTGCTCTGTAAAAGCAAATCGGCTTTGCAAGACTTGCCTGGACCTATCTTGCATTTAAAAATATTTTTTTCCCCTTTTTTTCTTCACTCAGAGGACCATTAATGCTCGTCCATTCATCACACTGCCGAAAACCAAAAATGGGGTGACTGTGACGAGGAGTGGCGGGTTTACATTACACAGGCTTTTACATGTATTCATAAAATATATCTCAGAAGAGCAATATCTGTGCTGCCAGTGGCATATTATTTTGCTGATGTGTTATTTAGTTACTTACTATGACTGAGTTATTGTGCCATGTCCATCTGTTTTCCATATGCAACGCCTAGGGGACCAAACTCTAAAAGCTTTTATCAACACAACTTGTATACTTAACTATAGCCTATATCATCTGGGAGGGAAGTAATTCCTAAAAGCACATTTTTCCTCACACTGCAACATTGTAATACAACACTACTTCTCCTTAATGTCTGTGTTTTCAACCTTATTTGCATACTTGCTGCATTCAGTTAGCCTGATCATCATCTTTGGGTCAAGTCAATTGAAACATTACAAAAGGACAGTTTTCAACAATTACTCTAAATTATTAAACTGGCAACAGATGATACAATCTGCCAGCAACAACATCATTTTCATCCAAATACATTAAGGGTGGCTCACTAACAATGAGCAGACCTCTTTTGTCAACGTCTGCCTGAAATCAAGAACCCATTGTTCCGGTGATCACGTTGATTTTTTTATGTGCCTCAATTTCATACATGGTGAGCTAGTATGCAGAAAATGAAAAGGGTGCATGGCTTTGTGAACAAACTGAATACTGGTGGAGTCTGTTTGGCCAATTTATTCCAAGGTTTCAATTAGTTAACATAAAGATACTAAAACAATGTAATCTACCTATTTGTGTTTAAGCTTAACAGTTTCTTTGTTTACCTCCCAGTGTAGCTGACAACAGGAAGTGAGTCCCATACTTCCTGATTAGATTGTCAGTGATCATCTGGGTGGTGGGCCTGCGGCCCAGCAGTCGAATGTTCCTGATGAACTCAGGAGTCAGAGGTAACGAAGATGCCAAGAAATCTCTCCTTTCCACTGCTAAGTTGTTCACCTTCCATCTCCCAAACTCCCTAGGAAAAAAACAAAACAAAACAACAAATATAAGCATACACTGTATTAAGTGTGGAGTTTGGTTAACAGTGTGGTAAGGAAAAAAAAAATAACAAGTTGATTTTTAAATGTATTAACAAAAACGTCATACACATTTAAAACAATTAACTTAGCATGTAAAGTGTTTACCAAAGAAATACCTACATTAATGCCTTAATGTGGTCTCTCTCTTTTAATATGACAGTAATCGGAATATCTTTCAGTTTGGACTGTTGGTTGAAGCGATTTAGAAACATCGCCTTGAGCTCTTGACATTTTTGACTTTCTCAGATTTCTTTTTAATTTTATGAACTAAATGATGCATTAATTAGTCAACAATAATCAAACAATTAATTCAGAATGAGAATAGTCATTATGGCAGCCGCAGTACTGCTAAGGTAGAGGGGTGAGCCTGCAGAGGGCTATTTCTCCTCTGCTTCTTGTACTGTAGCGACATCATTTAGGTACATCATTTGCCTAGGTAAGCAGAATAAATGACTAGAAGAGAGAGACAGTGAAAAGGAGAAAGAGAAAGTAGTGATATTAATTCATTGTCATTCTCTGCTTTTGCAATGGGAAGACTCCCTCAACCATGGCGATACAGCCTGAACCAAGGTGAAAGTGAATTGATGGAGAAAGAAAGAAAGAAAGAGAAAATGAGAAAAGAGAGAAAGCTAGTGAGAAGACAGTAGAAAAGAAAAAAAAAAAAAAAAACATCCAGAACAAAAACTGGTATTATTTGAAACCATGATTGTCACCTGGAACGGAAATGTGCTCCTGCTGTACAGCTGACAGATGCTTTCCTTAATAGTCCATCATGACAGAGATATGCATTGAAATGAATAAAGTACAAGGTGGTACAAGAAATAGCCCCATTGCTAAAATAGAAAATACATAATGTAATGAAAGAGAAACAAAGTGTTTGCAAAAATCCCATAAAAATGAAAGCAGTAAAAGCAGCACTTTTGTTGCCTTTTCATGTTCTTCTGTAACACTGTATGTCTGACCCCAACCATAAGTACATCTTACAGTATATGCTGGGCTTATATGAATCTCATTGATATGCCTTGGACATGTTCAAAATTGATTGCCTCACATATTTGAAAGTGCTATTACTAGTGCTGTCAGCTAAACACAGTATTAACGGCATTAACGCAAACCCACTTCAACGGCATACACTTTTAATCATGAGATTAACGTTCTTTTTGGCCCAGCAAACGTAGTTTTTTCACAAGCTGTTGCAACATCTAGTAACGTTAGTATACTATAACACCACACTGGATCTAGCTATACCGGAAACAAAACACCAAGCACGCCAGTAAGATTCTGAATGGAAGTTTACTTTTTAAAAAGTTGCCAAATGGTTCCATTTAAAAGACATGACAATGTTGTTTTCAATAA
>NC_045741.1:9144255-9152318 GCF_008692095.1 Etheostoma spectabile
AAAAAAACATTTGCACAAAGCAATCTGATCCATTTTTCCATGTTGATAAGAGCATTAAAATGAAAAAAAAATAGTGGGACAAAAAGAAATCAAGGGACATTTAGAATAAATACAAATGTGTGATTAATTGCGAGTTAACTATGACATTAATGTGATTATTCACGATTAAATATTTTGACAGCACTAGTTATTGCATTGACACATCATCTTCATTGGCGCCCATTCAAAACGACTGTCTGATTGACTGTCCTATCCCTTAGGGTTGTCTTCTAGGGGGTTATTAGATTGGCTGTACAGGCCAATGTGTCATCCATGTATGTTGGTGCAGTGTGGGCACGGGAAAGTGGAGGTGGTGAGTGGAAGAGGAGCATATTTCTCTTTTTCCTTGCGGTGCTGTCGCTTTGTCTCTGTGACACAGCGGAGTTCCATTTCATGGCACAAAGCTCCTTCCTGCACAGTTGTCTTCCAGCAATCCTGTCCAAAACGATCTGCTCCCAGTTGCTTACCGGAATTTTGAACTTCTTTAGGCTGATCTTGAAACGTTTTCTTGGACCACCGGGTGTAAAAAATCTGTTTAGGGAGACAAGTATTTGACATGAGAATAACATGGCCAGTCCATTGATGTTGGTACATCTGTCCTCCCAGTTGATCCTCAGAATCTTCCTTAAGTGTCTTTGATGATGTAGTTTCAAGGCTCTCAGGTGCCTGCTGTGGGTTGCCCATGACTCGCACCCATACAGCACGGTGGGGAGGACCAAAGATTTGTAGACCAGGAGTTTTGTTTGTCTTCAAAGACTATTTTCCTAAGTATGACGTATGCACCACTGGGACAGCTCAGGCAATGATTGATTTCAGAGTCAATGTCAGCTTTTGAGGAGAGGAGGTTGCCAAGGTAAGGGAAGTGGTCAACATTTTCAAGGATGATGTTGTCCACTTTTATGGTGGGCTGAGTTGGTGGAGGTTGAAGGAGGCTCTGGTTCTTCTTGATGTTTACGTCTAAACCCAGGGCCCTGTATGCCTTTACAAAGGCATTCAGGATGCACTGGAGGTCTTCTGCTCGCTGTTCCACTGTGGCTGACAATAAACACAATGATAGCGCAGCCAGCAGGAATGGAGAAGGAACTCAAGGAACGGAAGGATGCAAATGTAAAGTCCAACTTGGCACCCTGCACACATTCTGTTTCATACTTTTGGCAAAACATTTCCTCAAGGAAAAGCTATTTGAACTGATGTTTCACTTAGCAGTGCTTTGACTCATATACAAAGTTATTCTTCTACCAAACATTTCAAGGAAGAGTGGAAGATGTCTATGGGAAGTGTCCTTCACAGATACATTTGTGTACTGCTGACTTGCACTTACACATTCAGCTCAACAGAGAGAGCATGCTATGAATTCCAATTATTCATTTAGTTTTTTTGTGTTTTGTTTGTCTGACATTTGGAACATCAGTAGGTATTTTAGGCTGATAAAATTAGGTTAATATTTTGTTAGGAGAAAAGAAGTGTGCATGGCGTACTTCATCTGTATAGCTCTGCAAAGTCAAATAAGTCATCTAAAACAATTAAACTGAACTACTATTTAAGAATCTTAATATAATCCAGTTTAGTTTGCTAAAAAAATAATCCTTATTTAGCAATTGGATTATGAACAAGATTCATTGCAGGCATTTAAATGGTAAACCACTATTTATTACTCTCTGGTCAACATAATGTTCCAAATTTCATGTAAATCCACCCCCCAGTCAACTGTCAAACTCAAGATGGTCCTGGAGGAAAATGAAATGATTGAAAAATTTCATAGGACAAGTTAAAACCTTGACCTCCTGCTGTTGACACTACAGTAAAGATCAGGGGATGTAGGATTATTATTTATCATCTTGTGACCATGCATGTTTTTACCAAAATCAATAGCAATCTATCCAATAGTTGTTGAGATATGTCAGTCTGGACCAATTGAAAAAAACGATGTTATGTCACTTGCATAGCTAAAATACAATTTTAGCAGTGAAGAAACTACACAAACTACTACAAAACTTTCCATCTAAAACAGACTGATTGACAGCTTAATGGGAACCATAACATCTTTTAAACAAAACATTTAAAGTGATATAGCCATTAAACTTGTAAAGGCTGTGCTTTTTTATATAATACAATGTTTCAGACAGATATTTTATACTGTGTGGATATGGATACAAAGCTTCAAACCACACAGTATTTGCCTGCACATGTACCCAGTAAACTGCAATGCCAGGTCGTCAAGCTCAGTACCTCCCACAGAAAATTCAATGAACTATTTTCGATGAGAGTGCTTCCACTAGCCCCGAGCAGACAAAGCAACAAGTTGTACTCTGACCATGGCTAACCTGCTGTCATGACATATTGGATAAAATAACCAATGGCAAAACTCTTTATGACTAAGGCAGCACAAGATCAAAAATGCAAGGTCAAACTAGCTTGCTTTACTGAAAATATGCTCTCAGAAGTGAGCATTTAGCTCAGTAATTCCAAATCCATAGCTCCGCTTCGGGCTTGAAGGCCCTAAAATATGATGTCATACCTGTCTTTACCTGTAGAAATGATTTCTACGTTTCTCAGTTTTTGCTTAATTCACAAATAACATTTTTAGTGCTGCCCCTTGACAGAATACCTGCTGCTTGACATATTGCATATAAAGTTTTAGCACTTGATTAAAAGAGACTCCTTGATTAAAAGAGAATCAATACCAATGTTGGTTAAGGTTAATAAGGTTAACACTTGACATTTCCTTTTAAAGGCTTAAATGACATACAAACCCAAGGGATGTTTTGCAATCTAATTATTTTAGTTTACTTTACTCCCAAAAACAGGTTACTTATGTATCTAGTAAGAATTATGTTTTTTTATAAAAGCATAATACTTAGTTATTAGAGGAAATGAGCTCTCATCTACATCAAGAACGTAATTAGAGGAGCAGCAGGGCTCTTTCAATGTTTCATCAACATTTTGAGAAAGTAAGAATAGCTCAAATGTAGATAAAGGCAGCGTATTTATGTGTGGGTTGGTATTAATGTGAAATCATGATGCAGAAGGAAAATAAGCTAAGCAACCCACCTACAGAGAAATAACCTGTTTCAGCATCTGTAACTAGAACTAATTGAATGTGCAAAAACAAAAACTCAGTTTGAAGACCATAACTATCTTTGATGTTTAAAAAAGTACAAGTCTGATATTACGCCATAGGGGAGAATGTATTTATTTTTGCAAGCATTTTGCCTCCATTACAAATCTGCATGGCACTGAATGTATAAAGAGACAGTTATGAAGTCACGGACAGATATCACAACTGTAATTATAACAGATCGGTTGTGATTACTTTGAAATATTCTCGGGGAGGCTACAAAAGTACGGTGCCAATTTTTCCTATCCGCCTGGCACTGCCCCCAATTTACTCATATAATCACACTTATATCAGAAGAAAGGAACGGGAAAGGCAGATGGCAGAGAGCCGTCTGCCTTTTAAGAAAGCACTCTGTTCGTTTAAAAAGTTTTTTGAATGGCTACATTCTGAAACTTTTTTAGAAAGCCACCAAAAAATAGCCCTTTCTACATGGATATCAAAACCACTGGGCCAAGTAGAAATGAACATGATTAATTGTCTATACTGGAGCAATATTTTTGTCGGATTACATTGTGTGACAAGAAAATAAACAGTCAGTGAATTTATGTAAACTGCATCGTTCTATCAGTCAAATGTTGCTCTTTTCTCTCTCCAAAATAAAAGCTTGACTGCTGTAATCAGAACGGGTTGAGCAACCTTGGCTGCTGATGATGGATGGAGGGAGTGTGGCCTTTTGAAAGGGTATATATCACATTAAACCAGGAGTAATGAGGAAAGCTCAAACACCCAGATGTTTGAATGATACACAGTGTAAATCCCTGAGAATTTAAACTGCTGCACACACAAGTTAGATAAGCTGGGGGCAAAGATCTGCAATACATAATAATACTATAACATAATAATTCCTATTTCTGTTATCACAAACCAAGACACTGATTTGAACAATGTTAAGCAGAAACTGTAGGCAAAGGTGGAAGTAAACATAATGATTTTAAATGGATATGTGGTAGCCAATGACCTTTTTGCTGACACTGTTGTATTCAGACAAAGCCTTTGACTAATCTCTTGCTCAGATATATCTAGTGTAGCTATTAATCTTCACCTCATTTCTTGCCATACAAATAAATGACCTCTTCAAATGGGACACTGTGTCTCTTGAGTTGTGCTTTGCAGCTTGCCGCAGTACGTTCTGTGCAAGAAGAGGAATACACAGGGAGGGAGCGGAAGAGGGAGGGGGGGAGGTAGAGAACAGGTACAGAAAGAGTCGCAAATCCCTGCTGTCTTTCATTTCTTCAGTTATCGTTAAATGTGATAAGCTACCCCCGTCTTATCTTAAACCCCTCGCTAGGCCAAATGGTTCATCCTGCAGGGAGAGGAGGAAATGAAATGGGTTTCACCACAGAGTTGACTTTCGGGGCTGCAATGCTCCCTACAACCAGCTAAGTCATTATTATTATCATTTCTGTTGCTCCTTTTCACCAAGGTACATCAGTTTCATCGGTTTAACACTTTGGTAGCAATCATAGCCAAGTTGTTGAATTTTCTCAAAATTTTCTAAGAGGCCCATTTTCTTCTTAGCTGGTTCATCATGTCTGCAAGTGGTGGAAACTAACCTGGTAGATTAACTAAAGTTCTGTAAGTAAGTAAGTCAGTAAGTGACTAAGTAAATAAGTAAGTGAGTAAGTAAGTAAGTAAGAAAGTAAATAAGTAAGTAATTACGTAAGTACGTAATAAGTAAGTACGTAAAGTAAAAGTCCCTCATGCATTTTTGCTTGAGTTTCTTTCTACTTCTACTTCAGTGGGAATTATTCTACATTTTACCTCACTGTATTGACTTGTTACTAATTACCATATGCGTATACACTTATATAAAATGTTTAAAGATTAAACCAGAGGTTGCCAATCTTTTTGGCTTGTGACCAAAACAAAACAGCAGTGTCTAGTTGGGATCGTTTGTGTGTCATTGAGTTGATAGCACAGATTCTCAGGTGGTCATATTTTATTAAATGTTAAGGTCCAAAGAGGGAAACTCATCCAGTAGTTCACAAGAAAAGCAAAGATTGGAGAAAAGTCCAAAATATAAATACAAATTTGTTTAGCAGAGCTTTCCTTGTTTTCTACCCCATTAATCATCTCACAACCCCCCGGATTTATCTTGTGACCCTTTGGATAGGGATAGACAACCACTGGACTATACCCAACTGCATATAAAGTAGTCAAAATGAGCTACACCTTGAACAGATGCAACAAGAAAATGTATGCATTGATGCTTCAGTAGTCTGGCTTACTGGATGGACATTGCTGGGATAAAGCCTGAAGTGTCTTTCATTCTGCTATCTCCGCTATATATTTTGCAGGGGCATATTTTCTGCATTGTGGTCTCAGTACTGCCCGAGACAATTGTGATTCGTCAAAAGAAATACAAACAATCAAGAGTGTTTTTTCCCCCATATCCCAGAATAGTACCCCAGCACTGACCCAGCGTTGTGGAGGTTTGACAAAAAAAGAGACATTAGTAACATATTTAATAATAAAATATGTTACAGGGCCCATTTTTCGGCAGGCATGTGATATCTTAAATACATTGAGCTGATACTAGTTAAGTAGGATTATATATTATACATACATAATTCACTGTGTGTCTGTTGTTGTATCCACATTTATTCGCTGGCATGCGGACTAATGTTCAAATAGTTTTATACTATTTAAAGCATTTTCTCCACTTAAATGAGGTGTATAATTAATTATTATGCAATAAAAAAATAATCACATCCATTATCCAAACGCAATATGTTCAGAATGCGGCCAAATACACGTCAACCCTCCTGCCTTCACCCTGGTGAATATGGCTGCTTTCCCTTGGCAGTGTTTCTCGTGGACAGGTGGCTAAGGCGGAAGGCCCACATTGTGTTTGCACTGGAAGCAATGGGTATGCCCTCCACTGACTAGCCAAAACACACACAGACACAAGAACACAAACCATCTTTCATTTCCTTCCTTTCATTTCCTTCCTGCCTTGCTAAAAATCCGATTAAATTCAATCAGTAAGGTGGGACATTAAGTAGAGGGCTAACATGGTGGGAATTTATTACTCCATCACTGCTGAGGTAGCTCAAACACTGTAATTCCAAGCTCAGATTCATGTGATCCATCTTCCTAAGTCCTAAAGCATTTATTAGGATTTAGCAAAGGACTACACATGAGTAAGACCTGACCAGAAAATAAGACTGTCACTTTCAATAACCTCTGTCCTCTATTTCTGCACAAAATGAAAATGGAAAGTCAAAAATTATCATTTAAAACAAACACAAGCTGAGAATGTATCTGTGCACATTACTATTGTTGGAAGTGAGCAATGGCCACTGACACATATTGATGAAAGTTCCTCACATCAAAAGAAATACAAGGTATCGTATTCAGCACAGAAACTGCTGAGACACTTAGAGTTAAGCAGGTGCGTGGACCTTTTGAGGCTAAGCATAACTAGTTTATCAAAATGTGGCACTTCTTCATCAATAACGTAACACACTGTGTGAATATTAGTAGCAGTCAGAAAGCAGATCACTAAAAATGCATATTTAATGGGTTCTTTTTTTGATTTTTAACATGGCATTGA
This sequence comes from Etheostoma spectabile, assembly GCF_008692095.1. Lineage (NCBI taxonomy): Eukaryota > Metazoa > Chordata > Actinopteri > Perciformes > Percidae > Etheostoma > Etheostoma spectabile. The sequence goes on from NC_045741.1 coordinate 9,150,969, forward strand.
GTCAGCATGATTAAGACCGTAACATAACGTTCACCATGTTCACCATCTTAGTTTTGTGTGTTAGCATGCTAACATGTGCTAAGTAGCACTAAACACATATTACATCAGCGGCTGAATGCAATGTCATTCATTATGCAGATATTTGGTTATGAACCAAATTATTGGACAAATAAAACATGTGAATTGATGATATGGAAAGTTAAAGGATTAAATGAGACCACTGACTCATGGGGGTGCTAGAAGACAAGTCTGGGGATCACCGAAGTCCGTAGGCTTCATCCTGTGGGGACCATGAATCTCTCTACAAACTTGTATGGCAATCAATCCAATATTTTGGAGATATTTCAGTCTGAACCAAAGCGGTAGACCGATTAACCAACCGACCAACTGACACTGCCATCTATCCATGCTAATAGTGTAGCTAAACCTGATATGACGATGAAAATGGAAGCCAAAGTGAGGCTCCCCTCTATATGCACTTTACTGCACAATATTGAATCAAACTATGGGGACAGCTTAACTATAGAGAAATTGCCTGCAGTTGCCTACAGCATTAAAAAATTGAATAAAAGTGAGAACTAAAGTAGAAACTGAGCCGTTAATGCAGCTGATTTAAGGGATAATGTCTCTTAAGACTTATGACTTTCTCTGATATTACGGCTGATGTACAGCTGAGGAAAAGTTTCTTTAGGATTAACAACTACCATGTATCATTCTTCCCTCACCAGCTTTTTTTTTACCAAAAGGAGCAACTTGGAGATGCCAAAACCTCTGAGGGAATTTCAGAAGCAGAAAAGGGACAAAACACATCAGTAGGAATCTAGCAGTGGGGTGCTGAGAAGCAGCGCTGAGGGAGTCCGCTCTAAAACTAAAACTCCCCTCAGCCCTCTTCAGAGCACCTGCAGACTCCCCTGTGGTTGAGGAAAGCTGATGTTGTTTATTGTGCTTGAAGTGGCTCTTACATCAGATGGCTGATTTCGTTTGATAAAGTTAAAGGGTGGGCATGTCACACTTGCTCCGGTTTGCTAAAACTTATTTCAAGGAGGTGATCAACGCCCCCCCACCAACCACACACAAACACACAAACACACACACTTACTCACACATGGACTAAAAATGCAACTTATAACCAATTTTGTTTCTTAGAGTACACATCACTATGCCAGTTTGCCTTGCACAGCTAAAGCACCGATGTTTCAGCAAATTGTGTCAAATTAAAAGAAAAAAAGTATCATTCTGCTATTTATCAAAAAAGAAACTCTCTGAGTTGTGAGCAGTTCAACCAAAGGCTGATGTTTTCTTATCAAACACAGTTTCAACCTGTTGAGAGTAGTAGAAAGACATTTCTTT
>NC_045741.1:9152328-9154391 GCF_008692095.1 Etheostoma spectabile
TTTTTACTTTTACAAGACAGAATGGTTCAGGAATCTTTGCCACGGAGGATCACTTTCTCTTCTTGTTTGTACGTGGGGGTTAGAGCTTGATTTGGAAATGTAAGGACCTCTGTTGCACAGCAGAAGCATAATGCCGGCCCACTTGAGAGATCGCAGTGGGCCCACTTTCTTTAATAAAACAACCCTACTGTTTTTTTTATGAGCCAAAATTATCACCCCCACATTTCATCCCACCAGCACAGGCACTAAAGGAGAGCTATTATTTGACAAAACAGAAGCCACCGCTATATATTCGTCAGATTGTATTTCTGAAATTGAATGGGACTGAATCCAAGTAAATTCAATTTAAGAAGATTTACAGACTATTTACTTTTTCCGTTTTTCCTTTTAATATCATCACTATTAATCAATGCCGCATTGTGGTAATCTAGAGAGCCTTAAACACAACCTTGCAGCTGACAGAAGCCTCTCAGGGGATTCTGTGATAATGCAGAGTAATAAGTACTAAGAGCTCACTAATCACTTGGCCACATGATAAGACTATTAATCTTGCTGCCCATGCAGCAAAGCTCCAATGGATCGCTGCCTTTTGCCAGAGAAGGAAATATTAAAAAGCTCTAACGCGGCAACCGATCACAGAAACCATAAAGCATCCTTGCACCGATCCATACATGTCAGGAACCCTGTCTGTCTATTTCCAGGAGCCTGGACAACATCCTCCTAAATGACGACGGATATGATTCATGACACAATCTTCATTAATTTTGCTTGCATGCCGATGCCTCAGACTGTGTCGCTGTCATGACAAATCATCTTCTTATTCCAGAGCTAATCAACATATTTCAGTTGACCACCTGATCAGGTGACTCCCTGAGGGCTTCGAAGACAGCGGGATGTGATGTATAGCCAGCAGACAGCAACGTGTCTGGATGAAATACATCGTGATCCTGTCAAGGCATGTGCCAGACATATAGTGAACATCGGCTGTGAGAAACCTGTTCTGTATGACACTGCAGGGCAACTAATGCAGTCTGAATAACCATGAATATGGTTTTCATTAAGCAGAGTGTCCACTGTGTGCTCTAATATATGTTTTGAATTTCTCCCTTACATCATTTTGATGTTGCAATGAAAAAAGTTTGCGAGGAAAAGCAAATGTACTGCTAATAAAAACCTTCTGGAGCTCTGAACATCTCATCATATCTGCTGTTACTGTACCATAAAACGCCCTTGTAATAATCCTGTCCACAACTTCAATCAGAATCAGAAATACTTTTTTGATCCACGAAGAGAAAATCAGTGTTACAATTCCAAGAGTATATAAATATCAGAGTAGGAATATAAATAAAGTTGAATATGTACGATATTTACATAGTTAAGGAGTTGTAATGGTGAACAGTTATAATAATAATGTTCCAAACCAACATATTACAACACATGTTCACGTTTAAGTTAATTCTGCCAGGCTCACTCCCTTCATTCGTCCTATCATTTCATTTAACTTTAACTTATTTAACTGTGGCACGTGCCATTGCAAGCCATGTAATTCTCACCAGAGTGTTTTATTAAGGGCCAGGTAAGAACATAGTTTGGGTGGGCTTGAGGTTGCTGAAGTTCATGGTTCCCATGAATTATGATGAACACCTTGCTAAATCTATATTTCTCTCTTACTTCAAAATTTCAGGTTTGCGGTATACAGGAAACTTTCAGTATGAGTGAAAAACCTGCAGTCTCTCTTTCAACATCTAATAATGATGCTGATTAGGTTTATACTGTAAGATCCTCCTTGCAAAATGTTTCCACCCAAAGCAAAACTTGGACATACACACAATGAAAATAATACTGATGAAATTGTAGAAAAGCATTGCAGTGTGTCTGATAGCTATATTGGAGGTCCTCAACCTTTGGGCAGCTGTAGATTTAAACAGTTAACTGTTGGTAACAAATGCAGTGGTAACAACATTTAAAAGAATAGTTTGACCTTTTTTGGAAATATTCCCTTCTCATGTTGCGGAGTAATTGTAAATTACATTTTGTGGTTTTACTGTGGGTTATATAATTTT
>NC_045741.1:9154401-9162231 GCF_008692095.1 Etheostoma spectabile
GGTGGGGGTTATATTTATGACCATTTCTATTACAGATTAAACAAACAAAAGCCTTAGACACAGACAGGCCAATTTTGTTAGTTTTGGACCAGGCCAAGCCCGGCTAGTTTCCTGTTTCCAGCTTAGCTAACTGGCTGGTAGCTGTACTGTCGCTTCACATTTACAGACACAACACTGGATTTGAATTTGGACTCATCTCACTCTTAGCAAGAAAGTAAATTAGTCCAGAAAATTTGCAAAAATGTGGAACTACTGCCTGAAAAAAAATGTCTTTGCATCTAGAGATCGATGAGTTAGTCTGATTAGTTTGCGATAGTAATGTGAGTGAGCGAACACAAACTGGTACCTGGTCAGCTAGCGTTACTGACTTGTTCTAAAGACATCTGAGTAGCATGCTAGCTCAAAGAAAAGAAACCAATGTTAGCTGTGGCTGGCGTCAAAGTTGACTGGATTCAACTTTATGCAAATGAGTAGCGGGCAACATGACACCCCGCTTCTCCAAAGTCCCCGTGACGCTACCAGAATGCTTTGCACGGCTGCTCCCATAGAGATAAATGCGGAGCATGGAAATGATGAGGACAATGGAGACAAACCATTAGAGCTTATGAGCACTGGCTGCAGCTAAGGACAACACACTGCAACTTTGTGAGTTATACTCATCTGAATATGTAAACACATGAACATCATCAGATTCTGTATGTGGCCTCCATTTACACACAGTCGATCTTTCAAAGGACAAGCATGGAGACAGTTTGATGTGGCTGCTGGGAGATTTGTCATTTATATAATAGGAGTAGTGATAAAGCAGGAGTAAATACAGTGTTAAGTGCCTCTTCCTCCTGATGTCATTCCTCACCTGTTTATCTTGTATCTAGTGGAGAAGCCTTGCCGGTTCTTCTCCACAAAGTCAATGTACTCTGGTGAGTGGTGAAAAGGTCCTTTATCAGACAGGAGCCAGTCCAGGGGGCCCCCGGGCTTGTCATTGGGGAGGCTGGCTGTCGCTGCTGCTGCTGTTACCGTAGACCGTAAACACACCCAGCAGTGAAGGCTGAGACTGACGACGCCCCATAGAGCCATCAGAGATGGAGGGAGCCAAGGAGGGATGAGGGTGGTGGTGTTGGGGGAGGGGAGGGGGGAGTTCAGCAGCCAAAGCCACTCGTCATTATCTGGCTCCTCCACTGGGATGATCGGGGGACATGCATCACCTCAACGCCCCCCGAACACCTACAGAAAAACAAACACACTGATAAGGAAACAAACAAACACCCACGTCCAACAATAAAGGATAGACAGAAACTTTATAATACTACAAACGTTAACAGATCATGTGGCAGCTAGATGCTTATAGTGGTAATAGTTTTAAGGGGGTTTCACTACACAGTTCTGTACACTATTGTCAACAATTTTGATAATTAATTGATCATTTAAGTTAAATAGAAAAATGGCAAACATTGACCCGCTTCTTAAATGTGAAGATTTGCTGTGTTTCTCATTGATTTTTTTTTACATATATGTATTTTTTAATACTTTACTTTCAGTTTTTTTGTTTGTTGTTGGAACCAAAAATGAAACTTGACTCTGTCACCGTACACACACCCAAAAAAACAAAACAAAATGTTAAAGCACACTAATGGTTCACAATCTCTGAAATATTTCATCTTCTTTTTCGGTTGTGACCTTGTGTATTCCAGGGCTGTGTTTTCATTTTACCATGGTCTACTTATTGAGAGGAAATTGGGGGTTAGTGTCTAGATCAAAGATCCTTCATCATGTGGACAGGAAGGGCCAGGGCTCAAGCCGCCAAACCCCAGACTCATGGACAGCCTCGGACTTGCTTTGATCCATACTACTTTAAGTGCTCAAATTGGGGACAATGTCACAGATTGTGCACAAAACTTCAGTCACAATCTAACTAACTATGGCAATAGTGAATGTGTAAAAACAGTAGGGTTATTGTAGAACCTGATGCAGAGCACAAAAAAACCATAGTAGCAATACAAGAAATCAAACTCCCTGTCATGACAAATCAACATATTCCTCCAATGCCAATTGAAGATATTCCAGTTGACCACCTGACAAGGTGACTCCCTCAGGGTTTATAAGGCAGCAGAACATGACAACAGAAAGCAGAAAGAAACATCACTGCTCCAAATACATCATGATTCAGGCATGTGTCAGTTCTTCAAAGCATTTGTGTTGTGACTTTTGTATTTCTTTTGTAGCTTTTGAATCTAAGTTGAAGCGTCTCAGCCACCATAAACATCAGCTGTGAGAAAACCTTTCTGCATGACAACACAAGCCAAGTACGTCTGCCTACTAATAAACCACGAACAGGGTTTCCATAAAGCATATTGTCAACTGCGACAACTTGCAGTTGTATTGCATTTCTCCCTTACATCATTTTGACGGCACAATAAAAAAGTTAGCAAGGGAAAGCAAATGTACCGCCAATAAAAAACATATGCAGCTATGAACACAACTAGAATGGTGTTTATTAAACTTGATCACATTGTAGTTTGAATAGAACACGCGTGGAATAACCTTGTCCACAATATTAAGCCGACATATTACAACACACGTAAATGTGCAAGCCAATTCAACCAAGGCAGGTGAAAGTGAATAATTTCCATTCCTCGTCTCAATCATTTAATACAACTTCACCTGATTTAACTGAAGCATATTTCATTGCAAGCAATATACTTTTTATTAGAGTGCTTTAATAAGGGTAAAGTAAGGACAAGGACACATTTTGGATTTGAGGTTGCTGAGATCCATGGTTCAGATTAATCATCAGAACATCTCTCTAAGTTTAAACAGTAGAAATGTACTGTAAAACAGGATGTAGAACAGAACGCCAGTGACAATGCAAGAAATCATTGAGTTTAGTGCCCTGGTGCATGCTGGGAGGCTTGCCTACGCACATCTTTGGACGTTGTAATATAAATCAATATAGACTAATGATATTTGTTTGACTCTAACAAAAAATAAATGTATTTGTCCTCCACTGCCAAGTTTATCTGAACCAAACAAGAAGTAATCATTTGGTAAAGAAAAAAATGAATCATTTCAGACTATGAAATGTAAAATGGAATTAAGTCTGGGAAATTGTGATGGGCATGTTTCAATAATTTTAGACATGTTATGGTCCTGAGGATTTGATGATTTGGAAAAATGACTGATTAATTAAAGATTGATCAATAACAAAAGTAACATGCTACAATCCTTAAAACTAAAATTGGCGTTATCAGGAGCTGGTAGAGAAATAAGTCAACAAACAGAAGACAAATTACAGTGTGAATACCGCTCTGCACATTTGATGCATGAAGTATTAGAGGAGCAGAGGGCTAAGATTACATCTACAGGTATTATTTATTAGTATTTAATTTAAATTAAGTCTTTGTTGTTGTTTTTTAAGAAGCTTACTGAAATAGTGGCAGTTGGTTTTTTGCATTTTTTTGAACAACAAAGTTAGGGCGGCAGCTGGGGGGGGGCAAGGCGCTACATTGGGGGGGTCAGCCTTGCCCCCCTATAGATCCGCCCCTATGTGCTATACATCAATCTTCCTTTGAATTTAGCTCCTTTTTTAGAACAAAATATTTCACCTTTGACATGAGTCAACATTTCCTGGGAATTTCCTACACAAGATTTGGTAAAAAAGGGACAAGTTTTGCAGACTTGATAAGTAATGTAATACATTTCTGTTGCAGCCCCACTTTGTGATTTCCATAGATTTTCTAATATAAAAGTATTGCAGAATGCAATTGCTTCTAAACTGGTAGAAGTTATGATTCTAATTGTGAATTCATCCCTTTAAAGCGCCCATATTATGCTCATTTTCAGCTTCATAATTGGATTTTGAGGTTGTACCAGAATAGGTTTACATCGTTTAATTTTCAAAAGAAAACACGTTTTTGTTATACTGCACATTGCTGCGGATCTTGTTTTCACCCTGTGTGTTTAGGTCTCTGTTTTAGCTACAGAGTGAGGCATCTCACTTCTATACTATCTTTTTGGGAGTTGCACATGTACAGTAGCTAGATAAGATCACATCAGCTAGATAACTCTTTCTCCAACTTTGATCAGCACAAGGCAGGATTAGCTTGGAGACTTCTTCTAAATGAGGGCCACTTGTGGAATACCTGCAGAACAGGGACAGGAAGTAGTTCTTTTGTAGATTATGGTGAACTAGCGTGTGTTGTAGCAGTGTTTTGCCATTGAGAACAAGCTAGCACGTCAGCGCTAGCCTGTGCTACAGTTAGCCACCTCGTCTCGGCTAGTGACGTAGAAAGCTGTGCAGATTTTGAACAGCTCCCCCGGAGAATGAAGGCAGAGGACATTCAGAAACCTATATCTCGCTCAAAACAGCATGAATAATTTTTTTTCTAAGTTTGTATTCGTGTGGAAGCATCAGAGTCACAAAATAGCACCCCGAATCCCAGAAAAAAGTGTTTTTTCAACAATATGGGCACTTTAACTCAGCAGATAATTGCTGCGCTGCTGGTTACAAAATTGTACTCATCATACTTCAACACTTGCTGTACTGCAACCCTGCAGCAATTAAGAGTACTCACATGCAAATCAAGGAAGAAATACACTCACACAGACACACACTCAAACACACAGACACACAAACACACACACACACACACACACACACGTGAGTTGCTTAAATACCAAGTCTCGGTTGCTGTATTTTATCAAACTACCTGCTGTTCAGACTGTTGTCCAGGGATCACATTACTCTCCATGACTATCTCAAGACCTGTCAATCATCTCCCCCTCAGTGACACTTCATTGCTGTGTGTGTGTGCATGTGCGTGTGTGTGTGTGTGTTGGGATGTAGGTGGGGTTTGAGTCCCATTACAGTATTCTGATGACAATCTGTCAAGTTAACTCAGCCATATGACCGTGTGTGTGGGTGTGTGCACATGTGCGTGGGTTTCAGAAAACATTACTCTCAGACAACACAGCAGACAGCATGGGAAGAGCGCACAACAGCTGGAGGTGGATAGAATGAGCAGAAACAGATTTAAAATGTAAAATTAAATACCATTACACATTCCTCTTGTATGCTTAAAATTGCAATAATCAATCCTTATTTCTCTCTCTCTTTCTGTTGAGTATTTGATTTTAATAGTTTAAATAAGACTATAAGCTGGCAATTAGGAAATTGCTTGCAGTAAGACATCGCTGTCATCGCTCGCCAGACTCTGCTTGTTGTGCGCCTTTGTGTGTGTGTGTGTGTGTGTGTGTGTGTGTGTGTGTGTGTGTGTGTATCATGAAACCGTAATGGATTTTTATTGACAATATGTGTAGTTTTGTGCAGTGCGCCTGGGTTCAACTCCGACCTGTGGTCCTTTGCTGCATATCATTACCCTCTTTCTGCCCTTTCATGTCTTCAGCTGTCCTGTCAATCAAAGGCCTTAAATGCCCCAAAAAAACTAAATATAAATAATTAGAAGAACTGAAGTCTCTGGCTAAAATGAGACTCAATAGTTTGGATGCCGAATAAAGTCATATGGCTGTGAAGTCTCAAGTAAGTGTAATTGTCAAAACAGTCAGGTCCAAATCGAGTTTCAAATTCTCATTTGTGTGACTTAAACCTGCATATACCTAGTCTATACCCACAACGTTTCACTTCCGGGATTGCTCTGGTGCCGCCAGAAATTCAGCAGAATGTCCCTCTTTTTGGTCGGATGTCCGTCACAATCTGCTTTCTTTGTGTTGGAAAGCCGATTCAAAGGTCCGCTGTTCGTTAGCAGAAGCCATCTTCTTTGTTTTCAAATAGCGAGGAATTCACGCGGAACCATTGCAACTCTGCCATCATTACATCATTAAGCCTGCCCACCGAATCTATACACGATGTGATTGGCCTGACCAGAATTTGGTAATTGCAGATTGCAAGCCAACGGAGAGTTGCTAGACTGACCCTAGCTGCAAATTACATTTGCTGCCAATGGGTAAGTCTAGATATCAAGCCTAAAAGAACACACTCTTCACATAACTTTGGACCAACATACACATATTTTTGTTATTAAGAGGCAGAAGGGAGGACAACACATTGAACAACAGGTATACAGGGATAAGAGTTAAAATACTGACGGTGCATCAAATCTGTTTGTTTCTGTGTTTTGAAGTTTGTAAAAGAAGAATAAATAAATTATCAGAAATATTCTTTTCCAACACACCCCAGTAATTAATTGTTTTTTTGATCCTGATTATCACAAGTTTCAAATATTGGCATTGGGAAGAACGGGCAGAGACTTTACCAGAAGGCCAGTGATTATGATAAAGAAATCACTCACTGTATTATTTTATATCCCAACTATTAACACCAATGGGTCCAGATTTTAATTTAATCAGGAGAGACTTGTTTGCAGATATGTAAATTAGGTTTATTGTACAGCTCAATAAAATGTACAAAGTTGTTGGTGATTAGACTCCATCTCTATACGAATATTTTGTATATGTATTTGTAGGGGTAGAGAACCATCAGACCCCCAGATGGAATCTAGACACCGGTGGTGGTTATGGAGGAGCCCAAAGACCAGACCAAAGGAGGCTCCGGACCGGTCAGCTTGCAGGGTTGCACTCTTTGTCTGCAACGACAGCTGAATAGCACAGGAAGAAACTGATTTTTAAAAGCAGGGTTTTGACTCTGTGATTGGCCCTTGCACTCAATGTATGATTCTGATTGGTTTAGCAGGAAGGTGAACGCCTCCAACAGTGGATTCCATTTAGGAAGAGAGCATTGATTAAATTAAGTCTTCCTGAAAGAATTTACGCCGAGCTCCATTTAAAATCAGATATGTGACAGTTACATACAGCAAAAAAGTACATTTATTAGGATAACAGCTGAATTGATTTAAGAGTTCACTGATTAAAAGTTAGGTCTTCCTGAAAGAATTTACGCTGAGCTACATTAGTCCAACATGGTCATGCTTCCAAATCATAATCGGCACAATAATTGCAACGTGTGTCCATGTCTTAAGTGTGACTCAGGTCTCCAGTTTCAAATCTACAGTTCTGCACACTTGATCTCACATATTACATGAACAGTAAAATAGAGGCAGAAAGAAAGTTTTCCAACACTGAAACTGAGCAAATCCTGCCACAATTCTCTCAACTTCTTTTGTTATTGATGCAGTTAAACTAAATGAGTCCTTCAGAAATCTCTGCTCTCATTCCAGCCGTGTTGAATAGTTCATTTGCACACAGACAAAGCTGTCTTCCCGGCTTTTCTGTTATCTTCGGCCATGCTCTATGGTTGGTCTCAAACATGGCACTAGTCGCTCTATTCCTACAGCAGCAGATGGCCCCACAATGAACACTTTGTGTGTGGTTTGACAAAATCCGACAATGAAGTTGTGGCTTATTATCTTTAAGCATCAGGTTTGAGAATAATTTGCAGTATCATACTGTATGCCGACGTGTCTCTGCTGCAAACAAAAAAAATTGGCAACAAAACAGCTACAAGTGCATATTTTGTTTTAGCTGAATCCAAAAAGAAACCTTTGCTTCCATGTTGACTAAATATTATTGCTTTACATCGTGCATGTTGTGTATGGAATGAGCGATCTCAGAGGGGAGTGTGCCGTCTGTTAATAGTGAAATAGAGCACAGAGGTCATTTTAAAAGACTCTTTAATCCTATCATCCTACAGGCAGCTGTCCAAAAACTGGATGCAGGAGAACACTGTCTGTTCCCCGTTGCTCACTCCCTCTCTTTTCCTCCCTCTCACACACCTTTTTCTTTTCCTTCCTCAAACATCCCACTCTTTTCCTCCTCTGCATTTTCAAATAATTCTGACTCGCATCCCGTTTTTTTTTT
>NC_045741.1:9162241-9200227 GCF_008692095.1 Etheostoma spectabile
TTTTTTTTTAAACCAACTTACTATAACAGTGCTGTCTATAAACATTGTTTTTTTTAGATAGGACTGTGCCAGCCTATAATCACATTATCAGCCAAACAAAGCCATCCACTAAGCCTTTGTTATCAGCTGCCTGGAAGATATCAGATACATGTCATTTTCACTTACAAGGGCATTAAGTCACATTTCTAACCTTATGCAAACCCGGCCTTTCATCAATGTTAGAAAACACTCCTCCTTGAGGCAGGAAGCCCTCACATAATCTGGAAACAACAAATCAAATGTTGGGAGATACAACACAAAGGGATTTTCAATTCAAGCAGTACGCAAACACCCAGGCTGCAGTGAATCCACTCAAATATTATTTTGCACAACGTGGGCCACCAATAACCTGGGGCTGTTTGGAACCACATTATAAAATGAAAGCTCTGTTTGTTCCTGTGAGGTCCTCTCGATGGAATTGTGAGCAGAGTGCAATTGATGGGGGAATAGATTTTACCACACAGGAATGTAATGAGGACTCTCGCTCCCTGAACAGGCAAATGCCAAGAATAGTGTCGGTGAAAGGCAAGAAGTAACATCATGCAGCAAATACAGCCTGTTACCATGTTGATTTTAGCTGTTAAGTAACTGTTTTGTTTTCCAACATTTTCATAATCTACTTCCAGATCATGAAAACATTGCCCGACAAACTCTCAAAGCACCAAGGTAATCATAACTTTAAAAAGTAAAATTAAAACACGGTATGAGCTGTCGGAAGCATTTTTTTTCCTGCTTTCGAAAAACATCTGTTATGGGGCCCTCAAGGTCTGGAAATGGCTCTCTGGCAAAATAAAGAGTCAGCATGTACCCCCATGCACAATAGCCTCAGCCTTGTCATGTGAAGCACAGGATTTCATTTTTCATTCGTTTGAAAAATGTCCAACGCCTTTTGCAAAAGGAAACATATTTCTTAAGAGGGAAAGCACAACGATTGCTATTTATCTTTTAAATGGCACCTAACAGTAGCACTGTTTATTTCTGCGGGGGAAAAAAAAAAAAATCCATTTTGTGGTCTTTAATGTTCTGCCAGTTTGATGGAGAAAGGAAGGTGTTAAACAAATGGCCATTTGATTGAGGCACAGCCACAGCCAACAGGGGATCAAACATTTTTCCGCCCACTGCCCGTCATAATGGCTGGCTGTATTCAGTAAGCACCACTAGATATTATATGCAGCTGTGAAAAAAATAAAATAAATCAATGGCAGAGCAAAGAGTGCTGTGTTTTCCAGCTTTTTTTTTTCTCATGCCACTTACTTTTTAACTAAGAATACATATCAAATGATTTCAAATGGAAGTTCCCTTAAAGGAATAAAAACCTTCTTGATAAATCAAAAAACAATTGGTACGATCATTCAAAAAGAAAGAAAGATCTGGATAACTTCACACCATGAATTCATTCAAGGAATCGAAGAAACTTGAGTGAAAAAAAGGAGTCTGTGTTGGAAGACCTCCGCTCGAGCAAAAATAAAAGTTATGCTCATAACTTCTTCCCTGAGGCATGATGTAAAAATACGCCAACAGAATGATGAGATAGTGAATCAAAAACATTTTTCATTACAAGCACTATTGGTGGTTATATTACAGTATGACGTACGCAGTGTGGGCCGGGTATGTCCCGCGGCAATTTAGAACCTCTGTGTGAAATAACTCTTTGTTTTTCCACATTTTGCTATGAACGATCAAAAACGACAATTTCAAATGTGTATATATATATATATATATATATATATATATATGTGTATATATATAAAAAAATATGTATTGTTGGGTTTTCCACTGAAATGGATTTGTAATCAAAATGATCAGCCACAGAGAAATAAAATTAAAATACCTACAAATGTGTCATTCAGTGAAAGACATTTCATAGAAGCTATGATTGCTGCTAATCTTGACATTATTCAAGAAATCATGTAATTGATTCACAGAGGTATTGAGCTAAATTGACTCAATTACCAGTTTTGATGCTTTGAGCTATTTCACCTGGCTGATTTTGCTGACAAGAACAATCAAAATAAGCTCATTTATTGCCATTTCCTAACGACCTGTAGCATTTCTGATGAAGAGACTCACGGCTTTGCAAGATTCCGAAGCACGTCGTTCAGCCTGTAATTTGTAAATCTGTAACTTTGTGTAACTGCAAGAATGACATATACTCTCCAGAGATATTGGCCTGGCTACTGATTGCAGTGTTGGATCCCGACTCTCGCCCTGTCTTCTGAAGGATACAGTAAGCTTGATGAGATGTGGGTACTCCCAGGCCTAATCTTTCTTGAGGATTTTAGCAGCTGTTTTCATTGGAGACCACCACAAAACAGAGCATTCAGGCCCGAAACATCTGCTCAGTTATTGTCGGATGCCAAAGCTGTAACGGTCACCTACCTGAGCCATGTGTGTGTGATTGTGTGTGTTTGTGCATATGCATGATTGGAACACTCACCACAACAGATCCTCTTTGTTGGCAGTGCAAGTATGCAAATTGAAATGAGTCTCTTTTTGTATCTCACACTTTGAATATGTTTAAAGGAAAACAATGGTAGAAAACGAGATGGGGGGGGGGGTGGTTTGCTTAAAACATTTCGTTTGAATTTCTTCAACAGGATCCACTTTGTAACTTGTCTGCGAGCCAACCCTAAAACCATCCTCAAAGTAAGGAAACAGGAACTGATAAACTTCACATCTTCCCCTCCATGCTGACTAATGAGGTTTTTTGGTCCTAATTAACCCAGTTATCTTCCCTCCTACAACTGTCAACAATAGTTCTCATGCTAGCGCCAAGGGTGAAACACAGCTCTTGTGAAATTATAATATATGACTGCCAGTTGCACTCATCCGGCTGTCTTACAAACAAATACAAACCATGAGCTCCCGTGGTTTCCTAGGCAGAAGACATCAAAGACAAAATAATGTCCCTTTGTAAGCGCTTACACGCACAATCATGATCACGCACGTACAGATCTACAAGCATGCATGAGCGTCAGACATGAAGCCTCAAAGCAATAGTACATGAACAACAGTGCTAGATTGCTGTGGGGAAGGTCAACGCAGAGTGTGCAGTGTGTAGGTGTTGTTCTGTGGACTGCTGGATTTACTTTTGAGCCTCCCGGAGAAGCTGTGGATCACATTTATTGATGGGAGTTTCTCATAAAATCTGTTCCTTCAGCCACCCAAGACATATTTCCTAACTATGGTCTTCAAATCTAAAGTAAGATTTAGTAAGTGAACACTATAAACCATAATTTCATGCAGATTAACTTTCTTTAAAAAAAAATTATATAACTCCTGCTTTATTGCTGTGACTTCAACTATGATGATTGGCATTTTGGCTGCAATATTTATCTCTTACAACCCTCTTTGTATGTAAATAAGCTTAGTGAAGCCACACAACACATGAACGTATATACATTTGTTATTTACATAGGTTGCTGCTTTAATGATGTAGAATATTGTACATGGAGACACTGTACGTGTGGACATATTTTAATATGAAGACAACACAAAGTGTAGCTTTCTTAAACCTTCCTCGTTGTTTGGGGTTCCTTAAACCCCACTGCTGTATGATGCAAAAATCATAATAATTGCAAATCAACTTTACTTTGACATTTAAATATTTGTCTACTTTTCTTTAGATCTTGGTAAAACCCAATATGTAACAATTTAAGGAATATTGAACTGCTCTCTTCTTCTCAATCTGGTCTTGCAGGTCCTTATAGAGATTGTCCTCCAAGAAGAATGATGGCATCAGTCTTTTCAGCAAGTGCCCCAAAACATTATGACAAGAACAAAGGAGGAAGGAGGTGGCATTGTTGTATCCTTACCCTAGGGAGGTGTTTAACCTTAATTGTATAGTTATTTTGGCCTAAAACCACAATCTTCGACTGAACCTAACCAAGTTGTTTTGTGCCTACAGACAGACAGACAGACAGACAGACAGACAGACAGATAGATAGATAGATAGATAGATAGATAGATAGATGTCAGTCTTTGTTATTAGACTTATGGTCCGTAAAACAAAGAAATAAAAAAAAAACTTTCCTAACCAAAACCCTAACTATAGTGTTTTCACATCATTAAAGATCCAATGTGTTGGAATTTCTCCCATTTAGCGTTGAGATCATGTATCTAAATCATGGGTCTCAAACTCGCGGCCCGGGGGCCAATTGCGACCCGCGGGATGATATTTTGTGGCCCCCTTCTTGACATCAAAGTTAAGTGTTAGTGCGGCCCGCGCGTTCTGAAACTTTTTGTCATTGCGCATGTCACTTATGGGCTATAGTAGTCTCGTGACAGCGGCGTAACCGTTGTCAAGCTAGCTAAGTACCCTTTGCGGCAAATGCCTGAGGTTTGACAATGTGATGTCTGTTGTTGTGAAATGCACCAACCATATCAGATCTAGGGGCTTAAAGAACCGGCAGTTCCGCGCCTTTTTTTTGAGGAAATAGAGGGGTTTTTTGGAATACTTGATGCGGCCCAGCCAAACCCAGACTCTACTTGCAGCGGCCCCCAAGTAAATTGAGTTTGAGACCCCTGATCTAAATCAACTCTCTTGCACCATGCTGTTCAAAGTACATATTACAGCTATGGTAGCTATGGTAGCATGTCTGTTACTCTTTGTAATGTCCTTTTTCTTTTTCTGGGTGAGGAAGAAGTTCCAGATTTTGAACGTTTTCCTTCCCTTGTTTCATTCTTCTAACATGCTGGGGCCAGCAAGGAAAGATACCCATTAGCAGCATCTGTGAGATTATCATGTAGCGTCGCAAACGCGAAATGTGGAGCCGTATATCTTGTATTTCCCTTACCAGCTAATGTGTTTTAAGATGGCGCATGAATATGAAGCGTCTACACCAGTTCATGCAAATGCAAATGTAAAATTTAAGCCAAAGGGAATACTTGCATTTGATGGTGGTGGTAAATATTCATGAAAAAATGACAAGTTTGTGAACGGGCAATGCCCATTTTGATAATAAACAACTAAACACGTTACACACTGGACCTTTAAACAGATTAATTCTTCAGTGATTTGTAACGATTTTGGAAAGTTAGAAATAGATAGAGCTGATCTGAGAAAAATAATCCATAAAGTTATTCCAATGATTCAAATGTGTCCCCTTTGTTTGCCAAAAGTCATCCACAGAAAACACGGACATACTGTATGTTATCCTACATACATTACCGACATGTCTTACACTTTAGGAGACCGTGTCAGAATTTTTGCGTACAAACTGTTAAAAAACTCACGTACAAAATAGACTAATTGGGGACTTTAGAGACTTGGAAGGGAGAGCTGTGTAAAAACTGTCAACATCAATCATGGTTATAGAGCATATGAAAATCTATTGCATCGTGTTAATAAGCAATTATCATTAGATTAGTGAAAGCCTTGATGTATCAAACTGATAAAAACAATGTTTAGTATGAGCAAGGCTTCTGGGTTATGTGCTTAAAGATCTGTATGCTCCAAACTAGTTGATCAACAGGGCAGTGCTAGTGCCCAAAATGCATTGTGGGACAGTATATTTCCACATGTAGTTTTATTTAAGGAGCATTAATGTATGTCACATCAATATGTACTGTGTGCCTTTGTAAAATCCCATTTAATCTTTCTAGTGCTATTTACAACATAAGACAGTAGCTTGTAATTAAGGCGGAGGAACTGTACAGCACAAACATTCTCAGCAGGCATGGAAACAAATCAGGCCAAACTAATCCTTTCTCTCACAAGATGGAACTGTGGCTGATGGAAGCAATAAACTGACATAATAAACATGGCAAACCCTCCTTTTGTTAATACAGTGCCAATTCACTATGGATGACAGATGATAGAAATGAGCCCAGTCACCTCACACACTATAATCAAAACATCCACATCATTATGCAAATGCAACAGCAAATATGATCCAAAAATGTTGCTTCTCATCTATTTAAAATCAATTCTAAGCTAACCTTGACTTTTGAGTGTTGACAATCAATACAACAATGGAAGTACAGGCAGGATGTGTCTGTGTGCGTGCGTGTGTGTCTGTGGATGTCAGACTATGCAATATACAGTGTGTGAACATTCTTTTTGGCAGCCACAGGAGATTAATTATTCAGGCAGATTTAATCAATTACTCAGCTGGGGGTCCTTATGTGTGGCTTTTAATGAGTTAAAATTAAATGTACTTTTTGAATATGCAAGGGTGTTGTTCCAAATAATATTTAGCTATTGTACATACAAAATTTGAGTAAGAAGCAAACAAGGGAAAAGTCCCCTTTCTGATGGCTAGCCAGACTGTAAAGTCCTCACTCAGGCGTTTTTTTATGGCTGCAGATCAGCGAGTGGCCGAGAGCATACAGAGAACCTGGTTTCTATAAATCACGGTGAAACACAAAGAGACCTCTTCTGCTGGTGGCCTTCCACAAACAGGGACAGAGGTCGCTCAGGAATTAAAGGGCCGGTTTACTTTCACGCTTTTTTCTTTTTCGGTTTTCTTTTGCTAGGGTCACTGCGACACCGGCCTCCATAATACATAGAAATGGAGCAAATTAGACCTAATTGTGTTCTTCTCTCACTTGCTCTCTCTGAAAAAAAGGGTATTTAGAAAGCATTCAATGTATTCACGCTGTAATTTTCATGTCATCTTCTTTAAAGCTCAACCTTTCACACTGGTTTTGGAATGCAGTACAGTAGGAAACATACAATTATTAAGCATCCCCTGAAAGGGGACCAGGGTTTGTTGAGTGTTCTTGCTACTTAAACCACTTCTCATGTCAAAAACACAACCTCACAACTTCCTTCTGAAGGCAGCTGTAACTATGATCTCTCATGGCAATAATTCGATTTTAGGAGTTATTTGGCATACTGTACATTTTCACGGTGAGTAATTTCTGCAATGCAAAGTGTATGGTTCAGTCCAGGGTAGTAGAATGTCTGACGCTTGCCTGTTTTAGTGAGAAGAAGTCTGCACTTGAAGTGTAAAACATAATAAAACTGAGCACATTACTTTTTTCTGACTGACTGCAAATTTGCTCTAAGAGCAGAATCGTGTCTAGTGTGTGTGTGTGTGTGTGTGTGTGTGTGTCTGTGTGTGTGCGCACTTTTACAGAATATGTTGGGACTCAACATTCAATTACCAGTTGCCTCAGAGAGGGATTTTGGTTTAATGCCACTGTCGGACTTAATCTGAGATATTCTACTTTAATGCCCTTGTCAGTCTCAAACCCCTCAATGAGACTTTTTTTTATCACTTTTTAGGATTTTACCCTTTTTAGCTTTATTCTCATCTTCTCATCTCTCCTACTTTTCAATTTTCTCCCTCCAACTGCTCTTCTCCATCAGTTTAGATTGAAGTCAAACTTGTCGGTTTGCTCATTATCATAAAATAATGGGCTGCGGATAGTCAGCAGATCCTGGCAAAACCTGACCCCTAAATACCACCAAAACCTGCATTGTCAAGCGTTTTTTTTTTCCTTTTCATGCTTATTTCTTTTCTTTTCTTCCTTCACCTCATCTTCTTATTTCAGGCTTTATTTTTACCTGCCTCTTCCACCTCCCTCTTCCCGGAAAAAATATTTTATGATCAAATATACTGCAGCGGTATTTCACAATGGAAGGGCCCTCCTTCATTAGGGTGAACAATTGCTAGCTTTCCAACATCCCACCCACCCCTAGACCAAGCAACGGAGAACCATTTTGCATCAAACTGAAACGGCATTTACGCCACAGATTCTTTTCATTCCCTTGTGTGATTTGTTTACAGTGGTGGGAGGAGGGGTGGAAGATTTCATTTGGTTTCATCCCTCCTTTCCCATTCTCTCCCCAGCCATCACACCTACGAATGATGCCTCATCCAGTCCTATCAGGCACCCAACACTAAACTGTAAGAAAAAGGAGCGCTCTCAGGCATGTAATTCCTCCTGTTGGCATTAGACTGGAAGCCTATAGATGGCTCTTTGCTTAGTCACAGTTGCTGTGTAAAAGTGTTTTTCAAGCTCAATTTATCTCCTCTGAACAACATGCCCATCAAAGGCAGCTGGTAGTATCATCAACACGCAAATCCACACACACTCAATAACAAGTACATAACACATCTAGCCTGGCAGCACATCATAACAATTAGAAAGTAGAAATGTGTTAAGCCGGTCACTACTTTCTTTTTGTGGGGCAGGTGAGCAATACAAGGAGAGAAATCGCTCTTTTTAAAAGGAGGAGACAGTGTGCCTTTTAGGCCTAGACACGGTCGGGTTCACCAGTCTCCCAGGATAAATGAGGACACCGCTGAACAGGGGCCCTGTTGTGGCCCTATAAAAACTCTGAGGCTTTGGCACTTCTGCCTAACACCAGCAAGTGGCAATGAGAATTACAGCAATGATTCCCTAATTTGTCCTCAATAAAGCTCAGCTACAAACCTACCTTTCTGCCACTTGAGAGGGTTATTCACTAAGTGGTTTAATACAAAGTTACATTTAAAAGACAGCAAATAACTCCTATGTCAGCTAACCCCTGGGCCGGTGTGATTGCATTTAAAATGGTATTTGTTTTCTTCAAGGGCATTTGGCTCATTATCCGAGCCTCCACTGACGATCCCACACGGCTGCCCTGACTCATGTGCCTTCGTTGAGGGTGACGCTTGAGGGTGAAATGTATAATTATGAAATCAGTGGGACTTTTTCCTTCTATTTTTTTTTTACAGGCGGAGAGCGTGCTGGGTTTTCTGCCTCGCTGGTGCTTGGTAAAGCCTGCTCCGCGCACACATCGGCGTTAGAGATCTGAGCCTCTGCAGGCTCGAATGCCAATACAGCCTGAGGAATCTACCGTAGATTGGAGATGTTTGATAGGATAACATAGATTTGTATTATCCTGAAGGAAATGTGTCCTGTTTATTGGAAAGGCAGATAAAGGGTGGCAGTGTTGGTAAGGGGTAGGTGGGATGGAGGCGGGTGAGAAAGGGAAGAGATGAGTCTGAGTGCTTATGTATATACAGACAAGCATGAAAGTATGAATACTGTTTTGTGTGTGCATGTGTGTGTGTGTGTGTGTGTGTGTGTGTGTGTGTGTGTGTGTGTGTATTTGCATGTGCACGTCTGTGGTCATGTCTGTGCAGATGAGTGTGTGTGTTTGTGTCTCTGTGGAAGTTTCTCTTTGCATTGTGGTCAAGCCTCGGAAAGCATTGCACACATGTCACAACACAGCAGATTTTAGAGAGAGAGAGAGAGAGAGAGAGAGAGAGAGAGAGAGAGAGAGAGAGAGAGAGAGAGAGAGAGAGAGAGAGAGAGAGAGAGAGAGAGCGCAATACAACGTTGGTGTGTTGTTATTTTCACGTAATAAAATAGCAGTAAATATCCACAGGTTTGTTGTTAAGATGTTTAGAAATTCTACTTTGTATTCACACATCCAAATTCGACAAATAGGTGCGTAATTTCAAGAACTCACCGCGGTTTGGAACAGCAGATAAAGTTTAACTCAGTATTTCCCATTCTCTTGCTGAATCTCGGTGGCTCTCAACTGCCGATTCTGTAAACTCATTTCAGAGGGTTTGTCAGGGTTCAATAGCAACTCCGCGGAGAAAAGAAAAAAAAAAAACAGCACTCCAAAAGCACTAGTAGCCTACACACACACACTCAGGGATCCGAAAAGAGGTAAAAGTGATCGGCGAGGAAACCTGCTCCGGACCAATCCGTCGCACGGTTCTACACCAGTGAGAAACTTTGACTTTCGCTGGAGGGGGTGGGGGTGAAAAGTCGGTTTATCCCAGTGTAATTCAGTTCATAGAAGCAGAGGCTTTGACCTTTCTGGGGATAATGACTTTACAAAATGAAATCATCCAGCAGGAGATGTAGTCAAGAGGAGAGACGAGTAGAAGAGGAGGAGAGAGAGAGAGGGGGAGGAGGAGAGAGACTCAAGGAGCGCAAAGGGGGATGTCGATTAGAAGATTAAAAAGACGCGTTTGCGCATATGTCTCAGCCAGAATCCGACGAGGTCCAGCGTCGGACAGATGCGACGGAATGCGGCTACCGGGACGCGGACAGCCGCCCCACGTAGATGGTTAAATATCCCGTTAAGAAATCCACCCCGGCGCCGTTTTTTTTTTTTTTTTTTGTCTCTGACCCGCTACTCCGCATCTCTGTGTGATGGAGCGGAGGAGCCAGATCCTGTAGAAAAAAAAAAAAAAAACTGTAGGTAGGCGCCCAGCAGCAGAAAACAGGCATGGACGCATGAGCTCTCCCCTGTGCCCCTCTCTCACTAAGTCACATGTTTAGGACACAAGTAACCCTCTGTAATAGCTGCCAAAGGAGTAGGCGACGTGGCGAGAATGATAACACGCGTTTTGTCTTCCTCTCTCCTTCTAACTTTGAATGAAAAGCACTGGTGTGCACTTAGAGGAAAGGCACTCTTGTCATTTAATTTATCCCCTAATATACTTCTTTTAATGTCGCAGTTATTTATAAAGGGCCAATAGAGTAATTGAATATCTCCTTAACTGCCTGGCTGGTCCAGTCCCCCCCAACAAAAAAAAAAAAAAGCACCACCAGAGAGGTCGTCAACTTTTAAGTCTGTATCTGTCTGAGCTGTCACATTAGTGAGAAGAGGAGAGCGAAGGTGTTGAGCATGAAGCCTAATCCCCTTTGGTTTTTGTCTTCTAGAGCATGTCTATGCATGAACCATGAGTCATTAAGTGGCACTGCAAAGGCAGCTCTGCTAAAGTCACCATGCATGCAGCAGATACATTAGCCACAGTGTGAATGAAGTAGATGCTGGCATTTTTTTTTATAATTACTATGACTATGCCAGTACATTTAGTAACAGGGATCAGTACTGATAAACTGAATGCTAAGGCACTTGATTTCATATCGGTCTGCATTGGTTCAAATCAACGCCAGAGCATGTTAGACTTCAAATGGGGAGGAAGGCTGATTATTTAGTTTTTTTGTCTGAATCATACAAGTTAAATCCCTCAGTGATGTGTGCACACTTTCTGGGCAAGTAGGTTTCAAGCTCACGATGGCTAAAAGGGTTTAGAAATAGTTAGTATTAACATGAAATATCAAACATTGAAATGCAAAATGTCATGTATATTTTGCAATTTATGTTTTTTTGGGACAGAAACATGTTTTGAATACTGATAGACACTGAGACATGCAACTAATGTGAAGGGTTAGGGTGCCGTGTCATGCAGTACAACGGGGGTGGTGTCCATGAGCCATGTGTTAACTCATGACACTTCTGCCGGGGCTACAGAAAAATAGAAATTAATCTGTGAAAGCAATCAGGTCTTGGAATTCTTCAGGCGCATCAGCCTCAGTGTGGCGCTAATTAACCCAGTTCCCCATGTATTTCAGTGTCCATTTAGTATGCTGTGCTGTGCTGTCCATGGTCCTGAAGTTGATTTATGTTCCGCCCCAGCAGAGATTTGTGCCATATTCGGTGTGTCGTAGACTATGGTCTATATTCCCAGCTGTCAATTCTGATCATGACGTTGCCACAAAAAGTGACTCTCGAGAAACGTGTGATTCATTTAACTATTTCCTTAAGTGTATGACTCCACCTATGTGCTATACATTCAAAACAGCATTGTTTCCATCCCAATCCAATTGTCATTCACATTAAACCTTTCCAGCTCTGTGGTTGTTGCTGTTGTAGATGCAAAGCTTGTGGGTGGGTTGCTGTCCATGGTGCTGAATAACCAGCCTCAAACTGGTTGGAGCCCCTGGGATCATCAATATTTAACTTTTTTAAAGATTGGTGGTTCCCTTTAATTCAGAGTGACAATGGATAGACAGTAAAGGTGGAAGAGAGATGGGGGATGACATGCAGCAAAGGGCAGCAGGTCAGATTTGAACCTGGTCGTTGCAAAGGCCTCAGCCTACATGGGTGGGGTGTGTGTGTGGGGTGTGTGTGGGGGGGGGGGGGGGGGGGGGGGGGGAGGGGGGGGGGGGGGGGGGAAGGTAAAACAACAATATTTAACTTTGAAATTAAAAACTACTTAAATGCTTGATTGGCTAAGTGAAAGGAGCCTTATCATGAGTGCTCTACTCACATAACAGCAGACATAACAATCATTATTAACCACTCTATGTGATTGTGTTTGGTTTGACAAAGACACTTCACCAGAACCAACATTTCACCGTTAATACTTTCTTTTCTTTTTTCAAAATGGCCCTTCAGAGGAAACAGTTTTTACTTCTTCTTGGCCATGACCTGCTAAGTAATGTGATTCCATTAATTTCGCTATCAACCATTAATGACCAACATTAGCATATTAATGAGTGATGTTCATGACATGGATCTCCATCATGTCTGGTGCAACTGGAGCAACCCAGTGGATTTGCCGCTCCAGTGTCTGTGATGAGCAAGGCTGTGTAACTAATTTACACCTTAAGCACAGTCTCATTAGAGGACCGGGGAGTGTCTGGAGAGCAACGCATTCATTTTAGCTCTGAGACTGTCTGCACAGTGGCAAAAATCTTCCTCCAATAGGGAGAAGGGTGTCACGTGTAACATTTGGCCTTTTCACTGTCATTCATCATTTTCTAAAGGCAGCGTTCTGCTCAAAAAGGATTTCACTTCCACGTCAGAGATGAGTAATTTCTGAATCAGCGAAATAACCTTTTTTGGGGGGCTGTTTGGTTTTGCATGGATGCTCGTTTTATTTTATTTTATTTAAAAACATTTTTACAATAGCAGCTTTAACACACAACAGGATTTGCGTTGTTCACCCCATTCTGGGCTCCATCTTAGTAGTTCTTAATGTAGCAGAATGCCTGACAGTCAGGCTCCTGCAAACTGAACTGAAGGCAATTCATCCACAGTCACACACAAGCTGAACCCCCCCCCCAATAATTTGGCTTTACCCGTCTCCAATATCCCTCAGGCAGCCATAGAGGACACTAGATTCAGATAACTCCATTCCACTGGGCCTGTGAAATGAATTTAGGTCTGTTCAACTAAGGGCCCATTCATTTTGGCTCCATTTCACCGTCTATCATTTCCCCAGAATACCATCAGACCAACAGTTACCTATTCTATATTTAAAACAGATAGTATTATTTGGTGCAGGGAATAAATATGCCTCATACTTCACACAGATTACCTCAAGCTATCTTGTGTTACCTTCTATCTATTGCTGCACTACAGATTCCATATTAGAATATAAGCCAGCGCCAGCAGTATCATACCCTGTTTATTGTGGTGTGTGCTTATCACTGATTACCCAGGACAAAAGGTTCATCAACAGAAGGGACAGTTAAACTGCTTAGGGAGAATTTTCAACTTTTGGTTTCATCACATAGAAAATTTTGCTCCTTCCCCTCTTGACTTTTTAAGAAGTCGAGTAGCAGTCATCATTTTCCCTCTGTTGAACATGAAAAAAATCTCAGGAACAACCCCATCTGACAAAGTGAAGAAGACCTAATGGTACTTAGGGTCAATGTTTTAATCTACCCAAACTTCTCATAATATCATAACCAGTTCCCAAATGAACCTTACAGTTGTGCTTATTATACCATAAACAACACTTTGTGTAATGGCCAATATGAGGCGTAATGATGACCCTGATGAGAAGAGGAATTAAGTCGATACCAGAGGCAGTGTTATAAAAGCGAGATAACCTTGTTTTCGGCTGAAAGCAACAACAGCAATACTGCGATAGTAATCAGTGTTTTCATTCAAGATATTTATCATGGTATGGTAGATTCAATGCTTAACTGTGTGGCTGGCTAATTGAGTGGGATTGCTGGACTGATAAAACAACTGTGGAGGGGGGATGAGGAAGGTAAGCTGCTTTGTCTACCTATGAGTAAACAAAGATCATATTCACAATATCCTACGGATAATGTGATATTCTTATTGTTTATATGATGCCATAAAAACTGCAGGCTTAGAGTGCTTCAGTGAAGTTTTAAGTCATAACTGGAAAAGCAATTTTATTTTCTTATTGCGCCTTGAGAAGTAAACTTGTGACAAAAAAACATTGGAACAAGTCCCTGGAAAAAGAAATAGTAAAACATCAACTACAGTCAAAGTGCCCTTAGGTTAGGCACTAAACTTATAACCACCCCTGTTAAGCTGTCCATTGGCCTAGAAAACACAGCTGTGATAAACATTTGACAAATAATTCCCAATGCACCCACTCCCTTGTTGGTGAATTAATGTATTGTTTCTGTATGCTTTTACCATGCCTAGGTAATTAATGACTCAAATATTAAAATAACACTAGAACTCATCGTCTGTAGCACAGTGGGTATCCATATTAGTGGTTACACATTTTTTATAGTGCAGACGTTATCGGTCAGTTCTCTTCAAGGAAAAACACTGAGGAATTGAGAGGCCGGATATGGTTAGACCAGTGTGCCTTTATACCTTGAGTATGCTGCCATGGAGGAAGTCTATCATTGAAACCCAATGAACAGATAGCTTGGAGATTCATCAGAAAATATAGTGCTGTGAATGAGAAGGCTATGGCTTCTCTATTACCCATCCATCACCGATGATGTATTAGAGATAAACTACCAGGCAGCAACAAGCTCTTGCTGAGAGGCTGACCTCCTTCATGAAAGCGAAAACTCCCCCATGGCCATCCCCGCATACACAGCCTCCTCTTTTCAATACAACAGTCAGAGCTTGTCTCTGTACAAGGGAACTCATATCAACACTATTACTTGGTGGGGATGGTGGGGGTAGTGTGTGTGTGTGCACTGACAGAAAAGAACAAACATGCAATTTGTCTCCAGACATGGGATGGAAAGCATTGACTTAACTTCAAAGCCGGAGAAAGGACACCCACCCCATGCATCCTCCCCAAGTAACTCCTGATGACTTGCATGGAGTACACACGCTTGTGAACATTAGCCAGTCAGACATTGTGTTTAACATTATAACATGGAAACAAATCACTATTGGGTTGGGGTGTGTGTCTCCTTTGATACATATGTTTCTTTTAACTTGCTAGCAAGAAGATCTACCAGCCTTTAGTAATGCAAAAATTAATTCTATCCCTCCTGATCGAACCATCCTTTGTGCAAAAACAATGTCCTGTCCAACTATTGGAAGTAATTTTGCAGCAAAAGAAGGACAAAATCCCTCACTGGCTTCCCACCATTGACTGCTGTCATTGTGAACATGTACTGTACTAGGGATTGGAGATGTTCATGACCATTAGCAGCTCAGTAAGCAATGCTTTTACAGGTGAGACATGTTGAGATGTTTTAATTTTTGTTGTACAACATTTCCTCAGGCCATTGTCAATCGAATGAGGTACATGAAGGATCTTTATGTAACTGTATAAGTGGTATAACTTCATCATGGTCTTAACTCAACTGTTGATCAAATGGTCAACGGACAATAATGAACTGTAAACTAACACGCTAACACCCACCTTTACTGTGTTAGTGGGTGTTTATCAATGGCGTTATTATGACTTTTTAAATGTTGGTTGAAGCTTGTGTGTCTACAGTTCTATTTAACTTTTCTCTCTTGCAAATTTTTGCATATTATGTGGTAGCTCATTAGCTGGTAGCGTTTACCTTGTTGTAGTTGCTGATCAGATTTTGCACTGCATTGTTTGAAAGCTAGAAGCTACTGAACAATGAGCTAATGTTACATGTATGCAGCAAATTACAAGCTAATGTAAACTGTTAGCTACTGTAAACTCAATGTAATTTAGATTAATTATTGCAATTCTGCTTACCAGTACGGATAAAGTAGAGATAACAACTATTACTTACATCATAGCCTATTAGTGTCGGTAATGTTACCTACCATTGCACATTACGGGCAAAGTTGCCGACAACAGATTCTCCTCCTGCAAGCAGACATTTCAAGAATGTTCAAAAATTGAACAGCTCACAGTTCCACAACCATTTCATCCACTGTTTTGAATTGCAGCGTGTACAAATGACGTGCACTTGCTAGCCGGTTCCATTTACTTGTTCTCCGAGTGCAAGTGCTCTCCCTCTGAAGGACCTGATGTGGAATGACCTGTCCTACCAATAACAGTCTATGGTCCTACCAAAGAAGGATCCTTGACTTTGAGAAACGTTGTCTATCCATTGATCTGCGTTCGATTGCTCTTCCTTTATTCTTCAAGTACCTGGATATCTGTCATAGTAACCAATGAAATTAAATTTTGTGAACTGAATTTGAATTGTGAGAACTGAATGTGACGATGTATAGAGAGTGGAATTTTCATTGATGATCATATTTTATTGGATTTCGATTCCAAACGAATACATTGAATTTCAAGCTATACTGTTCAGATTCAGTTTTTCAATGCAACGCTTCAAATTTAGCAATTCAAATATAAATGTTTCAAATTCAGTTTCTGTTAGTCCAGGAGTGGCAATGTGCGATGTGCTCCTGGTGGAGCGGTTTGGAGATGTAGTGGAGGGAGGGGGAAGGGGCACAACAGGAGCAGGTGGTGCGTTTGAAAGGCCCACGCTCCATGGCTGCAGCAATCCTCTCCAGATCTGAGGAGATGCGCCCGAGAGGTCGCAGCAACATTCGAGACGTCGGTGTCCTCGGCTGTGAACAGCTCCTCGCCTGCGCCAGGCCAATCCGCCGTCGTAATAGCAATCCACCATGTAACAAGCGTGTCTGCTCTTAACGGGAATGTGAGATGGCGCTCTGATTGGTTTATTGCACGTCATGCCCAAACCACACATAGCTATTTCAGACCAACTCATTTTAGATTTGCTTTGGGCAAAAATACTCACAGCGCCCCAAATCTGCCCACAAAGCCATTTGCATTTCACATTTGATACTTTCGTTTCAGATTGTTAAAATTGGGCCCAGAGAGCGGAAGGTGAGGGACATCCGGCATGTGAGCAACGCCGGGCAATTATTCTGGAAGTGTACCTCCGTTGATTCAGACAAGTTTCTGAGGGAAAAGATTTTGCTCCATGTGACCAAAACAAACTTCTGTATTTTAAATAGAATAAATCTATGGCTTTAAATCGCAGCACTACTTTATAATTGGGGAGATTGGAACAAGCTTTCTTATAGCAACTGAGGAGTGTTGGAAAATGGAATGATTTTCTTGTCTTTTTTTCAATATGTATTCTTCTTATCCAACATTTTGCTTCAGCTCGAAGAGAGGAAACGAATGACACAAAGCTGAGTGGAAGTCGTTGAGATAAATTCTCAACCCGTGGTTTGCGGAAGACTTGAGCGTTGGAAGAAGGGACAAGTTAAGGCATGTGTAGTGACCCGGTCCACATTACCCCTGTCACTATCTGTATTCCGCAGCTTGGCCTGATAGATCCATGGGCTGTCCGTGGACAGAGATAATACAAGGCAGAGAGAAAGACTGTTTTGTGACAGCGTTGGGAAAAGCAGAGAAGGGGGGAAAAGTGCATGACTCAGCGAAAGGTATCGCACCATTAAAACTAAATTTACAGCTGGTTTCAGACAAATCTGTAAGCTCTGTGGCTGTAGGCAGGGGGGGTTGGGTATTTGGAGGACATTACAAATTGACACCCTACTTCTCGGGACTACTGAATCATTTATTACACCTACCTCTACTTAAGCTGTCGAAGCAGTGATGGGTTTGGCACTGTGTTTTCCACAGTTAATTTATCAGGGATGAGCTGGCTGGGTCTGCCCAGTTGGCTGTCTTCCTCTGTCACTATAGATGTCAAAATCTCCAGCTTTCAGTCTTATCAGTAAAGCTTAAGAAGAATGTGCCATGAATGTGCTTGCTAAATCCTTTTATAGAAGACGCTTATAGGAGCACATTTGAATAATCAATATCATAATGTGCCGCAGCTGCTTAGATACTTGTTGCTTTTCTGTGAAGTTGTAACAAGGTTAACAGTTATGGTTGAAGTGTGGTTTAATTTTGTCAGACAGTGCGATTGGTACCACTTTTTCCCCTGCGTGGATGATTTTTCTGTATGAGAGACTGGTTCTCTGCTGGACATTATGTCTGAGTCTGAGTTGAATCACCCATGAGATATACCATTTTGTGATGAAGGAATTTATTATACTAGAAAACGGATTATTTTTAGGTATCCAAAAGCAGCAGGCAGATCTCAATGTGCTCACAAAGCCACGGATAGAAGTCATGAATTTCTTCTGTAGACTATGAGCCCTGATTAAACACACAAATTAAAAGCATAACTAAAACCTGGCTTTTCTCATTGAAGTATTACTAAAACCAATGCTTTCAACATTATGCAGAAAAATCTATTTCTTTTTTTAGACATTACCATAATACCCGTATATCTGGCTGCCCAAATTAATTACTTCAATTACAGCGGAGCTTAGCAAAATGGATTTGCATTTTTTGGCCAGAGAGCAAAAGACACTCATTCCTATTTTGACTATCATTCACTCATGGATACTGGATCAAGAAAAAAGTTGTATTTGGTAAAGATATCTTTGTTTTCAAAATGCATATCATTATTATGTTGTATAAAACATGAAAATGGATCCCATTTTTTAACACATTTTTCAGAAAAGACAACTTCTCTTATTTTACTTAACATTACTTTCTTTTTCCTAAAATACGCGTTATTCTAATTCTAAACATCAATAAAGTCAAAAAATATTTTATTTTTCATTTTTAAACTTGCCGGAAAAAACTCTTCATGACAAATGCCTGGATAGTTTCTTCAGACAATTATTCTCTGAAGCATTGTTTCAGAGAATAGAACAGGACGTGACGGTGAAGTGAAACGAGGTGGTAGGAACAGAATAGACAGGCTTGCCTTTGGATCACCCTGTTGGGGTTTAATTCACAACAATGACATTGTTCCTTACATAATAGATCAAGCATGTGATCATGACTGCAAATTATAATGACAATGGTTTGCTGGTTTTCCATTTCTTTATTAAAAAAGATATTTCACTGTTGATTCTTTACTACAAGCAACCCATTTCACGTTGTCACACTGTATTCACATTCTTATTCATGAATCGTACATTGTAGCTAATTTGAATGGGGGTGATAATACACACCTCAGAGCAGAAGACACAGACACGTGTCTCAATAAATCAAGTAATTGGTTTTCAGGAAACACAACCGTCATTGTTTAAGTCACTGAAATTATCACAGTTCTTCTGAATGATGAGTGCTCACTTCCTGTAGTGTTAAGGAACACTAGTAGAGCTGCTGAAATATTTGGTAACCTTCACATGCATGAAGTTTAATGAGCTGACTATCAATTAAATCCTCAGAGAATATAGAACCTAAAATAGAACAGAAAAAAAACAAGGATAATCAATCTGAAAACAAGGAAAGGTCATTGTTAGAAGCATTTTTTTGTACCAATGAACTGTTGAGTCCAAACTCAAAGTCAGTTTAATAATACAGTATAACCACCTGTCTCAGGGACATAATTGGGGTGTTTCTATACCACACATACAGTGCTTTTGTGCTTTTAATGGGACACTGAACGTTGCAATTCGGCACTTTGGACGATCAAAACATTTGCCTTTTGAATATTGGACATCTGTTTTTCCAGAAATGGCGCTGTCGCCAATCCCTGGCGTTGTTATTTTATCCTCACTACAGACAAGGGATTTAGGGGCCCTTTACAAAAAGTGATTGACAGCCATGTTAAATTACAGAGAGCTTCCAGAAGAGGCCTCTTCCCTTGAGGTTTGACTGGCTGTAATTTTCCCTGGATCTGGTGCAGCATTCCCCTGTTCCTGAGCCCTAATTTAACAGCCCTAAAACACCCTTGTGCACTTGGGACTGAACAATAACCAAACGTTGCTACTGCCAAGTTAATTAATTGAACCCCAGCTGCTTGGGCCTCATGATCACATGCAATGCCAAGTCGGAAATATTCAGCTGTGTACATGTGTTTTCTGACAATAATGCTTTGGTGTCAGTAGGACATGCCCTTATTGGCCTTCTCATCTGCTTTGTTAATTTTGTTTACGGAGCCATTGCTTTCCAAAAAAAATGTTGGGATTAATTTCAGAATCAGGGCTCTTGGGACTTCCATGTGTCAGATCTGAACAGAAGTTAGTGCTCCCACACAAGTGGGTAGTTTTCACTCATCACATTATTTGAATTTTATCTGGTGAAATCCAATTAGATATTCTTTTGACAGAATATTTCAGTTTTTGTATTTATCTGCGGTTTGTCATGCAATCTCCTTTTCAAATATAATCTGATCCAATCCAGAATAGTATCTGAAGTTTTTTTTTTTTTTTTTAGTTACAACTTTAACACTTAACTTTCAGCAGCTGAAAGTTTTACATTTCAATGTAATTTAAGCATAACTGGATGGTTTGAATTCCAACGATTGTTTGAACTGAAAAATGTCCTGATGTTTTTCTGCATAAATCCTTCATCAGCATACAGTTTGACATTTTTTTACATCTCATGTTGTTAGCCAAATTATTAGCGACATAACTCTAGGTCCAGACTTCAACTATCTCAACAACTATTGGATGGATTGCCATTCATTTTTATTTTTTTGTATCTATGGTGCCCAAAGGATGAACCCTTACTTTTCCTGTGGTGCTACTAGTGCATCACGTTGCTGTCAAATATCTCAACATTTAATAAAAGGGATTGGCAAACCATTTATCAGATATGAATCATCCTCAGAGGATGAACCAACTGAAATCTGAATGAAAGGTTTTGTTGTTGCTAGATTAGTTAGTGAATCACCAATGAGATTGACTTTTATGATTTTAACTTTGCGAGCCTTAACTATTGTATAAACTGAATTTAAATTTGATACATACATGCATGTCCCCCTTACTTTCCCTTTGGTGCAATCATCTGATCCAAGGTTTAGTTTGTCTAAAAAAAAATTGTGACAAAATATGTAAACAACTAACAACCTACCCAGCCTCAGGTACACTGTGTTTAGTGCTACTGTACCATAACTAATTTGTATTTGCATAGCAGGGTTTTTCAATGCCGTGGAACCCATTTCTATGTTAGTTCTTCTCACTGTGGTGATACAGCATGAAGGAGGACCCTAAAGCAGAGCATGCATGAGCTTATACAAGCTTTATTAACAAAAATCAAGTCCACAAAATAATTGGAGAAATATTTCCTTCTTTATAGAGCTGTGTAGATTGAATTATTACTTTATGTTATCACTATTATTACTGCTTCAACTTCTTTTTCCAACAGAATCACACAACAATCCAGGGAGTTAAGCAAATTAAAAGAAAGCGACAGCTGGGAAAAAACCCTACAGGACGAAGAACAGCACGACAGGACAAAAGGATCTGACAAGAGACAAAGGAAGCACAGACAATAAATACACAAGGTAATGAGGTAACGAGAGGCAGGTGACAAGAGGGCAGGGAAGCAGGTGGAAAACATCAGGTAATCACAGGACGAGACAAAATCCCAACTTCAAAATAAAACAGGAAAGAGACCATACAGACATTTAGGGGAACACGAGACAACACAAGACCGGAGTGAACATAAGACCAAACACAAAACAGGACAACAGAACCAAAAGGGGGAAAATAACCCAAAACAAAACCCCAAACCACAACACTCACATCAATTTTATTGCTAAAAGATGTGATTGTCAAGCAGACAAACTGACAAAATTCTCATTTGCAATGTATATAAAATATATGTATAAAAGATTGATACTTGGCATCTGTGTATCGATACAGTATTGCCCCAGAAAATATTGTGGTACTATACTGTATTGATTATTTCCCCCACCCGTAGTAGACCCTAGAAAGCAACATAGAGGCCAGTGAAAATGTCACAGTGGTTACTTCTTTTGTATCTCTGTTATTCAGTCTCTTTCAAACTCGGTGGCGACTAACTGGGATGTTTGGTGTGGAAGTGTGTGTAGAGTGTGTGGAAGGAGACAGACAGAATTTGTGACTGAGATGATAAAGAGTCGTAGAAGTTACCACAAAGGGGCGACATGCATCATAGCCTCTTGCCGAATATGACAACGTTGGTGTGCACTCCTTTTTGAGCATTTCGACATGCTGTTGCCTTGTTGAAAGGACACATTATGCGACCTACTCTGTCCATCGAAATCAGACATACCAGATCATTAGCACCTTTTAAATCCTTACTTGAAACTTTCTTTAAAGGAAAGCGTTCATGAACATTAAATATGTTCTTGGGTTTCATCATCCCGCCCTGCCTTGCCCATTTAATCCCAGTGTATATGTGCATGTAAATGTACTATATGTGTATATACATATGTGTATGCATATACGTGTATCCATATGTATATATGTAAGTTTACATATACATATACACTACAATACACAGTGTATTAATTTTCTCAGGTTTTTTATAGATTGATACTTCTGTTTTTTGTATTTCACTGTATTGTTGTTGATTTTATCTGCTGTTCTTCTTGAAAGCACTTTGTAACCTTGTTCATAAAAGCTCTGTAGAAATAAAGTTTATCATTATTCTTAATAATATTATTATCAACAACATGAAAAAATGGACACAGCATTACAAGACAAAAGAGATTAGGATACAAAAAAAAACATCGGAGCCAAAACATGAATGCTGCAACTTTTTTTACTCTGCTGTCAAATGTAATCCCTCCTTCCCTTCATCAAGGGACCAAGGTAATTGAAAGGATAGATAACAACATGTTTCCAATGGGTGCAAAGCTTTATCTAATCCAGTTTTGAGCAAAGATAATTAAAGGTCAAATGACTGACCAAGGTAGTGCCTCCATTTGCGATGTTGCCCACTCCGACGAAAAACCGTCTCACCCGTGATTTAATTGACTTGGTTTTACATCTGGTATCTCAGAAATGGAGAGCGATATGCAATCGTGGGAGGCAAGGTCATAAATCATCTAGCCTGCCTGTAAACACTATCACTTATAAAAAGGGATTGTAGAGATCTAGCAGACGGTGTTAACAAATCTCCTTTGACCTGAGAAACAGTCGAGCGCCCCTCCTGCCTCCACCGACGCTTTTAGCAGAGAACCGGAGCAGCGCATGTGGCACCTTTGCATTCTGTGTTGTATTTTTCATATCTAACCTGGGTACCTCCTGATATGAAGAGGCAGGTAAAATTGAGTAGCATTGTCCAGAGTATAACTGTGGTCAGTTAATGTCTCTGAAATATGTATGCCTTTTCTCCCCGTTGGAGGCATGCGTGCTATTGATTCCTTTGGTGCTCCATCAGTCATGGCGATAAAGTCACCATCCCGTGTGTCACTGAGAGCCATCGCTCAGGCCGGAGGATGAGGGAGCACTGGACAAGAAGAGACAGAAGTCTATGATGCCCTTCATCTTCCCATTTTGTTTTTATTCTTGCATGTGCGTTGTTTCCACCAGCCACAGTATGATATCATTAGCGCCAATGAATGAGCTGGCATAAACAGTTCCCCTCTAATTATGTGTGTCTCTTGTTTATCACCTCTTACCTATCATCAGGTTTGTCACTACATAACCTTTGAGATGCGTATGGATTGTAACAGTGCAATGTAAATATGTATATGTTCCATTAGTCCTTCTTTGGATAGGAGCAAACACTGCAGTGGAAGACAGATTACATATAGATCTTTTTAATTTGCTCAAACCTCCACCAATCAGTATGGTCTAAATTCTTTTCTGTCATCATGCTTGCAAAGCTTATTTAAAAGCAAACATATAGGTAAACATTGTTTCAAGAAAGAAAAATAAGTATAATAAGCTAATATGGAGCCTCAATTACAATACAAAATAAATTAACAATACATTTTAATTAAAACATAATTAAACATGGCCATGTGCAATGTGAAAGATTTTGCTCATACTGCATTGATTTGGTTCTTCGTTTACGAGCTCAATTAACCTTTCAGCTACAATTTCCTATTTGTAAGTTGATGATTAGAGTAACGGCTGAAAAAAGACTTGACTTGAATTACTTTTTAAGATTAATTATCAGAATTGCGGGATCAGTATTTGTAGATCTACTAAATCTATTAATTAACTAATTGTTTACAGTATAGAAACATAGGAGTTTTCAAAAAAGCTCTGATAAACACGTATGCTACTGGCCCAGCACTAAAGAACAGACGGATCAACAGGCGAGCTAGAGACGAAAGCAGAACATTTAGCTAGATAGAGCTGTTTCTCCGGAATGGATCAAGACCAAAACATAGTTGAAGGGAGAGTACAGCTGTGTTACCTTTATCAGGTCGACAGAAATACAACTCCAAATGAATGCTAATGTTAGTCTGTTTCTTTTAGATGTGTAATTAGGAAACTATTTGAGAACACATTTACCATAACAAGGCAATAATATATCAGGGTTGTTCGCCTGTTGTTGAGTTCTTCTGCTCATCAGTGGCCAGACACTGTGAAATATGCTAACAGGTTTGAACATTTTACGATTTATCGTAAGACCAGCGTGGTGCATGAGGACACATTGCTGCCAAAACCTATTTCTGGCTTGTGAGACAAGTTTGCTTATATGTTGGATGTCCAATATATTTGGATAGAGTTATCCTGACCTACTACATAAAGTCAGAAACACACAGTGTATATGGAGGTGGGCGTGGTCTGCAATCAGCTGCAGTGGAGGCAGCTATGGGGACAGAGCAGGAGAGCAGTGCCAGGTGAGTTG
This sequence comes from Etheostoma spectabile, assembly GCF_008692095.1. Lineage (NCBI taxonomy): Eukaryota > Metazoa > Chordata > Actinopteri > Perciformes > Percidae > Etheostoma > Etheostoma spectabile. Next base: position 9,186,784 of record NC_045741.1, read on the forward strand.
ATTGTCCCAGCTGTTCCTTGTTGTGCTAATTAAAGCTATTGTGGTGGACCTTCAGTTGTCTGCCACACACCATAAAGAAAGGACTAAAGGACTGGACTGTTGGATATTGTTTTGTTAAAGGTCCCATGGCATAAAAATTTCATTTCATGAGGTTTTTTCAACATTAACTTTAGTTCCCCCAGCCTTCCAAGTGGTCTCCTAGTGGCTAGAAATGGTGAGAGGTGTGAAACCAAGCCCTGGGTATCCTGCTCTGCCTTTGAGAAAATGAAAGCTCAGATGAGCTGATCTGGAATTGTGCCTCTTATGAGGTCACAAGGGGAAAGGTTACCTCCCCTCTCTCTGCTTTGACCGTCAAGAGAATTTGGCCCACCCATGAGAGAGAGACTTCATGGCTTGCAAATGAGCAAAGTGGCAGTTGGTCAAGGCCACACCCCCAGGCTTCACCCTGCCCCCCTTCTCTCCTCAAAAGTTACAGACTCAGAAATGGCACGTACTAAGGAAAGTTCATTGGGGGACTGGTTCTAGTGGCTGGAATTCTGCACCAAGGCTGCATTTTGGGAAAAGGGACTTCAGATATGCTATTAGGGGACCACTAAGGTCTATACAAAAGAATCCAAAGAGCACCATGTCATGGGACCTTTAAAACATTTAGAGAAAATAAATACTCTTGGCTTGTAAATTGTCTGTCTGCTGTGTTCTGTGCTGAGGGTAACCCACGGTGGCAGCGAATCCTACCTTTAACATTTTCTTTTCTTTGTCATTGTGATTTGTGCAAAATATGTATGTCGTGTGTGTTTATCCTCCTGGTATTCCCCTGTTGAACAAATGGGTCACTCTGCTGTGAAGAGTCACTAAGAATTTCAGTCTGAGTTTCAGAGGAGAGCTTTTGTGTCCTGTGGTAATTTGAACATTGTTCCAAAGATATTGATGCCCAACTTGATCAGTGCACAATTCTCAGAAAACAATGAATATTTTATTTTTGCATTAGTGATTTTCAGACATATTGAACGTCAGCAAAACATACTGGAAGGTGAAAAGCCTGTCCTAAAATGACCACATTATATCATCAATACAACTGCATCAGTCATCCATTCCAAGAACATTCTGTTTGTTTTTAAGTGCCCTGATGTTTGGGTTTGCCATAGATCAATGCAACTAGTTTACTGACAGTAACAGGACTGTATTTGAAAGTCAATTTAGTATATGTCTGTTTGATTGACAACCTGTCGACTTTGCTGACTCAGTCTTAATTGTGCTGGAGCGGTAAATCCCTGCCACCATGTACTGCACACAGATTAAAACAAGGAGATTGATTTTCAAGTAGTCTTTGACCCAGGCCTTCCTTACAGACCTATGTAAATGTCAATCACATCTGCTGCACATTTTGAGTAAAATATGTACGTTAAAATGATTTGATGGGTACACAAAAGGGTCTGTTTTTTCTCTTTTTATAGCCAGCTGCAAGTAAACAAGTGGCCATTGTCTGATTACTTTGCTGATGTCAAAAGCTTTCCCTTGGGACTGACATAAAATATTCATAAGGCATGCAGAAGTGCATGTAAAGTAATTGCAGTGAGTGAGTTGCAGAGTGATTACACTGCATGTGGAGAACAACAACAGCATGTTTTAACCTCACCACATGTTAAAAGGCCCACACAGGGGTTTTCGTCTGGTCGCAGAAAAAATTCCAATAATGGATTGAAATCATGAGAGTCTTGCTAGAGTGTGCTTCCGTCGTCTCAATTTTTTGGTGTAAGGTGTTCATAAAACTCAGTCTAAGGCAGTCTTTTTGTCTTCTTGAAGTTCCCAAAAAAATAATATTGGAAGGTAAATCACAAACATTGTCAACAACCAATGGGTGCGTGAAGCAGCAAACTGGGTAGGGTCAGGGTTGTTAATGGCGCCGCGCTAAACACTAAACTCTCTGAAACGAGTCATCCATTGGAGATGTACTGATGAGTTAACGGGGACCTCTGGGTACAGCCGCCATTATCTGCACGTACGGCTATAGCGGAACAGAAAATTGGCAAACTGTCTGTCATGTTACTACCTAATAACGGTAAATAGATAGCTTGCCTCACTTGGTAAATGTTTTTAAAACCAATCTAGTTGTAGTCTTGCAAATTGTGACCCTGAAAGTTTTCTAGTCACATAGTATGATAAGACACTCTTTAGATGTGAGATTGTGTCAGACTTTAGTTTTCTAGTGTAAGCTAGAGGCATTCCTTGTCCTTCCAGAAAAGGTACAACAAAAAGAACAGGACCCTGAGGTAGATGTCTGCCCAGCATAATGTGTGCTCCACCCACAAAGACATAAGCGCTAATCAGCCAAATCAAGTGAAAACACCTGTGTGTGTGTGTGTGTGTGTGTGTGTGTGTGTGTGTGTGTGTGTGTGTGTGTGAGATGTGGCTTTAAACAGATGCACCAGTTGTCTGATTAGAGATACATACTAACACACTAACCTTTCTTTCAGCCTTTAAAATTAAATCTTAAAACTCAAACCCAAAGATCTCGTTTTTAGTTGGTTCATAGTTAGAAAAAGGGTCATGGTGATTAAATGTATCTATAAAAAAAGAAAAGTAAAACTTTTGGATTTTTTTGGTTATAATTCTTTGGTTCTTATATCACACAACTTAGCACTTTTATTGTTCTATGGCGGTTAGTATTGGTATCATTATTGTTTGTGTCACTTTTTGTTTGTATCAGATGACTCAGAGCTAACGAGAACTCATTTTTTATCGCACCAATTATATGTACAACATTTAGCTTTTGGATCTCTTTCCACATCTTAATACTTAAGGTTTCACAGCCACATGTGTGCACCAATAGTTTGCCTAATAGTTTTTTTTTTGGTGTTTTCAGTTTATGGTGGATACAAACTTTCTGGTTTGCATTAGCCGTGCTGGACTAAATGCATATTGGCTGTAACTGTCTTTCATTTTGCACTTGAAAACAAACAGCGGGGAGGCAGAGTGGAAGCAACATCCTCTGTTCAACAGGAAACAGCAGGGTTTATGGGAAACCGAACAGGTGTTAGTGAGTTATCAAGTCACTATAACTACAGACATCACCCCTTATGATGGATGTCTTCCACTGCTACTCGCTATAAATGAGATTGGAAATCAAATAGTGTGTGATGCTTGAATGTAATGCCGGAAAAAGAAAAAAAAAAAAGGAAAAAAGCAGCTTGGTTCTGTCCTCACATTGAAACTGCAGCAATAGTCTACTTTAAACTGAACGATGTATTGGGACTATGTTGCTGGTTATGGTCAAGCCCATTATCTAAAAGCACTTAATGTGTTTTAGAGGTTTCTAGGTTTGTAGAAGGACTTCTTTTTTTCCAGGAATCCATTGGTTTGGCACAGAAAAATGAGACAGCCCATACACATAAAAAGGTGACACAGTGCCACCATGTCTTTAAATTAACCTAATACATAGTTTGAAGTGATAACGTATTTTTTACTATAATCTCACAAAGCCTTTAGGTTTTTATTATTTCATAGTATTAATTCTTTGAAGATTAAATGTCTACATTTGCTGTTACATTTATTTGCTGCACATGGTTGATGGATTAGGTTTGTTGCATCTGGTGATTACAATTAAGATAACTCCAAGGCTTGGAGGTTCCTGCTATACCAAACTTTTATCCCAATTAGCTAGTATACAGTAGCAAAATGGATCAAAACAAATCCGGAAAAAAACAACCACAAACTGTGAAATTGGAGGTGAATCCAGAGACGTATTGCTCCTCTTATGCTGTTGTTAAGTTTGGTAATGATATAGGAATGTAAAATATCTTGCCTCCCACTGGATTTTCAATAGCAAGGTTGCAAAAAGCTCACTCCTCATTTGTACATTTGAAATCTAAAAAGGTGTATGTGTCATTTCCAGTCAAATATACTCAGGAATTACACTCAGTGGAGCTGTGGATCCACAATTATTAAGATGGAGCCAACATGAACTGTTCAAAGGCTGGTTTAGCCTCAGCAGGGGCTGCCATTAACATGGAATCCTTATGGCGCCTGAAGCCTCTGACTGTCATCAAACTGCCCATACAAAAGTGGAAAATTAGCAAATGTCAATCATTGGCTGACACTACTATCAAGCAGGAGTCAGTTGGAGTCTGAAAGGGCCTGCGGGGGTGGTGGTGGCGGAGTGAGTTGACGTTTCCTTTACATTGTCACACTCTGAATATCAATTCACCACATTATGCTCATCCTCCTCACTGTGCGGAATTCTAGCCTAAGGTGCTTCACAGCAAGTTGTCTCATCATCTGTCAACTTGTTTGCTCACAATGACAGCCACTGGAAATCATGTAGGTGTGTAAATTAGATGGCAGCACGGTACAACAATATCCGGCTTATTGTACTGCATAATTTCAACCAAGTTACTAGATTCTGTACTTAACTATTTGAATAATATGGTCATGGCACAAAGACAAATTATCTGAATTGACATTGGAGTTTTTACCAGTTTTGCCTGATGCCCTAATATCCAAGTTTAGATTATGAGCTTGGACATTTAACTTTAACAAATTATGTACAATGGGTGTCTTGACATATATCACCATGGACTTCCATTTATTTTTAACAATAAGTGGAGTCAAATGCCTCATTTACATTACTCTTTTACTGCAGTGCGAGTGATGGATTTCTAAATTGACCGATCACACAGTCCTTCCCCTGAAAACATCTGTGTAGGTCGTCTGTGCAAGCAGCTTATAATGACCCATATGTACATACGTATATAGGTAGGCGGCAACCTAGTGGCCGTACGAATTATGACAGGAGCAAAGAAGGACTTTAGGTAAAATAGTATTTAGAGCGACAAAGTCTGCATTGGAAGAAGGTCGGGCAAACTCAAGGCCACTAAGTCAGTCAAGCACAGGACTTCCCGTTTGAAAAAGTCAACGTTAACTTATTTTAACTTACCTACACAAGTTAACTTACATAACATACTTAACTTGCGTAGTCTATGTTACAGAGGCCTACTTTTTTTAAACCAAACTATGATCTTTTCCTAAAACCTAGTAAAGGTAGTTAGTTAACTCAAAGTTAACTAAAACCAGCTATTCTGTTGTTTGGCCGAGTATGTGCTGGAATGATGACCTGCATGTAAACACCAGGTAAATGTGACATGCACTGCATCTCATAACCCTTTCTTGATAGCTCCTTGACTCCTTGGTCCTCGGCTTAACTAGAAGTTGTTCTGTCTCTCCTCAGTGCGGGTCGTCTCATAGCTTTTATTGAGACGTGCAACTGAAGGAGTTGCTAACTCCGCCCAAACAGCTGACGAATTAATGTGCTTCAGATGGAAAGGTTGTCTCATCACTCTAAAAACATTTCCTCGTTGTCTCTCTCCTTCCATGATTTCCTTGCATCTCTCTCGCGCCTCCTTAGTAGGACGGACTACAACGGGAGGAAGGGAGGCAAGTGGAGGACTCAGGGATGCAATTTAAGGCTTATGAGATGCAACCCTGGTAACATGATCCTGACTTTCCTACAATGACAAGGACCTTCTAAACCATTACACAATTGATCATTGTATAATGGGCCGCAAAGGGTACAGCAGTTTACTCCTATTTTAGGGAAGGTTGCATTTATTTTTCTGCTTTTGGAGAAGGCTTTGGAAAAGGACATGTGTCAACCTGTCCTTACAAATTGGGTTATGAAATATAGACTATAAGAGGATGCAGCCTTTTGAATTGAAAGGCAACACTGCTCTGAGTCTCCCTGCGCCTCCCATTGTGTTTTCCCCACATGCGGTCCTGTCCTCCCCTGTCTCAGCTGCTTCTAATTAAGGCCTACCTTATTATCCCTAATGTATTGAGGTTGTGTCCTCAGTCATGTGTGTGCTGCAGCCTCTTCTACTGAGAACAATGAAAAAATTCAAAATGGTCTAAAAGGATTTGGCTGAAAGTACTAGTTCAGGATTTCTTTAAGTGGGTTATACAATCAACATTTTAGAATAGGTGCACTTTATTAATTCATGAAATACAGAAAAAGTAGATAAAACACTTGCTATTTTGTAAAGATTTAAAACTGTAGGCCTAATTGTAATTATAACCAAAAAAATAGAAAATCCTTTCCTTGCTAGCTCACTTAAAAACAACCGGAGCAGTTAAGAACACAAAGACAGGTACACTATCTAGGGGATAGTGGTACTTCAGTGACTTACCCATGGTACACAACAAACTGGATTTTAAAAGCTATTAGTCTATGTAAGGATGGCATAGGGCAGCAATCGTAGCACATGCCTCCAACTCTAACTGCTCAAGGCCAATTGCCATGTCTGCTAGAGTTTACCTTTTTCACAAATATATTGTGCCCTCTTGTATTCTTAGAACCTGAGTTTTATTAGCTGCAAAATCCAACAAATCCATGCTGCATCCCCATAGTTGGATGTTGAATGTTATACATAGTTGTTTAACAAGCCCTTGTTGGGTTTTCCTCTTCCGCTTCGCATCAGGTAATCCCTGCTGCCATCATTACGCTGAAACCTCAAGTGGACTTTTATAAAGTCTCAACTCTACAAGGGAGCAAGTTAACGATGATGCACAAGCAAGGACCCCATCTTACATACAGTGGATTATGAAATATCCTTTCTTTTATGAACAGTGTGATATTCAGTACAAGTTTACAAAATATTGAAAGGCCATTCCTCTGTTGTTTTTTTTTTGCCATGCCGAACGGCTCCATTGTCTATCATTATGATGAAAAGAGAGCTGAGCCAGAAGACAAAGCTGGGCGAAGACCCAGGACTAAGTGGAGGGATTATATCTCAAACCTGGCTTGGGAACGCCTCGGGATCCCCCTGTCAGAGCTGGTTGATGTGGCTTGCGAAAGGGAAGTTTGGGGTCCCCTGCTGGTGCTGCTCCTCCCCCGACCCGATACCGGATAAGTGGACGTAGATGGATGGATGGATGGATGGATGGAGGCCTAGCGGCTATTTGACCTGACGCATCAGATGGTTCAACCTGGTCTCACTGCAGTTTGTGAAATGGTCACGTTATTTTGATGTATTGATTCGTCAACAGGGACATGATTTTCTTGTTTATTTTGTGGTGGTCACCACGAAATGAACAACCGGCCGCCGCGGTCCCTGGGGGACGCAACAACGGGGAAATGAAACGCCACACGCTGGCAACAACTGCCGTGACACTGGGCTGCTCTGGGGGACACAACAACGGGGAAATGAAACGCCACACACAGTTGACGGTGACAACAACGGCCCCCGGGACATGATCTGGGGGACACAATAACGGGGACGGACCGCCACACGTGGGACATGCTACAGCAACGAGACAGTTGTGGTTAGGAAAAGAACAACGGGGAAAGGAACCGAGACAGCGACAACGACGGAATGGCAAAAAAATCTCATCAAAAAAAAAACTGGCCAGTGATTGGATGAACCATTTGTCTATAAAGTGTGCCAGTGTTTTGTTCAACAAATGGTTGTTGCCATCACACACCTAAACTGTGCCTGTAGCTACATACCTGACGCTGATTGGTTCAGTCCGCAGCTGTTCAGACACAAACACATTACGTGAAGACTGTCAAGATGGATTTTTGTGTGATGTGAGATATCATGATTCTCCCCTGATGATCTCATGATATTGCAAGAATCCAAATGCCAGGCAAAGTAAAAGCCTATTATATTGTACTTTAAATCCTCTGTTGCCTTTGGATGCCACCCCCACTCTGTTGACTTATAGCGCTACATACAGTACCAATGCAAATTACCAGAAGGCGAAGGGAATGAAAGTAGGATATTGTAAAGGATTACTGAAACAGCCGTCCTCCAACTATGTGGTCGGTAGCCCACCCATCCCTACTTTTCATCAATATCATCAATATGTGGAGAATCCTGCCGAGACAACTTGTGTGCCGAATAACATGTGCTGTAAAAAAAATAATGTATGTCTGAGAAAGACATTTCATGTAAGGCATTTTTTTTCAAAAGAAATGTTTTTGGTTAGGCTTCTCACTCGTTATAGATAACCTGAATGGAAGAGATGGAGAATAATCACAGTGATCAATTTCCGTGTTGACCATCAAGTGAGAGCAGCCAGGGCAATACCCTAAGGGGAAACTATAGATAAATACATTGAAGGGGAAAAAAAGAGAGGAATCTTATTGCTGCTGCAACCACTTGATTTTGCTTTCACTTACTCACATTTACTGTCAGTCAAAACACCAAAATTGCACTGTGCTGTCGTTTACTGATGGTTACTGACACATCCCCATCACTGTGCCTTTCCTCTGACTTTGGCAAGTTATGTTCACAATGACTCAAGGCCACCAAGTGGAAATGCCACCTTTTTCTTTATACACCAACTGAGTTCCAGAAATGCTGGTAAATTGTGTATATTGTAATAGCAGCAGGTGTGGAGTAATGGGAAGCATAATTTGCACATCATTGCATAATTCCAATGATATAGTTAAAACGGTGAGTATTTACAAAGATAGACCTTTTTAATAGCAGTAACATTTTGTTATGAAAATAATAATGATTTTAGTCACATTGAGAAAATGAGCACGTTTCCTTGAAAAAGGTTATCACACATAGTAAAGATGAGTATGTAGCCTATGATCCCGCCAGTCCATTGAAGAACGGTGAGCATTGAAAAGTACAGTGCAGCATGCTTGGCAGGACAAAGATTGTAAGGTCTTAGCAGACAGCTATAATGCGAGTCTTAAACAATGACAGATAGTCTTTGATTAAGTTTCTGCCTATGAAGGCAGCCAGGTTTGATAGCACAGGAGTGCGAGATCATTTACATTGATTATGTCACACTCTTGTTATAGAGAGCCAATCCCAGAGAATTAACTTCAGTTCCGGAAATCTAATCATTTTTGGCCATCCTGCTGAAATGAAGGCAAGAGTGATCGATATGAATTCGACTGATTCCATGTGGGGGTCGCTGCACTTCTTATCTCCTCCTCTAGCAGCATTGACAGATGAATTTAACAAGAGGGGCACTATCTGCCTCGCCAAGAATAGAGCGGCTGAACTATCTGCGGCCTTGCTTGCACGGTTTCAGGAGTATTGATGAATATATCACGTGTGTTCAGTCAGAAGGAACCAATCTTTCTCATCCTTTTCTTTTCTTTTAATCACTGATTTAGTTAGAACTCTTCCTATGGAGCTGGGGGGGGTGATGACCCAAGGTAAGCTGCACTCTCACAAGCTGATTTGTGTTCTGTTAAATGGAAATGCTCTCAATACCGAAATGCATTTATTCCGCCTAATGTGCTTGAGGTCATGAGTGCCGCTACAGCTCAGTAATCAAGTTGGATGCAATGTGTGTGTGTGTGTGTGTGTGGCATATTATGTAAAGAAATTACTTAGAGCAAGACTTGTATTTCATTTACCTCCCATTATACCTTTGAAAGAGACACAGCTTGTATTAATTGTAAACTTTTTGCATGCACTTATTACATCGATTGAAATTTTTAACTCTGGACGGTAAGAAGGAAAGAAAATGTTTAAAGCTTTAAAACTGCCGACTTCTGTTTTCACCGTCTGCTTTATACTGTAACTATCAAGTGTTTAAAATCATCTTTTAATTCTCCATGAGCAGCACATTACCTGACTTTTTCCATTTGGAGCAAGTCAAAGTAATTTGACAGCAGATGACGCCAGCGTTCAGTAATCTTTAAGAATACAGTTCCAACAATTCTATTTGAAATATAATCTAGCGCATCAACTAAAAAGAACACAGACTACCTATAGTGCTATCTTCTTATCAACTAGATTGTGTATGAATATAATTTGTACTTTTGTGAATATTCATCCCACCCAAACCAGTGAAACTCTAATGTAAATGTAATGGCTATTGCAAAACCAAAGCTATAATTTAAAAATAGTTAAAGTACAGGTGTGTTTTATACAGGCTGCATTCCATTATGTGCCACATTGTGTCAGCATGTCGGGCTTTGTAACTGGTAAACCTAATTAAAAATCATCCTAAGTTGTGTGTATATTCAGTTGCCTGTAAGACTAATATTTTCATTTTACAAGGTTGTTGCTTTTTAGATATTTTATTTCATATATATGTAATGCAAGTCAGGACCAATTCTACTTTTTCAATATTTTGGTGCATTCAACTAAAGTGAATTTCTGTCGGCCATAAATGATTTAATCATTTTCTTCTTTGAAATGAATGAAACTGTATCCGACCCACGGCCCACGCTGTGTTCACCTCCAGCAGAAATGTCCAAAGAAAGAACTCCCTCAATGGCTGGTGGCAATGATGGCTGTAGCCGCAGGTTTAAAGTCTTCCAAGAAGTCTGGAGGAACACAGACCTGGTGGGAAGACTGTCTGCCTCTGCTTCAACGTGAAAGCGCTGTACATGAAATCAAACACATAAAAAACAAACGTCTAGATCCCGTGGGCATAGTTCCTTGCTACATTCTACATTTTCTATTACTGATTTAATGTGTGAATGTAAACATTCTATATTGTGTGTTTTAAAAGTTATGTTTGAATGGCACGTTACTTCCAAGTCCACATGAACAACATATTAAAATGGGATTCAATTGAATATGAATGTGAGCAGTGAAATCCTTTCACTGCACACATTTTGCTAATTTCTTACAGAAAATGCACGTACGCAGATGGTACACAGTGTCATCACTTTTGGGTGCAGTGGTGCCATTTTTTCTATCCAAGAGATGTTTAATGTTTTTAATTATTTTATGTCATATTTATGTATTATCCTTACAGTCTAAGCAAAAGCACCTGGATGGTGACACAGTTTGTTTTCCTCAGGACTGATTAACTGTGGTGCATAGGTTAACAAGATCCCACTGTGGGAATTGATGAAGGACACTTATTAATATCACAGCATGTGCAGGCCTGGGGAGAAAGAGCACTCTGTTTTACCAAGCAATGTGTGCCATCCTACTGTCAGCATGGGGCGCGTGGAAGGTTTATTTTCCACTTGTACTTCAGATTTTGTGACATTTTTGTATCAAACCTAACCCTTCCTATCACAGTATTTGTACACAGATGTTTTTTTTCCACTAGTGTGAAAGGAAAAATGTTCTACAAGAAACACTCATGTCGCCCATCTGCTGGCTACATTGTGCTTCATGATGAATCATGCACACATTTAAGGACCTTGTAAAATTTCATGTGAAAATAAAATGGAATAAGATAAATTGAAAACAACAGAGGAACCACTGAGTTGTAAACAACACTTTGTTAAAAGGATATAAGGATGAGGAGGGCAATGATTGTGAGGGCGGGTGGTTAGGGTAATGGGTTGTTTGATGCAACACGTTGAAAAAAAAAAAGAAATGTGTTTAAAATATTTTTTTGTGTAGGCTATATTTGTTATCCTGCTATACAAAATATATAATATGTTGTATAAAGGAACTTTTTAAAGTTGAATGAGGTGAGGGAAATACAACAAGCTTCGGCTACAACCCACTCCTCTTTTGGACAGATCGAACATATTAATGTAACACTAATATAACACTTCATAGATATTGTTTTTTCAGGGGTAGCTCACCTGGTGGTGCGTGCGCCCAATGTACAGAGGCTTTGTCCTTGCCGCAGTGGCAGTGGGTTCAAGTCCAAGCTGTTAAATAATGCTTAACAATAGTTTAGTTGAAATGAATAGCTTTCAATGCATTTAAACTGCAGCAGAGACATGGAGCATCCAGTTTAATGTGATGTTGTTGGTCTACAGTGAAAATGTCATAAATGTACACTACCGGTCAAAGGTTTGGGTTCACTTAGAAATGTCCATTGCACTTCATTATAGGCAGAATACCAGGTGAGATAAGTTGCATTGTTTTTTTAACCAGTGCAGCAGTTTTCAGATTACATCAAGTGCATAATTGTAAAAGGGTTCTTCCATGTTTTTCTAGTTAGTTTTTTAAATTAATATCAGATTAGTAAACAGTACCTTTGGAACATTGGATCAGTGTTCAGGTTAGGTTTGTGATCATAGGTGATGTAGATATTGCATTAAATATCAGCCACCCACTCAGATCAGCTGTTATTCTGTCTATAATGGAGTAGAAATTTGTAAGTGACTCCAAACCTTTGACCGGTAGTGTATGTGCATATGCACTGCACATCTGAACAGGTGTAGCAGAACAAACCATTTTACACTGTGTGGTGACTGAATATATCTAATAATTATAAAGAAACCATTATAAGCATTTCACTATGGTCCCATTTTATGTGGTTTAAGCTTGTTTTTTTATTGTGATGCTTATGGAGCAAAGGGAGGGATATCTGTTAAGGGAGTGAGCAGGACAAATACAATGTAGGCTATTTGGTTAGGGGGTTACTGATGACAGTATATGTGAAAATATCACACACATCCCCAGGGGTGTGTGTGTTTGTCTGTGTGTATTTTCTTTCCATTGTTCTGATGGTGTGAAAACCATGCTCATGAATCAAATTTTGACAGGAAAAGAAGAGTATGTAGGTTGGATTCTGTAAGCGTAAAATGGCCATTGGTTCAGCATTCACTTTTACTTTGATCGTTATTTATTCTGACAATAGTTCAGGTTTTTACATTTAGAAAAAAAAAAAAAAAAAGCTGCGTAAATGGATATTTGGTCAAAAGGTGGCAGAAACATAAAAAATAAACTGATAAACAGACAGCCACCACAAATCACTAGTTACACCAACCTACTTTCACATCCAGCATATACACATTACTAGCATTCAGTTGGACTTGTGTTTCTGTCCACTTGACGACCTGTTAGCTCTGGTTTGGCGTTAACCACGTGTTCCTATGTTCTAATCAACCTATGTTCACCAGCATTGTATATCATCTTGCTTAGTTGGGAGGCCAACCCACATACAGTAGTGTGCCATTTACTATAAAGTACCTTAAAGTTAATGTGAGCAAACCAAAACAGCATGAAGCTGAATTAGTAATGTTAATATAGGAAATATTGCTTAATGCAGGTGTTGAAAAGTTCTTTTATTACCAAGCTTTTCATTGCACATGTTTTAAAGTTCAGATTGTATTGCCAACTATATATTGTAGAAGCCACAGGAATCTATGCTATGAAATGCTTGGAAAAAAAGGCAATCTAAAAAATAAAAAATAAAAACACAAACTACCTGAATGAAATTTGTGACACAATAATATGAGATATTAAAAAAGGACCAAATGACTAGTAAATCTGCCATGTCTTCCTCACATACGGGAACTGTTCAAATGCAAATTTTGTTCATTGGATGTTAAGAGTGTTAAAAAACAGTAATTGGACAAATACTGCTCTGGTTGTTTCTGTGAAAACTAGCTCCATTGTTCCATCTATGATCATCCAAGACTTAAGAAATGTTTTCCCTTAAATGACACGGTGCTTTTTGGATGCTTTTATATAGACCTTAGTGGTCCCCTTCTACTCTGTCTGAAATCTCTTTCCCAAAATTCAGCCTTGGTGCAGAATTACAGCCACTAGAG
>NC_045741.1:9200237-9200419 GCF_008692095.1 Etheostoma spectabile
CCCACAATGAGCTTTCCTTAATATGTGCCATTTCTGAGTCTGTAGCTTTTGAGGAGGAGATAGGGGGGGCAAGGTGGAGGATGGGGGCGTGGCCTTGACCAACTGCCACCTTGCTCGTTTGAAAGCCATGATGTCTCTCTCTCACGGGTGGACCAAATTCTCTGGGCGGGCAAAGCAGAGAA
>NC_045741.1:9200429-9200510 GCF_008692095.1 Etheostoma spectabile
ACCTTGCCCCTCATGACCTCATAAGGAGTAAGATTCCAGCTCGGCCCATCTGAGCTTTCATTTTCCCAAAGGCAGAGCAGG
>NC_045741.1:9200520-9201835 GCF_008692095.1 Etheostoma spectabile
CTCGGTTTACACCTATCACCATTTTTAGCCACTGGGGGACAATAAGCAGGCTGGGGGAACTCATATTAATGTTAAAAAACCTCAAATATTCATGCCATGGGACCTTTTAACATTTGTAATGTTTGAAATCTATTAAATACCTTGGGGTCTTGTTTGCGAGTGAGGGGAGACTGGTCGGAGAATCCGTGCAGCGGACGTTCAATTCATCGCACCGTATTGCGACGGAAAAAGAGCCAGAAAGCAAAGCTCTCGATGCCGCTCAATTTTCATTCCTACCCTCACCTACGATCATGAATGCTGGGTCATGACCGAAAGAACGAGATCCAGGGTAGAAGCGGCCAAATTGGTTTCCTCAGGAGGGGGGCTGGCGTCTTCCTGAGAGATAGGTTGAGAAGCACATTCATGAGGAGTTTTGCGTTGAAAGGAGCCAGTTGGCTTGATGCCTCCCTAGGGAGGTGTTCCAGGCACTTCTGGCTGGGAGGAGGCCTCGGGGAAGACCCAGGACTAGGTGGAGAGATAAATATCCAACCTGGCCTGGGATCCCCAAGTCGTAGCTGGGTAATGTGGCTCAGGAAAGGAAAGTTTGGGGTCCCCTGCTGGAGCTGCTCCCCCCGCAACCCAACACAGCGGACAAAGATGGATGGATGGATGGATTCATGGATGGATGGATGGATGGATGAATAGATAGATTAATAGATTAAATTATCAATTTTGTATTCATTGTCAAATGAAACTTAAAATATAAAGATGGGTCAGATTATTGACTAATCTACCAATACATAAATAAATAAACCTTGTATTGCACACAATGATGACGCATTTATTTGAACTGCAAATTACCACAAAATTTCCCGAAGTGTAGATTAAATTCACTTTAGTTAATTAGCCCCCCCCAATTCACATTTTTATTTACTTTTCTTGCAGAGGTGATTAGAGCAATGACAAACATTGCCGTTTAACAAGGCTGCGCAACTGTGCTTGGGCAGACAACTACTGCTGCACTGAAATGTGTTGATGGCTGAATTGTAAGCGCTGGACTGGCAAGCAAGCAGAGGAATTTTAAGAAAAGCAATGACAGACAGACCGAAAGAGAAGGAGCAAGGGGTGTTGAGAGAAATAATCATTGAGAGAGAAATGTGCTATCCACAGGGGCTCCTGCTAATTGCCTAGCTCATGAGTTTGTGGGACGTGTTAGTCCGTTACTGGATCTGGATCCAGCTCTGCCGCCTCAGGGGTGTTGGCATCTCAGCTCACCAGACGACAGCTCGCTTTGACATGGATTTTTTATATATTTTTTTCTTCCTCCCAGCTATTG
>NC_045741.1:9201845-9202643 GCF_008692095.1 Etheostoma spectabile
TTCTCTAGAGGTTTCCCCCCCCCCCCATCGAAAGTGGCCTAGCTGTGATGGATTGGCATCCTGTGAGTGTCAAACTGCTTTATGGCTCTTTAATGAGGCGATCAGGCAGAGGGAGCCTCCACTGCCGCTGCCACTATTGGTGCCTAAATAGGAAATCAAAACAGGTAAAGTTTCATTATGGTTGCGGCTGTTAGACAAGATGACAAACTATTTAAAACTAAAAACACACATATTCAGTGAGAGTGAAAACGCAAGTATTGGAATATTGTAGTTTACCTCAGGTCTTATAGTTTTTTGTTATGAAAATCCACTATGTAAGGGATTTGTGAGGCAATTTACACAATTTACTGTACTGGAGTTTCTAGAATCAAAAATCAATTCAAGCAAAAAAAAACTTAACAGAAGCTGCATTATTCTTATGTGTCCATTCAAATAAAGGCTCATATTGTAGGTTCATGCGAATTGCATAAATTTAAGATAAGGCAGTGGCACATACAGAAAACAGATGTCTTCCCGGCTTCAATATCACATTATCTATCTGGAATTACATCATTAGTGAACCACCACAGACAGCCAGCAGATAGTTTCATTAAATAATGATGTTATCATCTCACAACTATCTGTGGGTAGTTTGCATTGACAGAGCACCAACCCACACATACATACATGTGCAAAAACACACACACACACCTACACTTTCTCAAAAACATACATGTCTGCGTACATCCAGCCCACTCACACAATTTACATCCCGTACATCCCCCCCCCCATACACACACACACACACACACACACACA
>NC_045741.1:9202660-9215068 GCF_008692095.1 Etheostoma spectabile
ACACACACACACACACACACACACACACACACACACACACACACACACAGGAGCGATTTGAACCCTGTTGTAAAAGAAATACTCCAATTATATATAAAAAAAGACAATACAGAAGCAAGCAAGTATTCAAACTGTGCCAGCTGCCACAACAGTAACGTGGCAGTGCATATGCTGTATTCTATCAATCAAGAAAGAGCCACATGTTTGGCTCGGCACAGAGCTGTAGTCTGGT
This sequence comes from Etheostoma spectabile, assembly GCF_008692095.1. NCBI lineage: Eukaryota > Metazoa > Chordata > Actinopteri > Perciformes > Percidae > Etheostoma > Etheostoma spectabile. The sequence continues at coordinate 9,202,893 of NC_045741.1, forward strand.
GAAATGAGTCTACCCTTACAAAATAAATCTAAATTATAATGAACTTGAAAGGAAAAATTGGTCTGTGTATTTTAAACAACAAATCCCACTGTATTGTATTGAGTGTATTTATGAGTTTCAAAACTGTACTGTGAGGGTTATTCGTCGCCACCAAATTGGCTGAGAAAACAATCTAGCGTCATGTAAGTGACAGTTCATACTTAAACTGAACAACATGCTCATTGTTGTTTTTGAACATAGCTGTACTGTATTATTACTGTACTGTATGTGCCGTATACTTGAAATACTCAAATTACCTCAACATTTTATTTTACGGCACCCTTTGGAGATCAGAGTTACTGTTTACATTTAGCGTGAATTACTAAAACGTGTGTATCCTTGTGATTTATAGATGCATTAGACACCAATTTAAGTCCTGCATGGTTGTGATCCATGTTTACTAGCTTGCAGTTTTGTTTCTCCCTGCCTTTTGCGGATGCATGTCTGTGTTTCTTGGACATTTGCTCCAACTGTTAATCACTGGTATACCTCCACCAACCTCAGCAGGTGGTAGGCCACTTTACAGTTTTACCTAATGATAGATGATGATTATTATTGGAAAAAGTATTGAACCCATGAATTGAAATCTTTGATAATGCAATACTAAATATTGTGACTTGGAGTTGTGTGTGTTGTGTCCTGGTTTCATCTAGTAATGCTTATGCATTTCAATACAGCAATATGTTGGAACCCCTTCAATACGAATCAGTGACATGTGATCATTTCCATTGTATTTAAAATGCTGTAAATGTCCAGCAAAGGATTATGAAGTGGGCTGTGGACAATAAAATCAATTTAAAAAAAAAACTACAAGTTCATAACCACCATGAGGTCTTGAAGTTATGTTAGAATTCAATCTCATTTCTAGTCCACTTTATTTATCCAATATGGAGCAATTAAAACAGCATGTTGGGAGAGATACCATAAATACCTTTTTGGGTCGTTTCCATAAAGACTTTCCAAATCAAAGGGATTGTCTTGCATCTCCATTGCTCCACAGAGGCTGGACATAGAGGTTTTTGATTTTAAATAGTGTGTGCTCCTCGTTGAAAGAAATGTGTCCCAGGAATTGCTTCAAACAGAATCAATTTCATGCTGCTTTAACACACAGAAATCATTTTAATTCAGGAACACAAAGCTGATCCCAGACTGCTTGAGTCAGATGAGGGCAATTATGAGGTTAGGATTAATGCAACACTATATGGTATTGACATGAAACCCTCTATGGATTCCTTCAACGCAAACGTCTCACAACAGATCCAGCATCCCCCTCTGAGGCAAATCATTCTGATGGTTTTTCTCTCATGTTTGAATCGTATAATTGCACCTCTGAGAATTGTCTTTAACTGTACAATGCTTTCACTAATATCAGTATACGTCCACGTTAAATAGTAACTTGTTGGGCAAAAAGTATGGCTGCATTAACTCATGATTACGGCCCTTCTCACACGTTTTTTGAAGTATTTTGTACATTGCACAATGGGGACAAGGGAAGCAAGTATCTATGCTATGGCTTAGTCCTTTCTGTTAATTTGGGAAAATGGATGGCCAAGTTTATAACACAAGTGACTGACAGCTGGGATGTGTTGTCAAGCAAACCCTCTTAATGTCTTAATGTGAAGTGGATGATAGCTGCTCCCGGTGCACCTTCCTTTTTCAAGCGATCAGTGTGATCACTGCCTGGTATAAGACTGCTAAAATTGCTGTCCACATCTCTATGCTCTGCTTTTTCATGTCTGTTTCCTCAGTTTAAAAAGTAGCCAAGCCAATCTGAGCAAAGTAGGTAGAACATAAGGTTAAGAAGATTCTCTTATTGTGCCAGGAGTAGTAAAAAAGCAAGAGAACAATTCACACAAAACATTAGCGTGGATGAGATTAACATAGCACATATACTTAGTTGTAAGTCTACTTAGCGAGATAACCTATTCTAAGGAAAAACTGCCCCGACAGGTTGAATAATCGTATGGTCAGAATATCACCCCCTCCCAAACAATCTGACTCAGTGTGTAAGCCATGTTCTGAGTAATGAAGTAAAGCAAAATAGCAATTCCATTTTCATTTTTATTTGCCTGAGTATGAGTTATTCTTTTCTTTCTTTCTTTACCAAATCACAGACTTAGTTTCCCAATACATTAACCATACCAGTAGCTATAACTTATAACATGTGGTGACGATGTGGGAAAATTGTTTTGCAAAACACTGAATTTAAACGTTTGAACATGCTGTCATACAAAGTTTTGCAGAATCCACTACCAACATTCTGCCTGGCAATAAGACTGGATAATATTTCTCATGTACGGTCCCAGCACACAAGCATTTAAAATACAGTAGTTTTCTGCAATCACTTCTCCCATTTAAACCAAGGTTTGGGTGGGGCTGCTTTCAGTCAAACATGTGCAAAGTAAACCCATAACCTCCTTGCTTTGCACCCATAGTTACTCTGACACTTACTCTGTCAGAGAATAGCCTTCCCTAAAAGCACAGCGAGTGGTGATTATGTAAGGTGTTAGAAATGAATCATATCCCTCTGCATGGTCCCATGGAACAAATTTAATCTCCCCAAAAGTGCAAGCACTGTCTGTCTAGCAAGGCACCTATGCATTGAAAGTCATTTGAAGCATTTTGATTGCTCTTTGGCCATTCTTTAGATTCTAATCCCTCTGCATGGTCACCAGAGACTGACTGTCGAAGGCTGTGCGTCGCATTAAAAAGCTCTCCAGGACAATGATTTATATCAGCACAGTGAATTTGTAAAAGGCTAAGCTGAATTAACAAAACCCTCAATAGTGACCCCAATAGGTCAATAATAAAAAGGTACAAGGTGTTTTCTATTCAATTTACTCCATATTAGGCTTTAAGACTCATTATTGACCTCGGAAAGAAGACCTTGGCAAAACAATTCTCAGCACAAGGTCCACTCACTTACAATGTTGTTTCTGGTGCTTTCAATCACATCTTGTGGACTTTGTAAACAGATGAAGTATGCTCAGTTGTTATGACAGGATATTATATGATTATGTGTGGCCAGATGTAGTTACATTATCCGCTGATAAGGGCTACAAAATGTGACTGAAAGCTCCAGAAAGAGCCGAGATTTTCAGCAAGTGGACTTGGAGCAACGCTTCAAACTCATAATCCTTGATATTATTTGAAAGGCCTTAATGCTTTTGTTTGTTGTTTTGCTGACCTATTCCATGTATGTATTGTCAATTGAAACTCGAAGGCAAGGCAAGACAGCTTCATTTGACTAGCATCAAGGCAATTCAAAGTGCTTTACATGAGAACAACTGTACCCTAGGTCCAAATCTGTTGTTGATCACTAGTATGATCTAGAAACCTGCTACTTCCTTCATTTTCAAAATCAAAGATTATTTACATAAAAATGATCTTATCCAATAATAAAGAATGTTAATTTTCTGAACTAAATTTAGGCTCTATTGTAATGGTCCATTTAGTACACCATTCACATTGCTAATGAGCGGTTTGGACTAATGATTTTCTAACATTATGTCTGATATAAAGCAATTATGGCTTCACTACAATACTTCATGCGAGTGCAACTCTGTGTATTGCACAATGGTTTTGCAGCGCTCTGTTATTACAGAGATGAGCCCTCCAACTTATTTCCATCCAAATGTCAGCTTTGATTAATCACCTCAGTGAGAGCCCTCCACCATCTCATGCATCTGCCAGGACCCAGCACCACCACACAGCACACCAGCAGACTCCCAAATAGGGCCGCCGCGTCCACCGGCACATTCAGGTTTGAGAAATGACAGAACGGGCTACATTACAGTGAGAGGATATTGGAAGAATGTCACCAGAGTTTCATCAAATTAAATCATTTCTGCAACGATATGAAAGGATCTGGAAGTCTCAATTGAATTAGTAAAAGTCATGGTATTTCCTCAAATTGATTGACATTTCCGTCGTATGTCGTGTCCCAATAAATGTTTATCGTTTTTCAAATCAAATTACAAATTGAAAATCTAAATAATCACAAGTTATTTTTCTCACTGCTCTGTTAAAAGTGATTTGATTGAGGACATCTTGACAGTTGAATGATATTATAAAGCGGAGTAAATTTTGCATGATATTTCACAGACTCAATATTAATAGAAATAAAGGGATAAACAATATAAGTGAGGAGTGAAGATACCTAATCTGTCAAGCTTGTCTTTCAAACATAATTTGTTTCTAAATGACCTGCCTTATTATGATTGCGTTTTATTACTGATGACTGATAGGGAAACAAACATTATTATCTCCTCATTACACCGCAAGTTGGCTGGTTTATGAAATATTATCTAATTGTGATGAATATAAAGTTATTGATACACTTTGCAGAAAGTTTGGTGGGGGGAAACAAAGTGCTGATCTGGGCAGTGCACTTTCTCAACTTTATGAAATACAATCTGTACTTCTGGGAAACTTTTCAAAGCGTTTTTTTTTTGGGAGGGGGGGGAGTTGTGTATAGTAGTATGATGTGTGATGTAGCAATTGATTTTGTGAGGGCAATATCAACCATTCGCTAAAAAAGCTTGAAAACTTAAAGAAAAGTGATGTGCTGTAATTCCTAACCATTCCACGTATTTTTTGCTGTATTCACTACATTGACGGCTGTATAAGAACATGGCCGCACTCAGGACCTTCAGGCCAGAGAGCGGAGTTCACTTCCCGCTTATATTTTGTGAACTTAATTTAACCGGGATGTCCTCCAAAACAACCGGCAGCTAGCGGTACTTTTCACCTGGATCAAAGTCACCTATTTTAGGGCAACTCAACCACCAACTACCGCTGATACAGTGGACGTTACAACGTTCGGTAGCGACTTAAACAACCAGCAACTGCCGCTAGGCGTAAGCTCGTAGCTAGCGTCACGTGACTACCCGGCGTCACATGACCAGCCGGTGGTCTCCTAATTTTGTACGAACCCGTTCATGAGAATGTGTTGAATATTGTCATATCCGACAATAGACAAAAAATAAATCAGTTTTAACAAGCTGTAATTATTCTTTAACCCTTGTGTTTTCCTCGGGTCAAAGTAACCCGTTTCAAAGTGGTTTATATCAGAAATATTACATTTCTTTCAACCAAATTGCCCAACAATAACATGGATGATTCCATAGAACATTCTTCAGCTAAAATAAATGATTACTTTCATTGAATTTTTTGGGTGTTTTATTTCATCTTGTAGAATTAGAATTTATTTTTTTATTTTTTTCCTTTTTTTTCCTTTTTTTTATGGTTTCAAAACAGTATCCAGACTAAACTTTAACATATAACCATCTGTGATTCACTCACAACCCTCTGATCTTAATTATTGGTCAAAATAATTCATAATTACTGTCTTGTTAACTAAAAAATTATGTATAATTTGAGATAAATGAGGTTTATTGACCATGAATTCCAAGAACAAGTGTAAAACCTGTTATTAAACCAGCTCAGTTTCAAAATAAACACCAAAAGCATATAAAATGTGACAAACAAATCAGTAAAAATGACAAAGACATTAAAAAGCACCAAAAAAAATTCAATTTTGATCTGGAAGGGCAAGTTCATGGTTGAGAAGAGCACTTTGGAAAACAGCTGTTTGTATGTCCATCATTTAATGATCATTGTTGTAACCTGGAACGATAACACTGCTAAGCTTAAAGTCTTACAACTTGACCATTGTCTGCATTTGATTGCATCTATTCACTGAATGTAGAGTTTCTGAATTTCCCTTTGTGTTGTATCGGAACAATCCTTTTACACCCCTGCTTTTGTCCCAGTTTCAACTCTTAGCCTCAAATCAGAACAACAGAAAACCCATCAGTGTTCATCTTTGCAATACTATTAAATCTCAAGCCTGTTAAGGCAGAGATTGGCTTCAAGTGTGGATATGCAATTACTATGGGCATGAGTGTCTGTAGACTTAGGGGGCAGTTTAAGGTAAATAACTGTACTGAACTGCAGGTTTGTAAAATAGCAATACATTTGATCTAAAACCGTTTGAGTCTAAATGAGATTCTGTCGTTTGTGAATGAAATTATGTACTCCCATCCACAGAAAAGTCTCTGAGGCGCCTGTTTTTCCCCTGGCCATTCGCCACAGATGTACACTGGTAATGGTAAAGACTATGAATTCAGTGTGGTGAACATGGCTACGTAGAATGAAGAAGGTCTTGTACATTTACAGGTAATATTGGAGCTAATTATTGTCAACTCTAACAGATGGGGCAATAGAGTAGAAGTTGATTAAGAAAATCCCCTATTTAATTTTGTTTGAATGACTGAATATCTTAGCCACCCAAGTCGTGTGGATGTTCATTCACTGCTTTGCAATAATAACCCCTGAATGATAAAGCCATTAAAATAGATGGAGTACACAAAATTGAAACGCTAATGAAACTGTGTGGTGAACATCAGTACGGCGGAAACAAACACTCAGCGTATAACTGCTTAAGTGCTGCATTCTTTAGATTTACCTTAGTCCACATATATATAGAAGCAGAGAATTAATCGGCTGTCTTTTTCTGCATTAACAAAAAACAATTCTTCCTTTAGCTTTATCGCTTAAGATGAAAGACCATTGAACATGCGGTCCCCTGGAGTTAGCAGTCCATTTATTTCTCTGGTATATGGCCACCTCATACACTGTAGTATATAGCACTGATTATGGAAATATTTCACAGATATTTGAGCTGTGTGTGTGTGTGTGTGTGTGTGTGTGTGTGTGTACTGACATACAAACCACCACAGTACAAATGAACCACAGCAGAACACATGAACTGGAACTACCGACAATTATTTGTACATGTCATGGCACACGGTTTCAAGTCATAGGGAAATTTAGTATTTGTCGATTATCACTTGGAAACATTCTTCATGTATGACCACTAGACAAATCTGAGCTTTATTCATTCAACACCAACAAACTTTTGTGTTGTCTTCTTCCATCAAATGTTATCTTTCCTTTAACTTTAACCAAGTAGCTTTGGCTGCCTTATCTTAAACCTGCATTAATTGATTTCTTTGACCACTTGGGGCTGAACAACAATTCAAAGTTGATAGGACAAACTTCACACATTTTCCTGATTACAGTATGCACAACTTTACCATTAATTTGAAATCATGTTTCTGCCCACGTTGCAGATTTGAGTCCAATATTCACTCTCTTGTTCGCTTTTTTTGTCCCCACCAAGTCCTGGGGGAAATATCTGGCTCTTTACAGTAGCTGCTAAATGCTCCATGATGGGTGCTTGGCACATAGTGTGCAGTGCAGTGAGTTTATCAGAGCGTTTTCTTTAAAAACAGCTGCCTTTTGCATCAGGGTGCAAACACTGATGAAAGTGCTGAAAGAAACTAAAATGCTTCATACATTTAAGGGGATCTGCACAGGGTGATAACACTATGTGGGATCGTCACAACGAGCAGCCCCTTTTACATCGCACGTAGTCATTTCATTATTTATTTTTTTACTACTAATAATAGTAGCTCTACATGGGGCATCAGCACGCAATCAATCAGTCATGTTTGAAACAAGTCCAGCTTTCAGATTGCTTATCTTGAATGGAAAACAAATGTACAATTTTGTTGTATTGCAGAGCACTACACACACACACTTCCTGTCTTAAATTTGACCCACATTAGCCTACATACCCGGTTTTATGTGCATAGTATTTTTAAATTCAGTGGATGATTTAAAATGAACATTTTGGAAATATTCTCCTTTTGTTTTTACTTCTAACAGTTATACAACTAGTTTATAAGTACTCATAAAAACACTTTTTGTTTCCAATGGCGTACATATGCAGCCCATGTATGCCCTGTGTAATGGTCCCACTGCAGCCCCACGTCTCTGCAATTAATCCGGTGATTAAAGTGTCATCGTTACGCATAGGAATGATAAAACAAGGACCCAGGCTATAAAACAACAGAACTTTCCTTTTTAATAAGCACTTGCTCAGGTGGTGCTGTGATAAAACCTTTCAAACAGCTCCAAAGAGCACTGGAAGTTACTTTTTAATTACTGCAAAACAATACACCCCCATACCGCCTTTTTGCTTATCACTTCTTTGGGCTCTCTGATGTTGAAAATGCCTTTAAGAGTTATTGGACTGTGGTGGTACAGAGCTTTAAAATGATACATTAATGGAAACCAAAGACACTTTTTGTCTCCTTTGTCAAAATAATTCTTACATAATAGAAAACAATACAAAAGAACACAAACTTCAGATTCCTCCTCTCTGACATGGTTTATTTGAATGTTTTTATTTTCTGTTTATGTTCTGTTCTTGAATATTAAAGCATGCCTTTTAGAACATACTGAGCATTGTATCCAGATAAAAGAGGGCCATCTCTCTTTCAAATGAGTGCTTCCATAAACTTGCTACATAGAGGAATCCAAGCACTAAAAGAACATCTGTTGATGCTGTGTGACTGTGCAGTCATGTCACAGTCCTCTCTGCGCTAAAAGTCCCAAAATATATCAGACACTCTCAGAGGCCCAGATCAATCAAGCCCACCAAAGTGGCCAAATGTTTGACACATCCCCATCCAGTCTTGCTTTTCTAACCACGTTTCAGCCGAGCGGCATGTAAATGTTTAAAGCCCTCACATCTTAAATATCTGCAGCACTTTACGATCTGAGGACGTTGTTAAACTTCTCAATTAGCTTCTAATTAAGACTCCTCTGAAGTGGCTGAGGCTGAACGGAGAAGTAGGTCAACCAAAAAGTATCACAGCCTGGTTAGACTCAGTGGATGCACCAATTAAAACATGGTGGTTAAGGAACCATTTCATTGTGAAAGACAACAACCGTATGCGTAGTGACAATTTACTCACGTCATACCGAATGAAACACTTTCAGATGAACGAAAAGATATTTTAAGTGGACACATTAGGAAATGTTTCAAAGGATGATTATGGAAGGTCTGTTGCTCCTGATTCAACAAGACACAGGCATACATGCAAACTATTGCACCAGTAAACTATAAAAAGTCTGCTATGGTTTGTTTTCACATTGAGTCCTTTTGGTACAGCATATTGTGTTTTGCTACTCTGTAACTTTGCAGTTCTTGGGTGCATACTCTAATCCTTCTGGAAATCTTTTCTACTTTGTAGTTGTATTTCCAGGGTTTACCCCAGAAAAGTTGTTAGGCCAGGTGGCAAGGCCACCGGGTATGCAATAAACTGGGGAAACCCAGATATCTGTGTAGTTTATTCTTGTTCCAATGTTAATATTTAAGATAATTTTGTTTTTTTGGAGTATTTGATAATAATTATAACAGAAGCTGCCGAGGAATTTCAGTGAGAGGCCACCGCTTAGTGTAAAATGGAGAGTGGCACAGTGCTGGTGGTCAGCAACAATACTCAATGCAGTATGTGTGTTGTTGGAAAAGAATGTTGAGTTCCTCTGCATTGTTTGTGAAGTCTTTAAACAGTTTTTTTTAATTATCCTTCATAGTCATTATTCCTCTACAGTCACTGGAAAATAATGTTTCTGTATTTTATTTAACATAGACATGACATTCAAATATGTATTGATAGTATAACAACAACAAACATATTCTGCATCTGAAAAATACATGTCTGAGTTTTTTATTTTTACACTGCAAACACAGACCCAGTAATGCAGCTTCAGTCTCCTCAAATCCCAAGGACAACACGCACTATACAAATCTCTTGTCTCTCATTCTACAGGTTGCCATATTTTCTCTTGTGCACTGTGACAGCTGAAAAAAGAAATTTGAATGCTCTCTGAAGCAGCATTGCAGCCAGAATCCACGGTTACGAGCATTACATTACTGTAATGGTGACATCTGTACTGTCAGTGGCAGCCTGTGTATTGAGAATGAAAAAGCATCAATAATCCTGTTTTCTATTTTTGTGGCATGTTGTGGGTGTGTGTGTGTGTGTGTGGTGGGGGGATGTCTTTTTTGTTTGTGATGACTCTCTTCTCAGAAGAAACCCCAGAGAGACGGACCAGAGTTGTGGCATCTGCTACTGCACATTTCAGATCAAACAATGTGACAGGGCAAACATCTCGCTGCAGCCTGCACACCAATATGCACAGCCTCGGATATCAGCTTCAGCTTCATGTTACAGAGAGATACATAGGAGGTCATGGAAAAGTATTGCCCTTTTTTTCACAGTGGATTGCATGTATTATGCCATGATATGTGTTCTGACTCTCATAAATCATTCGCTACAACATAATTCCCCTTGGGTACTAGCAGTCGGCGATTCTCTTTCACTAACACACACACAGACACACACACACACACACACACACACACACACACACCAATCTGAAAGCTGAACTTAAACGCCAACACACACTTACTTGCCATCAAAAAGTGGCGCTTGGTCAGGTGACTTTTGGCATTTGTGATTGACTCAAAAATGATCCTTTAGCGTCATAGACACACTTCAAAGTGTTACAAACTAAAGGTACGTAATGGTCCAGAAGTTTTTTATCAACACATGGGATGTCTTCTCTTGCCATGAACCTACATTTCAGTCATTAGAGACTTTGTTGCAGAGATGCAAATATGTATTGTACATGGGCATAATATGAAATGTACAGAGTCTTTGGAGATTAGACTCTGTCTAAAGCAGGATGTCGTGCTGTGATTGGATCATACATTTTGTGGTTAGTTTACTGAAAAGTGAATGCTTCTTATGTAACAGCTGAATAGTTTTAGGAAGAGATATTGGCGATTGAAGTTATTTAGAAGTTTGCGCTGAGTTCCATTATCTATACTGTAAATACAAATGACTGTGGTGTTTCCATTGCTCACAACTCCATTACTTTGTAGAAAACAGTAAGTTTAACTATAGTATAGGAAGAATTTTTCACATTTACACAACTGTGTATGTAACCTCAGACATCTTACCTGGACATATTGGTATATTTGCTCTTTTACCTGTTCACTGTTTCTCTTAAACGGTACAATGCATACATTATTTGGTGTTTCTTTATTTACAAAAAAGGCTTTATGAGTTTTCCCTATACACTGTATGTACAGTATGTGTTCACTGACAAGTCTAAAACAAAAAAAAAAAAACATTTCACCACAGAGAAATCTGTACTGTTTTGAATGTGTGGTTAACAGTTTTAACAGAAGTGTTTCAGCATTTGAACAAAGTGCTGTAACTCCACAGGGTTGTGCAGGTTGTGGAGAAGTCTGTGGAGTTTTGAAAACTGTGTTCAAGCTATGAAAAACAAATTACAGTTTGGTGCACATGAACTGCTGCTGTGCAGACTGCGGTCAGAGTTTTGCACGTTACTCCAGTTGTACCCACTGTCGTCTAGCAATTGAAAAAACCTGTAAAACTAACCATGTGTCTGTGTGTGCTGTGAAAAAGAGCCCCGTGCCACATCTTGGATCTAGATGTTTTGTGGCAGCTATCAGACAGTGTGTTTAACTGAGAGTCTGTGATGTCCTACCTGGTAGTGTTTGTACGTTACTGTATGTGTGTGGAGGTAAAACACCATAATAGAGTTTGAGAATGATAGCAACACAATGTTCAGTGTACTGTTTGTGACTAGCTAAAAACCCATATCTGCAACACAATTTTTTCCATGTTTGGTCAACGCTACAGTCTGCACATTGGTTATTCTTTAGTAACATTTCACTCACCTGTTTATATCTGAGATCTGGGGATGAAGCAACATTAGATGATCATAGAGATTGCAAACAAATCTCCATATTTACTTAATATATTTAGGGGAAGAAATGCAGGAAGACATTACTGTAAAAGTCCCATAAATATCCCAGTTAAACCAAATGTTCTTACTGTAGTTGTGCCCTCACATAATGTTGGTATGAATTCAGGCAGTGGCCAACATTACAAAAGTATCAATATATCTCAAGTACAACTTTTAATATAACTAAGCTTAGCGCTAGTAAGCTTGGTCATAAGCTTAAGCAAGCAGGACATGGAAGTCATGCGCCCGCTTATTGAACTATCGCAAACACAAACCAATCACAGCCACAACCTCTCATCACGGAGCCATACGACTCCCTCCTCACTGGTCCCTGCTAAACTGACGCTGCTTTGCTCACTGCTGGATGAACAGCTGATTTCTCACCCACAGTGTCAATTCAATTCTGGTCAATAATCCAGTAACACTGTCTCTGCAGCACC
>NC_045741.1:9215078-9215579 GCF_008692095.1 Etheostoma spectabile
TTCCACTTATTATTCCACTTATTTTGTATTTTCATCGGTCTCATTCTCATATCTCACTTATTATTTATTTGTTGTTTATTCATCATTCTCATTTCCTATTTCAGAACTGTTCATACTGTTCATATTGTCATATAATAACATACTACTATTTATCTCAGTATCCTTTGCACTATGCTCCTCATTATAATAATTTGTATTGAACTCTTCATTGCACTCATGGTTCTATATTGTTTCTTTTTAGAGTATGTATATATTGTATGTATATATTAGTGTGTACATTTTGTTTTTGTTTTTTTGTATGTGTAAGCACATTGTGAGCAACGATGCTCCAAAGAAAAATTCCTCGCATGTGTCCTCACACCTGGCGAATAAAGCTGATTCTGATTCTGATTCTGCTGCTGTTTTGCTTCCACCACCCCAGCCTCCACTGTCCCAGTTCACAGACCCAATATGACTCAAAGTTTAAAATAGTTTTCGATATCTTTCTGTAGGCTCTTTTTT
>NC_045741.1:9215589-9219876 GCF_008692095.1 Etheostoma spectabile
TTTTTTTTACCCGGGGGGGTTTCTGCATGGTTCCCCCTGTTTCAGCTTTTTCAAGGGAGCATGATCAAGAGCGGAGACATCAGCGACAAGCATAAACGTATTTCCGTTTGTTGCAATATGTGGATACATCTTTTTTTTGGAGCATGTTTAGGCCTTGACATGCAGCAAAGGGCTGCAGGTCCCAGTCGAACCCCAACCGCTGCATCAAGGAAAAAACCTGTACATGTGGGCGCCCGCTCCACCAACGGAGCTATCCGGGCGCCCATAAGTGGTTAAATTTTTGGCGAGTGTTTCTGAATAAACTAAGTACGGGGTCCACTAATGTTTTATGAGTTTCCTTGTCTTGTGAGACCAATCATCTTAGCTTTTTTTCACTTTTCTTTTAAAGCAACTGGCTGAAAACCTAATAGATGTGGCGAATGAGATGAGGCCACCACCTTTCATTCATTTTCTACAATGAGAGCATTGCAGGCAGCGAGGGGCCGGAATTAACTCTAAAATAATCAGTGAACTTTAATCCAGAGGTAGTGGACAGTTGCTCTGTGGCAACCACAATTTTCCTCCAATTTTTTAGTTTTTTTTTTTTGCTTTATTGGGAAATGATGAAAATGATGTTGTTTCTTTCCATTCTCTTCTCTATCTTGTTAAGCAGAATACATTTTTTTACATGAACGATGAACACCCCAACAGGACTCATTATCACTACCTAAATTAGAAAAATATGCAAATAATATAACAAAAAAATTGTAGTTAATTATGTTGATCATATTAATATGTTTTCAAAAATGGGTTCTTAAAATCTTCAAAAAGCTTTTTTTGCTCCAGAAATGGTCTATTAAAACATGTATTACTCAATTAAAACAAACCTAAAACCAAGACTTTGATCTATGCTTTAATGAAGATTGTTACTGAAGATCAGAGCAACTAATTAATGCATGAAAGATGATTGTAGAAACGTTTGAATGTTAAATGGGTAACCTATCTGACAGTTTGGCTAAAATAATCGATCATTCTCTGACTTTCAGTAAAAATGTTTTGTTTTTGGTTTGGAATCAGTTGAAAGAAAGAGTTCAGAGCAATTGATAGTTTTCTTACGTCACAGATTAATATGAAAAGCTAAATTGTTTACATAATAACTACACACAAGGCTGGTGGAAAACTGTGTAAAATTGCTACAGGAAGTTGCAGGGAAGAGCCAATGAAACGCCACAGATTTGACTGCATTTTGTGCTGCACTTTATTGCCACTTGGCAACACAAGCACAAATCATGCTAATTGTTAACAACATACCCTCTCTAGGAACAATGGTAAGCACCAAATTAGCACAGATTACAAAAAACCCATGACAACAAACCCTGCCATCTACCACATGCCATTGATATCTTTTTCAGAGTTGCATAATGTGTCAGGTTCATGTCAAAATGCAGAATCTGTTTAAATGTGCATCTTTGTATAGTTATTTTCAAGAATATTATTATTACGCTAACCATATACCAGTTATGGAGCGAGTAATGGGACAGACTGCTGAGCCAGATATGACAGTTGTGCCAAGTGTAGCTGTAAAGTGCCCTGCGGTGGGATTTTGCCCCGTTAGTTCCCCACACATATGCAAAACTACAAAAGGTCGGCATGGGGCTTTCTCTGGGCCCGCGGCTTGCCTAAAAGCAGGAAAACCCACGGACAAGCCTTACAGGGGCAGAGCTGTTGGCTCACAATGGAAAAGAAATAGCTGTGAGACCAGAGGGCACAATTCCAAATGCTACATTTATTTTATTTTTTTATTAAGTCACCACTGCAAGTTGCTTCAGAGGTAAAGCATAGCTATGTAGGGCCAGTTTTGTTTTTACTGTATTTTATTTTATTTCTCTTCAATTAAGCAATTCATCATGAACATTTGAAGAAAAATCAAAAGAATAAAAAAAGTACAATGCAAAGTCAGGAGCCTATAGCATTTTCTCAACATTTTCCCTTAAATAACTTTAAAAAATAATAACTTACTTAGAAAAATAAATAAGTCGGCCATCAAATTCAGATGGAAATTAGAGTAATACAATGATAGATAGATCATACGCAGAAATGTTCTGTTACATGTTGTCTTACAGTAACTGCATTCATTGTATTTTTTGTGAAATAACAAAGCTAAAAGATTAAAAAAGCAGTTCATTACACTGTCAAATGTGTGCAATTGGTAGGACAGCGGTGGGAGAGGAATGCCAACCTGCCACTGTGGGTCAAAATGTAAATGAATCAGTGTGTCTGGCCTTGTGTTGAACTAGGACCAGCAATTGTAATAATTTCCATAAACACAGACGTTAAATTGTTTCCATCTTTTATATATCATTGAGTTCCATGAAATGGAAATGATCCAGCCATTCTTTCCACCAGGAAAAAAAATATCCTCCCAGCTGAGCAGAGAACAGGTCAGAGCCCTGCGAGAGGGATTGAATCTAAATTGCTCCAATCTTGGCAATAGATTACAGCGGAGGCCCCCCCACTGCCGCCCTGCTGCATGGCTCCACATCTCCACACAATCACAGGTATAGTAATGACAGGGCCACAGATTCACGCTTCATTATTTAGTCTTTTAAAATGTTGCCCTTTGGCATGCCTTTTACCAGAACAGTCACCCCCAAAACAGCAGCAGGGCCCCCCAGAGCCTCGTAATCAGCCGTGAGTGTTGTTGAGGTTAATCTGTATTGTTCATAGCGATGTGCGAAGAGGGGTGGGTCTCCCCTGATGCCCTCCATGTGCTGATAGCCGTTTCCTAACAGGCAACAAACATCCCACGGCATGTCTTGTATGGACGTAGCCCTGCAGTGGGACTCTGTTGTTGTGCTGGTGTCACGGACGCAGAGATAACCTCACTCCAACATGGAGTTTAATTGCTTGCCCTGTATTGGCCGGATCAGAAGAAAGGAGGAGGAGGAGGAGGAGGAGGAGGAGGAGGAGGAAAGAGCTGTGCAATCTGTCTGTGAGGCTAACTCCACCTGAAAGCCTGATGATATGCACCAAATAGCTAAATATGTACTAGCATTATTTTGTAGAGAAAAGAATAGTAAATGATCTCAGTATAAACATGTGGAAGCTGAGGGAGGAGGTTTAACGGATCCTCCTCTGGATGTACCAATTTTCCTGCCAGTGCTGTTTGCTAAAACTTTGGAAGTTACACATGATTTGACATAAATTTAAAAATGTTAATTCGCTCCCACTGCAAGAACAGGAGTCACTTTGTTTCAGGGAATAGGTCATGCGGTAAATAATGTGGATGGTGCTGATCCCTTACCAACTGCCCTAGTTGGAATCCTATTTTTATCATTTATATTTAATAACATATATCATATAATTATTTGAACCCTTTTGGAGTATGAGACACATATTCAATTCAATTCAATTCAATTTTATTTATAGTATCAATTCATAACAAGAGTTATCTCAAGACACTTTACAGATAGACCACACTCCAGAATTTACAAGGACCAACAGTTTTAGTAGTCTCCTCCAGAGCAAGCAACAGTGCGACAGTGGCGAGGAAAAACTTCCTTTTAGGCAGAAACCTCGGTAGACCCAGGCTCTTGGTAGGCGGTGTCTGACGGGCCGGTTGGGTTAGAAGAAGAGTGGCAATACAAAAATAGAAAAAATTAGTAGTTTGTAGCAGTTCTTTGTAGTAGTTCATGGCATAGCAGGACGTGTGCGGCATTACAAGGACAGCAGGACGTAGCAGGACGTAGCAGGACGTAGCAGGACGTAGCAGGACGTAGCAGGATAACATATATATAATCATAACATATGAAAACTGTTGTAACATGAGGGGCCAAGAGTGGGGACAACCACAGGGAAACTTTAATTTCTGCTATTAACAGGGTATTTTACCGTTACTGGATTAGAGGTTTAACTAAATATCCAGTCGAGTTTAATCAGTCAAACCTCCACATATACAAAGTTGTGTCAAATGTGTCACGTTATCTCTTAATTTCTTCAATAAAAAACATCAATATCATTGCGGGAGCAAATAAAAAACCAAAATCACACAATTATTTTTATCATTTTTGTTAGTATTCATTTTCTTGTTGCAGCTACAAAGGTAAAATGCCTAATTTATTGTGTGATTCATAGTCTATAACCATAACTCTATAACTTCCAGGATTGCTCCGTTGCGACGGAAATTCCACTGGATTTCACTCATTTAGGCCGCTACATTCGTTGCCTTCTGCTTTCTTCTTGTTGACATTTTGAACTCGATTCATGAGGACTGTGGTTACCTGGTCCTCAGATCTCTGCAGGGTAAAT
>NC_045741.1:9219886-9221179 GCF_008692095.1 Etheostoma spectabile
AGACAGCTAGCTAGACCATCTGTCCAATCAGAGTTTTTTGTTGCACGACTAAAAACAACTTTTGAACGTACCCGTTCTACAAAAACAAGTTCCTACCCTAGGTTGTCTTACAGATGCGCTTTTTCCCCGTATGGCACTTTGCACCGCGCAAGACGATTGTGATCGGTTTAAAGAAATGCCAATAATCCAGAGCATATTTTTCTCTTATCCTGGAATGCACTGTGAACTAGCCAGACCCTCCTCTACAGCGCTGTGTAGGAAGGTCTGGCAATGCCAGACTATGTGCTTCATAATTTTGGGGCTTTAGAAAAAAAAACATTCCTGAACTGCTTGGGATGAGTCACCACTCTGTATAGCAGTGAACAAAAGTTCACAAGAGGCAGGAATGTAGTTTAGTTTAACGTTAAAAAGATAAATTATTGATATGAGATCCAGCTTTAATCAGCTTCATCACTGTAATTGGAATGAAACTGGAGTATACACACAGCATTCACATTTAATCAAACGTAATGATGTTTTTTTTAAAGAACAATCACCCAAACCAAAAATTACCTTACATGCATTTGTAAAGCATGTTTGCCTGTGCAAGTTCACTATGAGCTCATTTGTTGAATGTCATTAGCTTACTATGTTCACCTCCCCGTGCAAATTGAGTGCATTAATCATAGGCTGTATTTTGCATCAAGGAACAACCAAGTGCACACTGTTGCCTATAATAAGCTACATAGAATATAGTATGTTGGAGGATCTCATTGAAACTATTTAAGCCTGTTTTAATCGCTGCTTAAATTGATGTAGCGGCAGACATTTACAGTGGGCATCAAGGACTCCCTGTAGAACTGTTTCCTGGAGATCAAAGCAACAAAGGTGCTTTATTCCGACTAATGCGTTTCTGTTTGATACTTTCTACGTGCCCATTAAAGAAAAGCTTGATGAACCTGAGCGTTCATTATTAACATAATTATCTCATTGAAGTTGGTAATTATATCTGTTTCAATATAGTCATTCCCATTATGATATAATGACTTATTAAAGCCATTACTTTTTAAATGAACAGGATGCATCCTATGGGACTTCTCCAATGATAGATAGCAGGAAAATGAATTCCCCCTCTACTATCTTTAGTTGCGATTAATATCTTGCCTTTGATTACATTACCACACTACCGGTCAAAAGTTTAGGGTCACTTAGAAATTTCCATTGCACTCCATTGTAGAATGATGATGAAATCAGAATATGAATGATGAAAATAATATCAGATTAGTAAACAGAATGTGCCTTTGGAACATTGGA
>NC_045741.1:9221189-9263922 GCF_008692095.1 Etheostoma spectabile
GCTGATAATGGGCAATGTAGATATTGTATTAAAGATCAGCCCCCCCAATCAGATCAGCTGGCATTCTGTCTATAACGGAGTCGTATGGAAATTTGTGAGTGACCCCAAACTTTTGACCGGTTGTGTATATCTGGTCTTCTTAAGCCTCTTTTGCATGCAGTCTAACACAGTTCCATACAGTGCATTACCTGATCATATGCCCAAGATATTTAATTAGTGTCCAATGCTGTCAAACATGGGTGCCTCATACTCAGAGAAAATGTTACAGACCAGTTCAGTATTTGAATTGAAGGTTTAGCAGTTGCAGGTAGTAAAAATAGAGATTGTTTCATTATTTAGACACAGTTGGGACTTTTCTAAATGTGAAAGGATAAATTAAGGCCCTATGAAGTTATTCATAATTTTCACCTTTATGATGTTAAAATGTCAAAGTCTAAAGACATTTCAGTGAAGGTGAGTGTAATCTTGAGTCATTATGAAACAGGTTTAATAGCTGCTATTGGCACTGCACAGATCCATTGCTGTCCCTGGGTGTCCTGGAGGATCTGATTGTCTTAAGTCTATAGTCGTTAAGATTTTCATGAAATCAAATGCCATTTTTTAATAATATTTATGGATAGTAGTTTTTTTCTGCATTAGCCATTCAACATATTTCAATTCAGTAATTACTTCACTATATGGCAACATAAATTTTTAGTGCCAGGGTCTGCCATTCCCACTGGTTTTTAATTGCCTACCTACACAAGAGTCCCTAATTAATAGGCTGATGACAATTAAATTAAATTACGAAAACAGTTCCACCAAATTACAACAAACATTTAGTGTCTAAAAACATGTTCTACCTGTTTATAATATATATACTATGATACTATGCAAGAGACTACATTAGTTTATTGAATAGAAGTTGGTCTATCTTTCAACCACTTGATGAGCCATAAAAATTGTTGTTATTGCTTTTCAGTATTGGAAGTATTATTTCAAAAGTAGTTTCTTGACTGACAAACCCTCCTCAGTGGATTAAAGGTCTGTGAGACTGACTTGATCCATCTCTCTTAACTTGTACTGCAGAGGAAAACAGAGACAGCGCAGGTTGTTTGATGTAACTGCACACTACCGGGGGGGGGGGACGTAAACACACACTCTTCCCAAGGATTGTGAATGACGTAGCCAACCAGCAGACCAGAACTCAATGTTGTCTGAAAGCATTCACCCATTAAAATCTTTTTTCTTTTTTATTTAGTCCACTTCCACTTGGGAAAATGACGGAAGTGATTTGAACACCAACGGGTGGAAGTAGTGGCTTTTACAGAGTTACTGCTTGCCACCTGAATGGTCCAAAGGAGCTGTGGTAAATGAAAATAAATAAAATCTCATCTCCTAAATGCACTACAGAAACTCAATAAATCTCAGGAATTTGCTAATCTGTTTTGCCATCTAAGTGCGTCAATGTGCATATATGGTGCTGTCCAATTGAAACTGCCATCACGACAGTTTCTGAAAAAGACAGGATTAGTTACTAACCATGGACAGACAATTTTGGCTGAATGGCTCACTCTATCCCCATTCATTAGAAAAAAAGAACTCTATTAACAGTCAATGGGAGTAGTCATACCAATCGGTGTCTTCTGTTTTGCACAGATTGGCTGACGATGTACCCAAACAGCACTGCTGTTTCCTGCAGGATGCATCTCACAACAACTGTGTTTAACAGATAATCAAAAGTCCAATACTCCCGCACCTGCACCATTGCCTTTGTAATTGTGTAATCCTTGATTTAGTTGCTGTGAAAACTGACACGTAAAATCATGTTCCTTCATTTCAAAGGGCAAAGTGATTTACATTCACAATTTACAACCCATAAAGTATGTATTTGTTGTTGGCAGAAGTGTCCTGTATTATGTTTAGAATATTTATAGTTTGAGCAGTTAGAACATGCATGTAAAAGTCATCTTTTGTGTTTTTGCATTACAAGTGTGTGTCTCTGTATGTAGCGGATGAGGTGGGACATTTAATGCCGAATGAAAATGTGACATGTTTGCATAGTAATGAGGTCTTGCTGAATTGTGTTCAGTGAGTCTTGCTGAATTGTGTTCAGTGAGTCTTGCTAAATTGTGAATATTCCAGCATATATCTTCTCCCCATTGATCGTCTTCTCAGCTCCGATGGGTTGACTTGTTAGTTTTGTTGTTTGGCATGATTTTCTATTCCTACCTTCCCTGTATATCAAAGCTCTCCTTTCCTTTCTGTTTGACTTAGCAGACCCATCCTTAAGGATATGGAGTATTGATCTGTTGTCTGATCTTTCATGGACTGAACTCCATTCCAGACTGATAGACTCCTGCTGTATTCCCTAGGAACAAACCCACTAACTGAAAGCGAACAGGAGAAAATGCTACTAACTGCAGAGCTTGGTAAAAGTTAGATTAACTCCCCTTTTTACCTACACAAATTACTTACCTCCACACCCGTTTTTTTTTCAGCCCAGTCTACTGTGCGTCAATGTTTTTTTTAGTTTTTGGGCCCTAAGCCAATATCTCTATTCTGGAGGACCAATTGCACATAAATTGTTTCAGACAGGTGACATGAGAAGTTAGAAAAATTTTCACCGTGTGACATAGATCCCACACAGTTTTAGTTAGAGAGAGTATGGGCTTTTTGAATTTTCAAAATGGAGAATTTTAAGAGGACTTGACTACTTTGCTTTGACGTACATGTGTAAAAAAGGATCCAGTGCAATAATTATAACCTTGTCAGCAAATGCTTTATATGGATTTCTAATGCAAGAAGTGCAATGTTCCAGTGTTTGATGATTCATGTGATTTGTGTTAACTGCTGTCCTGCCTCTTGTTCTATGCTCAACCAGTTCTCAATACGTTGAGGGGGCGTAACCCTCTTGAAATTGTAAGCACCCATCATCTGAGCCCCAATTGCTTTTTAATAGCTTTTATCGCTCACAATCAGAATCAAATTAAATTTTGTTGATTGAAATATACATGTGAATCAAAAGTCCAGCACTTTCCTTAAGGTAGATGCCAACGTTTAAAATTAATCAAAATTTGATGTTACTTTGCATATTGACCGATACCTTAATATAATGCAAAGCCACTCAAAATTCACCTCAGCTTTATGGTAGATTTTACATTCAGGAAAACGCTGAAAGAAATTTTGATCAAGCAAAGTCAAAAGAGGAATAGTGGCTATGCATTCCCCAAGAACACATAGTTGTACAGTGCAATGGACTGTAAGATAGTAAATAACACCAAAAGCAAGACTAAGAGCTCAAAGCCACATGGTTTTGTTAGGTGGTACTTACAGTATGCTCAGCATTGTTATAAGGTAACCTCAGCATTGCCATGCTCACAATGACAATGTTAATATGTTGGTGTGAAGCAGGCATACGGCTTACTATGTTCACCAGTTTTAGTTTAACTTGTTTGAATGATTTATTTTGCTACACTCAACACAAACTACAATAACGTTTTTGAATGTATTGGATCATAATGCTAAGGATAAGACGTTTGGATGGAAATAAATGAAGAGGTGAGGGATCCCGAAAGTTATCACAATTTATCCTGAAGGCGACAATTTATCCTGAACCAAATCTCAAACCAATCAGTCCAATAGGTTGAGACATTTCACTCAAAGCCACACATGTCAATAGCGTAGTGGTGCTAGAGGAAAAGTCAGGAGATCACAAAAGTCATTAGGGTTCATCATCTGGAGACAATGAATGTTAGTGCAAAAGCATTGATGTTGAGATATTTCACTGGAGAAATAAAAAAGATTACAGCTAGGACACGGTCATGTGAAATGCCAGTACATACTTTTTACTACTCTACCAACTAATACTGACTGACTAAATCGTTTGATTGTGAAGATATGCTTGTCTCACCCAAAGTGCACAGGGACGGGATTTTCTTTTATAATCATGACTCTGATGAGACAGATCAATGACTGCCCCTCATTAACTACTGTCCATTAGGCGGAGCATTCGTTAAAGTATGTTTGATGTCATTTTAAAAGACATATCTATCTGGATTTGGCTGTTAGTCAAAAGGCTTGCTTTTAGAAGGTGTCAAATTGCTATGGTGCTCACAGTTGTTGGACTACAATTAAATCCCATTTTCTACTTAAAAACAATGAACTTCTTTTGTGCAGTGCCATTCTTGCACATTGAACTTGAAACTAATTTTACAAGCAGTCATTGTGGGATATTGAGGTTTTTCTGTAGAGAAAAGTCTCAGCACTAAGTAAGGTGGAATGCATGGATTGGCTGATTGCTTTGTAAGCCTCCATAAAATGCCCTGCTTGTACTTCTCAGCTGCCTCTGCAATTTTAAATGTTTAATGGCTCAGCGCTATTCTTATTAATGTTGGCTATTTTCCCATCTGAGTGGACTTGGATCCATCCATGCACCACGGTTCATATTGTCTTTAATGCCTGCTTTTTTTCTTTTAACTGGTGCCACAGCAGTGACCAGCATTATATATTCAAATTCAAACCCACTGTTGTAGAACAGTGCACCATTTCTCCATGTTTGCTTTATGCTGTATTACATTTTGCATTTTAAAGGATCATAAAGTTTTGTGAGTATTTTGTATTGCTCATTATATGTTGTGGGGTGGGTCTCTGTTGCAAAAAAGGCAGCATTCTATACAGTAATGTGCTGAGCGTTCAGGTGCCTTAAAAAGCCTCTCCAGAACTTCACAGTAAGAGAAGAAAATTGCAACCAATGTGTGTATCAGTCTCCCGCTATGACACCTGTTTTACATAATTAGCTTTTGGTAACTCATTAATGGGTATGAAGAGAGGCTAGTCGCTTAGCACCTAAATGCATGAGGCTCCTACAATCAAGGTCAGTTCAGAAATTAGTTTAATCTGTTACTGTCTGAGACATGACAGATACTAGGACGTCAAGTAATTGCTTCTTTGGAAAAACGGAAGAGTTCTGTGAAGTTAGTCATCCGCAAGGATGAATTTTATAAATTGCATAGAGGAACAAATTAACTGGGTTGATATATTATATCTCAGAAGGTGTGGGTTTCTTTCAGAGCGCTTCACTGTGTTTTGGCTCATGTTTAGTATATCTGATGTGAGTCCATTACAGCTTTGATGATCAGTCAAGTTGATACAGGAGCTCAGAAAAATCTCTGGAAACACTGATGCCGTTCCAAAGTGGCAACTGTTGGTAAAAACGTCAAATCTGAACACTTGTCTATGTAAAGAAAGAAAGGCTTTTACAGTTTTGCATTTGTATGTGACCAGACATTTTGGTACAGCTGATTTACCCAAAGTTCAGCATACAAGGATTCAGAGGCCAGTAAAAATACAGATGCAGGCAGTGTTTTGCAGTGCTACACTACTCAATAGTTGTGTGAGTAATTATAACTACAGCTACTGAGTTAAGACCAGTGTGTATGGGTTAGTGGCATCTTGCAGTTAGGTCACAGATTACAAGCAACTGAATGCCACTTCCCTTACCCCTTCCCCTTAGTTTAAAAGAACCTACAGTGGCCTTAAGGTGTTGTGTTAAGGCCCTCTCAAGAGACAGTGTTTGGTTTGTCCTTTCAAAGGGCCACAGACGCTAAAAGTAGATTTTTGCTTGTGACATAGCGTCAATATTTTACAAGTTGGGAGTAACAACAGGATGAGATATGAAAGGGCTCATCCTAAGCTAACAAAAACAAGATTTTTAGTGTCATGTGACTCTACACAAATTAAAATGTAATTATGAATATTATCTTCCATTTCTGCCAATAGATCACCCTCAATCCTACACACTAGTCCTTTAGTTAAACTATCCTGTGTGACTCCCAACATTTTGTAAGGGTTGTTTTGTTCGCTGTCTTAACGGCAATTAGACCAGAGGACCAAGATCAATTTCTTACCTTTTTGGTCAATAAAGAAACTGCCCGAGCTTGTTAGCTTGGTGAGAGAGTTCAGTGTGACAAGAGGCTGCTAGCCTCTACCAATGAAGGAGGAATACTTATTTAAATAAATCCAAAGTTGTCATCTTCATTTCTTTTTAGTTTACTTCTTCTAGAAAGCCACTGGTACATCAATAGTCACCTAGGTTTTGATCAGAGGTGGATGGGTTTTCGTCATGGTAGCGGTATGGCAACACTAAATAGTTATATGTATGAATGTATGGGATATTTGAATTTATTGTTTGTTTATTTTATATCATTGTATCATTTTTATGTAAGCACCTTTAACCAAGACAAACTATTAGTATGTGCTACTTACCTGGCAATAAATCTCTTTCTGGTTCTGATTCTGATGCCTGTCTCAAAACATTTAATCCAGTGGAGTAGTAATCTAATACAACACTCTAAACTATATGCATATTCAATTTAACTAACTTCCTACTTGTAATGTGTATTTGTTACTGTACTGCTAATCCCATCCAATTTTCAGACACATGAAGTTTCAGCAACTCTGTCCCATTTCTGCTTCTTATTTTTCAGAATCACACTTGGTCAGAGGGGATGAAAAAAAAAGCTAGATCTCTAGTTTTTGGGACAATTCTTTGTTATTCTACCCTGTTACATATTCTGTCGTCTGTGTCTTTTATAGACTGTCTCTAAAGGTTGATGCTGGGCTGTAGCACTTCCTGTCCTCTCTAAACAAACGCTGATGTTTATTGAAGATCTTTTTGGCTCCAGCCGAAAAGTAATTATAAAAATTTCCAACATAACTCAGCAGTATCTTGAGGTCTGGTAGGCATGGTCCAGATCGATAGAGGGAATCAATTCATGTCACTGTCTGTGTTAGCCAACAGTAAATGTAAAGAATCCTTTCAAACATCGGAGGGCATAAACACCTTTCAGGCGGAAAAGAAACGCTGCGTAGTAGGGGTGCTCTTCTCTTTTGATTGCTTAAAGTCAAAGAAGACCTCTTCACACCTAGCTGTGCTGTGTGACACAGACAAGCACAGGTTCAAGTTGTAGCATGGACATACAGAATTATCAAAGCAGCAGTAAAGAGCACCACCTGCACTGGATGCTTTTGTCTACAACTCTTCAACTCACCTGACCTGTACCCGACCTGACATCTTGTGGACTGAAGTAGGGGAGTTTGTCTGCAGTTGGTGAGCATGAGTCAGAACTCTTCTCACACTTTATTTTGTTGCCTTTAATATTGTAAAATCCACTTTCATGTTTCCAGAAAGTCTTTGGTTGTTACCTCTCTGTCTTATTAGTCCACTGGTTTAAGATTTGGTTATGGTTATGAAATTGCCAGGCTTTTGATTGGATATTGCAACCCGGTCTCATGGCAGTTTGGGAAATGGTACCGTTATTTAGATCTTTTGATTCGTCAACAGGGACATGAATTTCTCTCAACAACGGGGAAATGAAACGCCACACACCGGTGACAACAACGGGACGGACCACCACACGCGGGACGCGCTACAAAAAAGGGCCGGTTGTGATTAGGAGAAGAAGAACGCGGTGTGAGATGCGACCCCCAGTCTCCGGTGAGAAAGTCCTATGTTGTTTGACCCATTCATCACCCCAACCAACCTCCTTATGCAGCTTTTCCGCTTTTCAATACTACTCGCTACCATAATTGTGCTGTTATCGCAAAATATGTTTCCCATTAAAGTACATTAGTTTTACTCATGCTCACCACCTTGACAAAAAATGTCTCTGTACACAAATCAATAGATTAAATAACATCACCATGTCATGAACTGCCATGGGACTGGGCCATGGGCTGAATATTGAAAGCTAAAACTTAACATTTTCAATGTGTAACTTGGACAGCAACCTTTTCCTAAGTGTTTTGAGCTTCCTAAACACAACCATAAGAATATAATGTCACTTAAATTGCCAGGATTAGATATTGTATTGTAAATAATGTAATGTTTGAATATTTTCCCCATGGGTGGTTTCACGTTTCCTACAAAACAAATTATTTGCTAATAGGTATAATCAAAGGTATTATTTTTATTTGGAGACATTAGAACCCTCTCTAGACCCAAGCCCAATGTTTCTTTCCAATAACTGCTGGGTAGCAAGCTCCTGCGTCCTGTACATGCAATGTTACGTTTTGGGCCAACGGGGGCAAGGAACAACCGGATAAACGGTACTCATCTCATTCATCAAAAATACATGTTTGATGCTTTTACTCTAGACATTCATGGACGTTAGGTTGGAGACCTGCTTGGACACAGAAGAAAATGATAATAACGGCGGTGAGATGTTACAGTTTGTAATACTAGATTTGGTTTATCAAAGACTAGGAGATGTTGAAAAGGTCAGACAACTGTGTTTATCTTCTGTACAGTCTGTACAGTTACCAATGAAAATGACAGAAATGAACAAGAATGTCGTTTTCCCTTATCTCCGCAATTCAAATCAACGGCCAATTGTCTACCCGGACAATTAATTTTTTGTGTGCGACATCACAGTGATTCAGTAAATATTTTACTATTCTATTCTCTTGCATATCCCTGTCAGGTATCATATCCCTGTCAGTGATGACAACCAGAATGTAACTGACAGCAGTCTCATGTAAATAATTAGCAGGTTGAATGCACAGGTAGTAGAACGGCATCACACCGTATTAGAGTGTTTTCTTTACCCATGACAGAATTCACCCACACAGAAGACTGTGGCCACGTAAACAAAGGCAGATTAGCCAGTGAGCACATAGCTCCTCAACTGCTACATTGAGTGAAACCTTTGAGTCACTTGGTGTAAAAACTTATGTGAACTTGGGTTTCATGAGAAACACCTTATTCTAAACCGATGTTTTTTTCTTCTTTTTTTGACAGCTTTCAGTGTGCATTGTTTAATACACTAAAAACATTGTCACACATTAACCAATCACTAATTATTTTGGAGCAGCAAATTACTTTTAAGGAAACAGGTATTAGACAGGAAAAAATCAGCCTACCATCTTATTGCTTGGGTAACTATTGCATGCATACAAAAAACATTTAGTGAATACTATCCTCTAGTGACTATATCTATGTATAAAGGGGAACATACCTTCATTTTTGTTCTTCCCGTTAGACAGATGAAAGGAACACTGATTAATTGGTCTCTCTGATGCTACTTCTAATGAACAGCTAGACCTGACCGTTGGGGGCAAATTAGCTTGATCCTCTTTTTGCAGAACAGAATTAATGAAACCCCTATGGATTGAGCTGAAGTGTGCCATGTATCTTGCTCATGTACAGTTAGAATACCTCGCACTGGCAATAACTATTACAATATTTGCCCGAAACAAAGATGCAAATGTTCAATAGTTAGCCCTTGTAACACTCCCATTAGTAAGATTATCAGGCACTTATGAAACTTCAGTGTATCATTACATCTTCAACATCAGACCATAAAAGTCTGAAATAGGAATTTAGAGATTAGAGGGTCTTTGTGTGATTAGCTTGAAATTAAAGCATATATTTAGTACATTTGCAGTGCATATAATTACACCTTAGGTCAATGCACACAGATTTTTAACTAAACTGAGTTGTAAAACAATCTATAAATAATAATTGTAACCACTAGGGCTGAGAGCTCCCACTTTTATAAAATCAGAGGGTGAGAGATTGATGCTTCGGGTCTTCAAGAATAGTGTTTTCACACCACAAGTTGCAGAAACAGTGTGACTGCAACGCTTAGTTGCTGTGAGAAAAGCACAGCATGTCCCCCAGTAGCGGTTCCACTGTAGCAGCTCTGGTGTGTCAGACTCTGTAGGGGAGGAGACGTTATTCAGAGGACAGTAACATATCCAAAGTGGAGACATATGGTATCAAAACTTTCAATGTCAACGTATTATATTAGTTTACCGCACAACATCAGCTAGTGGCAACCAACGCATTATTAGCATGTCATGTGGTAATGTTTTGTCAACTAAAATCGCTTGGTTATTATAGTCAGGAAAATACTGTGGATATTTTCTGAACTGTATTTTAACAATCTGCAAAACAAAATATTGACATACGACCTTATAAAATCTTTAATGGCAAATGTGTTAGCAAAATGTTGCGTCTTTACACATCCGGCCCACAATAAGCAACACTAGCATTCATTCGGAGTTGTGTTTCTGGACTCCTGGTAAAGGTAAGTCTTTCTTTTTAGCTCTGTTTTGGTCCCCACTAACTCCTGAGCAAAATATCTGGCTATCAAGGTACAACATGCTGTAATGTGTTTACCCTCTAGTAGCTAACACAGTTTGGTGCTGGGCATGTAGTGTAGAGTGTAGTTTTATTGCTAAAACCAGGTGCCCCTGGTGATTAGAGACAAGGTTGAGAGCGATGAGACTTAGTCGAAACCGTAAAAGAAAAAAGTTTTGGGGTGTAAAATAAAAACAACCACCACTACCCTAAAAGTTGTGTGCAGCACAAGAACACTTGCTGGGCTGAAAAAAGGCCTTCCCAATGGACATGAACCAGGCATCAATATGTAAAGCCAATACCTAAACATAATGTTGAGAAGACAGGGTTGCACCAGAAGCACAATTGGTTGTTCAAATGATCACTACCCTTTATTTAGAACATGGCTTCCTTTATATTCTGTATGTTAAGTTGTCTCATTGTAGTACAGTATGTAAAAGCAGTATTAGATTTGTAAATTCACACCTCAACACAGCTCAACACCGTAAGTCAAAAACCTTAAATGTTAAAGATACAAAAGCTAAAAGAAAAAGGTCACAAACAAATGCACACGCTCCTTGTGAGAATACGAGCAGGAATGTGGGTTACATAATCTGTGTGGTTCAGTAGAGCCAGATAAAAAAAAAAAAGAAAAAAAAAGGAATCATGTGTTTTTCCTAAAAGCTGCCGTCCAGAATTCGTGTGACATTTCAGCTGGATTTGCCACAGCAAAATTGCATTTTTTTGCACTTTACTGCTTGATATGAATTTACGCAATAATAATAATAATAACAATAATAATAATAATAATAACTTATTTTCATACCGTCTTTCAAGAAACCCAAGGACACTTTGCATAATTATTATGACTAAGCTAAAGGAGGTTGTAGGCTGTGGTGAACAGGTGGAGCATTTTGGATATTTGCAGGGAGAGTGTTCCAGAGGGATGTAGGGGGGGGGGGATTGCAACATATTGACACCACAAAGTAGCAGCATGTTGTATCTGTATAAATAGAAACATTCCAGTGTCCACAAGTCCTCTCACATGTCTTGTTTTTAGTTGCTATAGCTGTGTGGGTGGAGGTCAGCCATGTTTCCTTCTGCTTTGTAAGAAGATTCTGGATTGCCTCTTAAGGTTTGATGTACAGTATCTCCTTCTTGTAGGCAGAGACGGTTCCTTTCAGTGACCATAACCCACCACAAACATTCAATCCAGATCCATGCTTTGTTAACCAAGAACTGTTTTTATGAATTTAAATGAATTTTCAAAAAAAATAAAGTGTATAAACCAGGTTATTAATGCATATCATTATGCAACCACAGCAAATTCAGAAGAGTTTGGATATTGGTAATAACATCTCTGAATAACATGACAACGCAACTTTTGGTTTTGGCAGTGCCTGTTTTTATGTACTCTGTGGTGCAATTAGCTAGCGCTCAAGTAGCACATAATATCTGTCCTAAAGAACATAAAAGCAACTCCAACCAGGTGGGGGTTGTAGTGGTGTTTCAGCAATAAAGCAGAAACATTTTCATAGTTTGCAACAACAGCAGTGATAGATAGCCTGAATGTTCAAAGTTCAAATGGACTGGAATTTGTGCAGACTGAGTGAGTGGTTAGTATAATGTTCATGTCAAGTCAAATCTATTGTCAATTCTGAAATGTGTGCCAGACAAACAGAGCAATTAAAAATATGTTTCACTCCAATCCACGGTGTAATAACAACATGTAAAACAAGTATTTTATGAAATAACACAAGTGAACACGAGGGATTCCACTGCCTCATTTTTATTTTCAGATTTTGTTTGTTAAGGTGGGAA
The DNA here is from genome assembly GCF_008692095.1 of Etheostoma spectabile. Lineage (NCBI taxonomy): Eukaryota > Metazoa > Chordata > Actinopteri > Perciformes > Percidae > Etheostoma > Etheostoma spectabile. Next base: position 9,233,113 of record NC_045741.1, read on the forward strand.
GATGGTCCATTGCATGCAGAGGACTCCTGTAACCTTGCATAACAGCAGCCACTACTTCATACATTGTATCCTGCAGTGTACATTGCCATAATTGCATGCAACCACCTGTCTTACAGCTGTGCTAACAGGCTATTAGCAGTCTTTACAACACTAGCAAGCCACTCTGTGACGTCCATCATTTGGCGCCTACTGGGAATACTCGGGAGCACTCTGCTGGATCAGACCAACGGACCGCGGCAGGGAAATACTTCCTGACTGAACTTACTGTACATAGCTCGTTGATGATGACATGTTTCATTTTGATGGTGCGAGTAAATTCTGAAGATGCCTTTATACTTACATTCCAAAACTGGGCCTCAGGTAGAGAACAATGGCTCCTTTTATAAAGCTCAGCGAAGTTGCACTTTCATTCGTGTCTCCTGGCGGTTACCAGAACACTTTTTTTGTATCTGTGGGGGTATGTGACTTAATATATCTGAGAGGGTATATCTATGTGCTTTTGTCATATTCTCCCCAGTAGCCTATAGGTTTTATAGCTTGAAGAAGTTGAAAGAGGGGGGGGGCTCAGTACTCTGTAGCTACAGTATATAATAGCTGGATGCAGCATGTGACATTGCAGAGGGGAAATTCACACTGAGGGCTGTCATATGGTGTGTGGATATGCCATCCATAAACCCTGAAGGTGTGAGAGTGATAAAACCCTGTTTTGTTGTATTGCAAGGGAGAATTCTCCCATTAACTTTGGTTTGATTGCATATAAACATGGCATGCAGGCGGCAGATTACTTGTTTCCAGAAATTCCTGGCTGAGCGCTGCTGTATCTGCTGCCAAAGGAGGTATGTTACATGGCTGGGAGCAGCATAGCCTCAGCCATGGATGGCAGCCTGCAAAGACCAGTGTCTGGTGCCAGGGTTACGGGTATGTAAAGGGAGTCAAATTTGCCCATTACACTCAGACACTGTTTGTCACCAGCCGAGTTAGATCTGCTGCTCGCACTCTATCTCTCTTTCCTCCATTTGGATCGGGATCTTGCCCCAAACGCCTTTCAACCGCTTTCTCTTTATCACACTGATACACTCACTTACCAAGAATATAAACTCACTGACTCACTTACACACATACACAAATAGTCAGCCTTCAATCCATCCCATGCTGTCCAGACAAATCAACACTTGGAGCCAGAGGCTTGCCGTCCATCTGGTCAGTCATTTCCAGCGGGTCACAGCGTGCAGAAAGAGAGAGAGAGAGTGTTATAATCCCCATCCCGCCTGAGAACTAAAGGGTTTTGATACTTCCCCCCCCCACCCCAGACAAAGTCAAGGACGGTGAGTAGTACAACTCTGCCACATGGCAGCCAAGGTGACCAAACTCTGTAATCTTTCTTCCTCTCATTCTGTTTTGCACTTTCTCACTCATGCTCTCTTTCTGACACTCAACCATACGCCTCTCATCTTTTTCTCTTTTAGTCACTCGGAGGCTTTCCCATGGAGGTTTGATTGTACCAAATCCAGTGGGAAAGGCCTATTTTGCAGACACAGCAGCTGATGTGCTGTACTCCACAGTGACTAGTGTGAGGCCAGCTCCCTAAAACTTTCAAGCGATGGGCAGAGAAACCTGGGAAGTGTGTACCCTCAAATGTTGGAGGATTGCAAATTGCACTTTAGACTGCACTTTTTCACATGTGCTGGATTTGATTTGGCTCTAATCAGAAGTTGTTAATGCTGCCATACTTTCATAATGGCCTAGTTTGGACGCGAGCAGACAAATGAATCATAAACAAAGCTGTGTTGTCAATATGATAACGCTTGTATTAGAGAATGGAAAATTGTGTTACGTAGATTCTCTCTGCCTTCTGGCTTATGCACAATGGACAAAAATGCGGGTAAATAATACTCACATTGGGTTGCTCACTTAAACATTATAATTCTGTCAAAGAAAAAGCAAACATGACTGCATTATGACAAACTGCAACAATGTCCGCAATTTTAGCACTCACTTTTATTGCAACATGAGATTACTTATTCAACTGCAGAGTTCCTTGGTTGACTGTTTTGTTAGTCTGTATTCATTCAGGGAAGGTTGGCTGAAGACGAACAATCATTTTCACCCAGAAACAGTATACAGCACTGGTAGCAGAACACTATAGCCATTGTTTTCCGTTGCTGGACAACGAGCAGCTCCACTGGAGGTGTGGGAGGTTAAATGCTTAGCTCAAGGGCACCTCATTTTTGGTTGTCATGGGACCACAGATAGCTACCGGTTCTCTTTGCTGATCAAATTTTCAAGGAGGTCAGGGGGTTTTGAAGCACTGACCTTCCACTGATAGGCTGCCTACTAGTCTAACCCGTAGGCTATACACACCACACACAAAAATGATCTGTGAAGACCTGCGCCCCAGACTGAGCAGGATACAGATTTAAATGTCATGTTCTACCCAGATGTACAGCTTCCCAAACCAATACAGTTGTGGAATGTTATCAAAACATTTAGAAGGGTTGGAAATGTGGAAAACAAAATGTTCATGTTTAATTCTGTGCCATCTTGATTAAACTTCATGTTGTCCTCGGGTCAAATTTGACCCATTTTTAAAAAGTGGATGATTTCTCTTCACAAGTAAAAAAAATGATCAGTTCAATACTTTAAATGCATTTTGGGTGTTTTATTCAATTTTATGGCAATTGAAAGAAAACGTTATGAAAGGACATTAGAAGAACTGACAAAAGATTGGAAATAAAATGTAAAAAAAACAACAACATCTTAACAAAGTGCTGAAAAAATTGAAAAATTGAAAAAAGTGACAAAAGAATTGGAAAAAAAGTGACAAAAAATGTCAGGAAATGCATCAAAAACTTCGGAGAAAGTGACAAAAACATTTGAAACTTGACAAAAACATCGGGAAAAGTGACAAAAGTGTCGGAAAAGATGACCAAAAGGTTGAGAGAAAGTTTCAATCTTGACACAGAAAATCAAAAAGTTGCATTGTCCACGGAAAGACAACAAAGGGTTAAGGCGGGGTAATGTGGTTAAAAGTGTTAAAAAAAATTCTATACTATAAATATATGTAGGTAAATCATTGTGTGCAAACTATTATGTAAAATACTCATTTATGTTGCTTTAAAGCTTTAATGTGTTTCATCAGAAAGTAACGTATTATAGTTTCATTGACAAATTGTAAAAATTATCATTTTGATTTAGTCAGATTTACATGACTTTTGTCCCCAGCCAACCAACTAGATATGTAATGGGCTGAATGTGCTGAATCTGTATAGGTAGTTGAAGATATATGTTTGTCAAACATTGGTTAAAATTGTGCATTCACATTGGTAACCTCCATACATTGGATGAGGTAAAGACAAGATGGACAGAAAACTGTCTGGAAAAGACAGCAAATGAAGATGTTTTTGGTTATTTTGCTGCAGCAATGTAATGTCAGCCATGCAATCATAAATGTCCCTCGAGGACATAGCGGTCAGTCAGGTGAAGTGGAAACGCGTGGTGACAATTGCCATTTGGACGAGCAGTGGCGACTGTTTATGACTAGTCATGAAATGGAATTTAGAACATTTGAAAACTGCAACTTTGAATAAGGAAGCATGAAGGACAAAACAACATTCAGCAACCAAACACTGAGGGCCGCCTGACGATTAAATAAAATTCCACACCACAGGGCTTATATGCTTGACATTGCTTTTAAACGCCTACTCCATGGCCTTTGGCTTCGAAGCTGTCGCCTTTTCAGGTGGCTTTTGGTTCCACATAACTAGACCTACGGGTGCACTATGGACCCTACTCTGGCTTACTGTGGTGTGAAATTGCATACGCAACCTTGAAATGATTTCCACAATAGCAGATGGTCTTAGCAATGGAGAAAAATACGTTTTGCCCGCCTGTCTGTAGAAGGGAAGGTGACAATAAATGAAAGTTTGATTAGAAAACGACACCTGGGGGGTTAAGACAAGCGACAGGAGAGTGGGTCTCTGCAAACTCCAAAAAAAATACATTTCATCTTTGACTGATTATGATGGAGCACCCAGATAAGAGCTTTATTAATCACGAAACTATAATGCTTTTCCCACCTGAGCCTCCAAAGTGGCAAATTGGTGTTAGCAGAGGCTACATGTTCACATCAAAACAAAAACTCATTAGAAGAGAAAATTAAAATAGTTAATAAGAAACCACTTCTCTCAGACGTTTAGTACATAGAATGAGTATAGCTCACAGATATATTATAATATATAATAGGAAAGTAAGAGCAGTACTTAATAATCAGGATACAACATGCACAATAATTCAGATAATGCACACAACCTCAAGGGCTTCAATGTTGTCCGCTGCAAATGTAAAAGCTGATAACAATCAAGAAGTTCCAACACAAGCTAGTTTCTGACATGCTTATTATGCCACAAAGTGCACTTTAAATAATGTACCTCTGGAATCAGCTAAGTACATAGAAAAGATGCAGAATCATAAAATACAGTCTGAAGGGACTGGTACTTTAAAACCAGAGTGTTTGGTGACTGTGGCAATGATTTATGAGGCAAATTCAGAGGGAACCATTTTCTCATTAGAGAGGAGAACATTGAACCAACCCCCTCTCTTACAGCTTAGTGAACTAAATGCTCAATGATTGATGCTGATGCTGATGTGCTTACTGCACATTCAGACCCCCAATCTAAATTGCAGATGTCAGAGCGCACGTGGCGGCCATGGCTGCACTGTTTTATATTCAAACAACATGGTCAAAGAATGAATCACTTTTAGGGGGGTCAATATATCCACATTCCTTATACTTGTTGATTTAGTGTTGTGTGCTGTTTAATCACTGCAAATGTATGAGGCAGATGGACTTTAAATGGACGAGCACGAACCGCTGCTTAATTTTTCATTCATTCATTCATTCATTCATTCACTCATTTACTTCTAAAGTGGCAGAATCAATATTATAAGTGCAATGGTAAACTGGTGCATTGCTCTTCAAAGCATTGAGATCACAAAATGGTCATACGGGTTGCTTTTTGATCATAGTCAAGTCATATAAGTCATTTTGATTTAGAATTATTTATAATCTAAGTACTGTAAAATGACTTGATGCAGTACTGGAGTTTTTTGTTCAATAACTACAGACATTATACGACCACTGGGATATTAAAGAGGGGGGGGCCACCCCTTTTGTTGGCTAAATGTTTATCGTTTATCTGCCTGAGGTTTGTGTGGTTAGAATCTATGGCCCCAGCCATGACCCTGGAACAGCAGTAGCCTGTCTGTGCTGTGTATTGATAAATCCATGACGCTGTCCGTGGGACTTAAAATAGCAGACAGATGTGTATTTGCAACTCTTTCTCTGAGTCCCACCATTTTGTCAGTTTTGTCTTGGATCTATATTCTCTTAATATAATATTCACACCTACAACTCACTCCTGGCTCTGCTACTGTCAATAAGATTATTACACCCTCTCCACATAGGGGGCCATGCTACCATTCAACAATATCACCACTGCTTGCTGTCCTGGCTCCACAATGGTGGAACAAACTCCCTATTGACATTAGGACATCTAACGTGGATCTCACTTCCTTAAATTGCGTCACTGGTTCCTCCACTTGTTTCCCTCCCCTGCGTCTTAATCCGTCCCACCAAGGATGCACATGAGATGAAAGAAAGGATGTGAGGAGAGACGAACAAGGATGTTTTTAGAGGGGTGAGAAGTCCTTTCCTCTGTAGTATCACATGAATTTGTCAGGTGTATTGGCGGAGTTAATTGGCTTTCGTGTATCCTCGCCCGTAGCTCCTCGCAGAATCCTCCTCGACCTTTGATCCTCGGGGAAGGAATACGAGCTTTGAGATGGCCTTCACAAAGGAGGGACAGCACAACGTCCCGTTCAAACGAGGAGCGAGGAGCTATCAAGTAATGGAAGTGAGATGCACCTCTAGACAGTAGAAACTCTCACACTTCCACGAGCTCTCTAATGCTCCTTCCAGTAAGCTTGGCTGCGTTAGTGTCTGAGTAAAGTATGTTTGGACAGGTCAGATCTAATGATCATTAGTGGAGGAAAAAAGGTTACGCTTGGGGAAAGAGCCTCCACAAAGTCCTATTAATAGCAAACCTGGGCTGGAGGCATGGAGCCCACAGGGAGAAAAAAACAAAGTCGTAGATCAGCCTGAGGGGAAGTAATTAGGACAGATATTTAAACTGAATAATGCAGGCTTGCTGAAATATTGAAACCACCTAAAGTTTATTAATTAAGTGCTAATCTGGTGAATAGGCTTGTTTCAAGTCTCCTTTATTCTGTGCCAGCTGAATTATTCAGAGACACAAAGGCATACAGGACAGATAACAATCTGCTGTACATGTCATCAGTACTCTCGTTAAGAGATGATTAAAGGCACGCTCCACCTCGGTACTTGTGTGTCAGCAGTCTGCTATTACAGTCGATATGGTTCTGTAACACCCACCGTAGTGAGCCTGTGACACTACAGCAGTCTAACAAGGTCACTTTGAATTCGCAGCAGTGCAGTCAGTGGAGATTTGTTAGGAGAGTTTTAAAAAGGAATTCAATTGCATAGGTCAGCCAGGCATGCATGCTTACAAAGAGATACACAAACATATGGTCACATATAACTCAGTGAATGCACCATACTGTACATACGGGGGGGGGGGAACACCACCACAATTACTTTACTGTTTTGATGCCTGAAATCCAAGGTTACAGCTGAAACTTGCCCTAATCCATTCTCTACTTTTTTATTTCTATTTTTTCTCTTATCTGTCTTCTCTCTCGCATGCTCGTTCTCCCACTTTGTCATTTCAGTCTCTCCTTCTTACCCTCACCCATCTCTCTCTTTTCATCTTTTGTTCAAGCTGCCTGAGTTTCACAGATGGAGTGACTTGAGGCGATGGTGGTTATGCAAAACACAGTTCAAATGAAGGCAGGGCTGCCACAATAGAAATGGTATAAAAGGCATGCGCACAAACACACATCTACCTCTTTTATGGCATGAAAGTCTTGTGGTGGAGGCACTAAAGAACATTTAGGATTTTGTTATTTTAAAAGCAGGAAGAACATTTTTCATGCCTAGAATGAATGCATGGTTCAACAAAAGAGATTAAAAAATATACACGCAGAAACACATTTACAAAAGAAATCCAGTTCAGAGCCTACACTGGTTCTGTGCAGGTTAAAATGTCAGGGAATCATTATTCTCCCTGCAAAATCCATCAGATGTAATAAAGACTAATAAAGATTGTGTTACATAATTCCCACAAGTTCCCACAAGACATTTTGCATGATTTTGTAATATGATATACAGTACTGTTGAGAATTTCAATTATGGAATCATGGGATAAAAATAATTTCTCATTTAATATGAGTCTCTCATTATGTTTATCTTTCATTATAGTCATTTTTTTAGGTTCAGTGTGCTTGGAAAAAACTGGGTACTACTGAAACAGCAAATACTTAAAGAAAAACGTACTGCTGCCCAAATTGTGTTTTATCCACATAATTAGAAAATGATTTTAATGGATTTTTCTGCCAAGCTAAAAAATGAATGAAGTAACTTATTTGTAAAATGTTAACATGCTAAGAATGTCATTTGTTTCCTAAAACTTGTACTCATACAACTAAAATCTGCTTGTAGCAACTAAAGCATGAAAAACATTCAGTATATTTACATGCAACAATATTCCATATTATTCCGAATATGACAATATTCCGAATTTGAGACAGGTCATGTAAACAGCACATTCCGGTTGGATATTCCAAACAAGTTTACGGACAGTTTACGGCCTCTTGGCTGCTTACAGCTTGTGATCAGATCTGTGTGTTGCTATGGTTTCTGTACACAAACCAAACCATAAGCCAACAGTTTGAAAGGCTGCAGACCCGATAAGATGGAGAACACAACTACTTTTGAACATCATCAACGTTTTGCCTATCAGCTTGTTTTTGGATATACGCACACATCGCTACGCCGACCTTTTCAAGAAGCTGGTTAAAGGAATGAAAGAGGGACGCTGTGTCCGCACGGTCCATCAAGCCCGCCGCCACTGACAAAAATTGTATTTTCCACGGCTACATGTAAATGGGAATATTAGTGGAAAACTCACTTCCATTAGCCAGATTAGTTGGAATATCGTCTTTTTGTGCAATAATCGGAATATTATGTGCATATAAACGTAATCATTGTTGTGGTTATGTTTAGGCCTGTACAGGATCTGGATGATTACTAGTCTTGGTTAAGTATTGAAAATATCAACATCAAGTTAAAGCACAAGACATGTTTTTTCAAATTTTACTGGAAGCACAATATTTTCCTAACCTTAACCTACAATAACATACAATATACGATTTTTCCAGTGCATCAAAAACAAGTTGCGAACACAACACAGACACATCATGAACTTTTAAGTTAACATGATGAAGCTGTTGGCAAACAGTTGCTACATCTAGATTGTGTTTATGTGTTTAGTGGGGTTTTAGAGCTTTTTTGATGAAAACAACAATCTGCTGCAGCCGAAAATTGATGCTATGAGAGTTGATCCAAATCAGTAAATTTGTCATCCGGATGGAGGAACCATGACCTGAAGCTCACTATAAAGCTCCGTAATGCTTAGGGGAGCTGCAGATTCAGGTTAGAAGTCTGTGTAGTTATTTCACCTTTCACATTGTCATATTGTTGTCACATTCTCATTTGATACATTGTTATAGTAAAAATATGGATTATAGTCGCCTTTAACCAACATCCTTTTTTTGCCTAAATCTAACCACACACAAGAGTCAGGATGTCTCTGCTCTCGGCTGTCGAAGTCCTGCACTTTGTACGCCCTCAAGCCGTCTCGCCACTTCCCTTGATGCGAATTATGTGTGGTAGACCAACAGAGCAATTGCATTACCTTCTAAATGCATTTTCCAAAGGAAATTTGTAGTATAAAAACGTAATTTCTTGGAGACAAGGTTACAATACCCTGCCTCCCTAACGTCTCTCCAAGAACACTGGGTGTGTAAACAATACACGTACGTAAGAGTTCTTGAGAGAGACGTCCAAACCTCACCCTACACCTAAGTGTACCTGGCCTGTCACTGCCTTAAGTGGGCTAATGTGTCAGATTGTCTGTTTTGAAACCGTTGAACTCAACCACCCCAATTCCAACATTGGGGGGTGGGGTCATAGTCGTTGTTAAGACAATCCAACAAGCACTTCATTTGAGGCATGCTGAGGACTTTAGGGCATATTGAAGTTTGTTGAGTTTGCACACTGATTCCAATTCATCCCATATTGAACACGTTAAAAGTCAACAACTCATAGTATGCTATACATACCATGTGGACTGATGCATGAAGAGTGATCATATCACTTGAGAAATTTCTGTCAGCACTTTCCTGACATGAGAATCATTTTCAAGGCTAAAGGGTCTGATTTGAATACTGCTTAGTCAGGAATTGACATCTCTTTATTGTCAAGATTTTATGTTACGAGATGGGCTAGGTCTTGACGACTGTACATCGCTTGACATCATCCCTGAGGTGCAGGGTCAATCGATACAGCGGGACCTGTCCTTTAAAAAAATGCAGATATGTTGAAAATCAATACACCTGTGTCATCACCTCTTATTTCAATCAGGGTGGCTGAGATATGACACCGTGGCAGCTCTCCCAAAAATAACGCTGGAGTGAATCTCAATGGGTTCCATACTTCTTTGCTTGTAGCTTGTATCCTCACCTCACTCAACATACTGTAATCTACTTCCCGGGCTTTCCTCGACTCTTCTGTTCTCTTTTTTTCTCAATTTCAAAATTCAAGTCTTCCCAGTCAGAGCCTAAGCCAATTTTTTCCATCTGGGCCTGAATCCCAAAACATCAATATATATAATACATAACAAATATCTTCCTTTGGACCCACTTCTCTGTCTAAACCTGGAAATGTTTTTTTGCTTTCCGCGCTATGCTTCCCAGCTTGAGCATTACCCTTGCTCCAAATAGGAACTCTATTCCCTCAGCAGCATTTATAGGAAAATCAGTGAAATAATCATGAGTTATTCTCTTTAATCTGGAGTTCTTGAACTTGATTTTTATTTCTAGTCTTATGTATATGTTATATATGTGTGTATATGTGTTTGTTGTGTTATGGTTGTCTAAGTTATTGGATGCCTAAAATTTCCTTTGGGATGAATAAAGTATCTCTATCTCTCTATCTCTCTTTCTATCTATCTATCTATCTATCTATCTATCTATCTATCTATCTATCTATCTATCTATCTATCTATCTTTCACAGCCCTTGCCCCAGAGGACTAAACTCTGACTTATAATTATGAAATGCTACTTCTTTCACACCAAAAAGAAATAAGTTATCCACCAGAAATAGGACAGTTGCCTGCAGACTAGCCCTAATTTCAAATATAGCTGTGTGCTGTCAGAGCCATCAGTAAAGATATGAAAAGTACATGTGGTGAGGCTGTAATTCTTGAGCATCCTCAGACACTCCTCCTGATTTTCCCTTTAACTGTAATTCCAGACCACTGGAGTCGGAGGAGAGTTGGGAGGTAGGGCTCAGTAGCCCAGACATCTCTATACTGAACAGAAACAGAATGAGCCTCATTGTTGGACTGTGTGAGTTCCAGATGTTCTCTTTCAGGTTCACTCAGCATTTAAACATGTTTTGCTTTGAGATGGCCAGCCGTTGTCAAGGGTCAATACCTTTTTTAGACTCAGTCATGGTTTCCAGCTCAACTCATGTGACGCTTCAGTGGACACATCTGTGCGCAACAGCAGAGCAAGGCTTGACACAAGCATCTGCTGTGTGTGTGTGTGTGTGTGTGTGTGTGTGTGTATGTGTGTGTGTGTGTGTGTGTGTGTGTGCGCATGTGTTTGTGTGCGTGCATTTCATTGCCATATTTCCTCACCAAAGTTGTTTTATATTTTATTCGGGATTAAAAAAAAGAAACTTTCAGAAAATAAAAGAAAACAATTGTCATTTTCACTCCTTACATTTAAGCTAAATGAACACAATTGTAACACACACACACACACACACACACACACACACACACACACACACACACACACACACACACATACACTTGAACAAATAGCTGGGCTCTGCCTTCCCCACATCTGAGCTCACATGACAGTCACTACAAACAACTCATGCGACAATTTGACTCCGGCAAAATAGAACCTGACATGGATTTTAAGCAAATGAAGATGAAAGGTAGAGGTTAAGGTTCTTCTACAAAACAATCCGGAGGAAACTTGCAATAATAGTATGCATGAAAACACGTGTTGCTGTAAACAAGGACCTTAATGAGCTTGATTGCATTTGCAGTTGATAACATCATATTGCACTGGTAACCTGCTGCTGTTTCGCTTAAACGCACATAACAGCACATCTTCCCTCCCATCTTATTTTCTGAGCGTGCATTATTGTATAATTGCCTGGGCCGTGTCCTTTGTATAAAAAGGTGTTTGCAATTAGTGTTTTGCTATAAATACAATCCTTGTCAAAATCCCACAGCTATAACGTTGTCTATTTTGGGGTTGGTTGTTATTATAATATGTGAAGTGAATTGGGTAGAAAGCAATAAAAATGCTTCCTGTTGCTAATGCAGTTAAAACTGGCCGGCGACTCGGTGCCAGCTGCCAATCACTGTTTCTCTGCGTCACCTGCTGAGTGGCAATAAGCAACATGACTGACAGATGATTGGTCAAGATCAAACATCTAAGTGGGATCCAACCAAATGACTGACGGGTTAGAGTGGGTGGACATCGAACACAGGCGCGCTGCAAGAAATTGTTTACAATAAAAACATGTTCTGATGTTGACTTAAGGATGTTTCATGTGGCTCCTGATTGAACTGAACCAGGCCACAGGCACAAAGAAAGGACAAACATCAGATGATGCCATTTCATTTTCTCCGGTATTGAACAGCAAACACCATTAGTTCTGCAAACTGACCACAAAACAAGCCGACAACATCCATAACCCCGGGTCTGTAATATGTTGTTTCCGCTCAAATAATACTAGCTTGAGCCTCTGGGAGCCTTGTAAAGGTGATTGTTATTTGGTATTTGACATACACGACAGTGGCCCCTCACGGGGTCAGAGAATTGATTTATTTATTTTTTTCCGGTTTGGACATCAGATGCCGGGGAAATTTCTTTCTTCTCTCCGCTTTGTTGACACTTCCTCTCAATTTTGAAGATCCTGAGCCTGCAGTGATATTTTCCGAATCGATCTGTTTGATCAGAGGCCGACTGATGAAAGTGGACAATTTCTCACCGACTCTGAGGCTCTCCGGCCGGGGCTGTATATGTCATTAGTCTGATATGGAAAGTCATTTAGAGACATTACCGAATTAACCAGGGCCGATTTCCAATGTTGATGACAGGCTTGATTCTAGCGTGTGACATGATTTATTCCACTTTCAATGGAATTAGTTAACCTTTCTGTTACTTAATATAATTGTGCTGCTACTCATTATTCATATTTGTGTTTGCTGTGTTTGACTGTGCAAAAGAGTGGTCCAAAAGTCATTTGATCTTAGGCCACTTAGTGTTCCAGCAGATGGGGAAATCGTTTATCCTCATGGTGCTATGTTTCAACTTGGTTCATTATTTCATTTAGTTAGAGCAAGAAAATTGACAAGTATTTGGCTGAAGCCGATGACTTTTTAAAGCAACATTTTTTTGGGGTAATAATTAGACCTAAGCATCTGTTAGGCAATGGTATTAGGAAAGCAACTAGAAAACAAAACTCCAAATTCTTCCCACTGTACATTTAAGGATGACAGTTACAGCACTTAAGTCTTAGCAATGTGCTATTTATACACACTCTTCTGTCGTTTTCCTCTAAGAATAATTTGAATTTCTGCTTATTTCTGCATACAAAATGAAGCATACTACATATACAGCACAGACTATCAATGATAAGCTCCATACTCATTTGCTGTGAGTGACAAAGCCAATACAAAACCTGACAGTGTGTCTTATATTGTATTTTGTTAGTTCTTTTCTCCTTAAGGCTTACCGAAAGCAAACATGATCCAATAACAGCCTAAAAAGATGGAGGCTGATGATGAAACTTTAGCTGTCATCACACTCATTATTGACAGTAAGACATTGGAGAAAAAGCCACACACAGTAGAGAAAGAGACACAGACGGAGAACCACGATGAATTTGGAAGACGAATAAAAAGTGTGCTTATTCAGTTGAGAAAGATTTATGACCTATGCGGTGGTTGTGGTTGTGAACTCTTTAGTGCTTTGCCTCTCGAAAAAGATTTCCCCTTCGTGGTGCTCAGTAACTCTGCGATCCGGCAATCAACATCCTGTCTCCATGTAAATGTGCATAAATGGCTCCCTACACAACAAAATTTATGGTCCAGACAACACACCTCGTGATTTAGGATCAAAATTGCACTCAGAGTATTGATTTACGTATCAGCTTGGTTTCCAGGCATTGCATCCATGATATTTATGCCTCTAACTCTGAGATATAAAAATAATTACGGCAAGTGAATCTGTAATACATCATGCCTCAAATGAAGGCGCGTGCAGGATGGTAAGGCATTACTGAGACATGTTGTGTTTAGGATTGATTATTTGAGATGATTTCTAAGGTGAGGATAATACATGTCATTGTGTTAGTTTAAACCCACTTTGATTCAGGAAAGATGTTGACTAAAGTTAACATATGCTTATTTAAACGAGACTGCGATAAATTCTGCTACAGCCACAACTATGAGCACTACTGTTACTAATGCAATGCGATGGCCTACTATTAGTAGAAGTGATTGTTCTGCTACTACAAATAAAAATGTGTACTGTCAGAGATGCGTCAACTGCTACGGTACCATCCCTGCTGCTGTTGTTCCAGTTCAATCTTTATTGACACTGGGAACAGGACTCCAACAAACACACATGTCGAAGGTAATAAACAAAAATAATCATGACTATAAAAGTAACAAAAAGTAGAAACATCAGTTGTAAGTGTCAATTAAAAAGCGTCAATGTGCTGTATGAAACTACTCTGGGGAGTGCCGAGCTTTAGCACCTTGTACAGTATACATTTTATGAGATGGAGCAACAGATCTGATATTAACCTTTCCAAACATAGTTACTGTTGGAACCTTTAGCTAAAGTCCATCTGCTAGAATGGTTAAATTAAATTTCAGATCACTAGATGAAAAATGGAATTGATTAAAATTGGTAATCGTTTAAAAATGACAGAGATAAATAAACAGGCGGTTGACGGTAGGCGGGGAAGGTCATCCACTAATTGCTACAGTCGGTTGGCTTTTTGACGCCCCCCCCCCCCCCCCCCCCCCCCCCCCCCCACTGTTATTGTGTCGCACAACACTGAACCCGAAATGGCTCTTGATGATTTCTCCAGTGCTTGCATGGTAGCTACTCCGCCTTTGGCTTGTGAGTGTGTATGTAGGTAAAGGAGAATCAAATTGCAATGTGCCTTGGATGAAAGAGCTAAATAAATCCAGTCCAATGTATTCCTCCATTAACAAGAGACAATGCCGCTGCTGTTTACGTGGACATATTTTTATAAAGGGGCATTAGTGTGGAGTGTAAAGGTCATCAGTTAAGTGCTACTAAGTACTGCTACCTCATGTGCGACTGAAGCTATAACTATTATTAGAGTTATGAATACTACAACCACTACTACTAAAAGTGCTTCTCTATTGCAGAAATCAACCACTTTTACAACCAGTGAAAGCATTTTATTAAATGTAACACTCCTGCTTTGAATAACATTCTTATTAAATTACATCCTCATGGTGGTAATAATGGTAATGTTCCATTTTCAAGTGTTGGCAGATACGGTGTACATAAGTAGAGCAAATTAACTATTGCTATTACAAATACAATTGCCCCCACTTCTGATGACGTGCTTCTACAAGTAGGAGTCCTACACATTATGTTAGTTATCTTGTCATAAGATGTCTTTACAACAACACCCAGGTTTATGTATTGACTACTAATTTATTGTAATCATGCTTAATTTATCAGGTTTGCTCTGGTTTTAATATGTAGCAAATTATCTTGGCATGGTGACATTTTTGAAAACACAAAAGACATAACTGAAATATTGTTAAAAACAAAAAAACAACACTATAATGCATTAATTACCTTTATCAGTTATGCCATTACATAACTGGTGTAAATACAATTTACAGTTTGACATTTGGTGGCTCAGTCTGCCTTTGGTTTTGTTTTGCTTTATCAAAATGACTGCTGTGCCATGAAAAGCGTAATTTATATTAGTTTTCTGTTGACACTGAGAGCCCACCCATATAGCATGTTTGTTTTTGGGGTCGTCAATCTGACTTCCAGAGTCAGTTTCTGACTTTCAGAGTCAGTTTCTGACTTTCAGAGTTTGTTTTTCCCACTAGTTGGGACACTCTCGGGACTCACCATATATTACCCACTGCTGTCAGTGTACTGTAAGCACCCTCGAGCAATGTTGCTTTGTGAAGTCGAACCATGGAGGTGCACTGTAGAGGGGGAGGCTCTTACATGAGTATGAGCTTCCATAAATGTTAGCTCACAAACACTGGACAAAAAGTTGCAGAGCATTGGTTTTATTTGCTCAAGGTAACTGAAACTAGAGGAAATCGGGTTTAATTGACTATTTGTAGTTCTCAAAAATGTAATAAAATGTCAGCAGCATTGTCTTTACAACCAATGTCTCAGAAAAACAGAAGCCACTTGTGTTGGCTGTGTTTTTTTGGAAGAAATAGTCATATTCAGTACATTTCTACAAAGAGGAAAGACTTCCCCACAACTTCAGCTCACTAAACCTTATCTGCATAGCTAAATGGTTACAGACAAAAAAAAAAGAAGAAAAAAAGAAATTCTGGATGTCCAGAGAAGAAGATGTCCTATCATCCAGATTTTCTTTTTCAACGATACAAATAGGTTTGGCATTCATGCACTTAATTGCTCAAGTTGGGAAAACAACCCAGGACAATCCCAAGTTGAGGAAAGTCGAACAATCAGAGATGTGTAGCTGCCACAAGAATCATTCCGCTGTAAAAGTTTTTTTAGTCAATTCTCAAAAATAACAATTTTATTCCATTTTACACGTATGAAGGGGTTGCAAACCCCATGTGACCTACACAGCAGTACGCAGAATGTATCCCATGCAAGCACTGACAGGTAGTGATGACCAAACAAGTCTGAAGCTGCTGCTGCTCTGTTGCAGCCCTACACTAAAATAGTTTAAATTAGTATTTTTCCGCATCAATCTACACAAAGAACTTTAATGACAAAAGCAAAAACTAGATTTTATACATTTTTAAATCTCTCCAGAGAAGTTCGATTGGATGTAAATCAAGGCTCTGGCTGGGCATTGGGCCCCAGGCAGGAATCAAGCGTACGCACAGATTTGATCTTAAAATGTGCGTGGGAACAATCTCCGAACTTTTCTGGCTTACATCATAACTGTAACTGCGTACTTTCCGCTTGTTCTTGGGAAAGGTAAGTGTGCCCTAGACCACACATAAGCCAATACACACAAAAGCCAATTTAGGGTAATTGTCTTGTAGGAAGGTGAAGCTTCAGCCCAGTCTGAGGAACTGTGTGCTCTGGACCAAGTGTTGTAAAGGGTATCTCTGTACTTTGCTCTGTTCCACATTCCCTGAACCCTGACCGGTACAAACTTCTTTCTCTTTAGAATTGTGGATACCACTGTACTCTTCAAACCTTCAATGTTGCATTTTTTTTCTTCTTCTGGCGGCTGACATAATCCTGCTTTTTAGCTCTGCTGGCAGGTCTTTTGACCTCAAGGCTTGGTTTTGGTTCTGATGTGCATTATCAGCTGTGACCTTACAGAGACTGTTGTGTGACTTTCCAAATTTAATCCAACCAATTGACTTTACCACAGGTGGACTTTAATCAAAGTGTAGAAACAACGCAATGGTGACCAAGAGAACTGGGAGGCACCTGAGCTAAAGGTCATAACAAAGGGACTGGACACTAATTTCAATGTGATACTCACATTTGCAAAAAATGTCAAATGTCTATGTCTGTTTTCAATTTGCCATTATGGGGTACTGAGTGTAGATTGAAGGGGGGGGGGAACATAATTTAAATGATTTTAGAAGAAGGCAGCAACACAAACGAGGTGAAGCCGTCTGAATACTTTCTGAATGCACCGTTTGCGATTTGGATGAAATTAATCGTTAATAAGCTAGAGTCAAAGTTGAAGAATTTTCTTTTTTCTCTGCAGGTTGACAGTATTGCACTTCTGGTGTGTTCTTTTTGTTGTTTTTTGGTGTTATGAGGAACCGAAGAGAACCTCAGAAGTAGCAGAAAAGTGTTTTTTTGGGCTTGTAGGCGTTTTTTATCCACTTTGGCTCTCCTTGAGCCAGTTCTGCATAAACATGATTTGAGAGCGAGTTGACTGCAGTGGTCTCTGCAGTGTGGATGCAGGATAGATGCATGATGGGGGACTGCTACAATGGCCAAGGACTGTGGGTTTATTGGTTTTAAAATGAAACAAGTGTATCGGACTGTAAATTAAATGGAAGCAAAGGAAACAGAATCACACATATAAGCCTAGCCAGGAAAAATGTACCATAAAAATAATGAATACTCTGAGGTGTACTGTGTGCATGCATAGCTCTGCGTGTGCATGTGTGTCCCTTGATATTTGCTCTGAACCTACCCAGTGCAAATCAGCACCTGTTTATCTTTAGATTTAAACAGCTACAGAAAGCAGTGAGTTGAAACAACAAGTTGCTCTCAGCTCTCATGCCAGGTATATCTTCTCTCTTCCCCTCTGGCACACTTCGAAGGCATCCACCTCCCATCATGTTCTGGCATTCAAAGCAAGATTTCTGCAGGAAGTGTTGCCAGGCTCAGCTTCTTATTGGCCGGCCTTTGGAAGCGCTAGCACTGAAACCATGTTAAACTAACCAGCGCCAAAAGTCTCCACAAGTTAATCTATGGAACGAAAGAGTGAATTACTGCTTGTGATCAATGATATTTGACCCAAATGAACACACAGTCATGTGTATTTCAACTAGCAGAGCTGGGTATCAGTGAATATTTCCCTTATGCTGTAAGAACTGTATAGCTAGACACTTCTAAAACATGTTGACTTCTGTTGCAGGTATCCAGATTTCATCTTTTTCAGTTGGCATTTAGAGTGAGCCTTTTGTGCAGCCTAATGCCAGCCTTAGCTACTTTATTGACTGGCCTTTGGATATTCCAGAAACTAAACACATTTATTGGCACTGTGGTATGGCTCTCTTATAACATTTCTACCATATGACTATTACTTGACTATTTAGATGAGATTTTACCTGTGCAAAGGAAAAAGGTGGTCATGATTATAAAATGCCGCAGAATGTAGGAACAGGTGATTTGGATTTGTTTTACTCAAGAAAGGACATTAAAGAAATAGCTGCCAAGGGCAAATAAGAATACAAATGGCATACTATTAATGAATATTTATCCAACCCATGTGAATACATTTGAAAATGACTGGAAATGCAAAACAAGTGCTTGAATGAAAAGAATGGACTTGAAAAAGAAAACAAAAGCATATGTGAAGCTCTGACTGCATTTTCTGTTTTGCTTCATGAGCTCATCGGCAGGCAGTCAGTTTGGGACTGAAATATTTATTTATTTCACATTTTGACAGGACAGCGATCATGTTATGCCACGACGAGTCTTCTTTACATATTAATTATGTCTAGCAGCTGGTGCTAGAGAGGACGGCTCCAGATAGCCCATGCAGACTCATTAGTTTTTACCCACAGATCTTAGTTGCTGCAGCACAGGCTCGCACACTCATGAAAATGGAATATGGAATGTCTGCTAAGTGCTGCAGTGTTGCTCTTGCTTCCCTTAGTGCTATTACTGCAACTACAACAATACAATGATTTTACTGCTCTATGCTTCCCGAAGAAGGAGCAGCAGATTGTGTCATCAAAAAATAATAATATGAATACATGTAGCAGAGGTTTTGACTAAAATAAAATTAATACTCTTAATGTTAACAAGCCAGATGTAAAAAGGACACTTTAGTTTGCAAAGAAAAACAAAGAAAAAAAAGTTAACAGTTCTGTAGTTTTTATGAACTTTAGACTGAAAATGAACATTTTGAGTTATGGGCATAAGCCAACAGAATCCGACATCAGTGGCAGGCAGCTGGCAGGGTGTGGGCGTCACAAAGCCAGTGAACTCCATCATCTGAACTTTGACATCTGAATTTAAAATGTAACAATATTTGCAAATACCCTTATCAATACTACTTCTGTAATACATTCACATTTTCTATTATATAACACTGCAGATGTAAATGTGATTATTTTCCAGCGGAACAGCGTGAACTAGTTTTTCGAAGTATGTTTAATTAATAAAACTCTTTTCCTCTTGAGGGTAACTTGGCTGGTGAAACAAACCAGCACTTTTATATACAAAAAATCTTGGAGATCATTTCAGGGCGAATTTTTTTAATTTTTTAACAAAGGAATTTATCATATATCTTCCCCAAAATCTTAACAGTATTTTTCGAAAACATTTAGAAGTTAATTATTTGTCTATATCTAAATTGCATACTGTATACTAACCTATAGCCTACCTATACTTTAACAGAGGCTGGAAAGGACCAATAGGAGGCACTTCACATGGTATGTACCATATGGGCATCCAAGAAGGCACTTTGTTTGGTGCAGTTTCTTTGAACATTGGGTCGCAATTTATTCATAAATGAACCTCAAATTAGTTTTTTAATTGGAAAATACAGGCCCTATTGGGTACAAATCAAGGTTTAGTTATGGTATTTTTAACACTTTAAAAATCCGCACTGAGCCTCTACACATGGGCGCGGGCTCCACCCGTGAGCTACCCAAAGATACTTGAATCCATTTTTAGTTTAAAGTACTCATATTATATTTTAAAACAGAGAGCTCAACACACAGGGTGAAAAGAGGAGCTGCAGCAATTTGCCATACAACAAATATATGGTGTTTTTTGAAAATGAAACCATGTGAGCCTATTCTGATATAACCTCAATACAATTAGGAACCTGAAAATGAGTATAATTTATATAATAGGTAAAATTTGCGAGGTTTTTATTAAAGGGTTGCTATACATAACATGAATCCATTTTAACTAAGGAATCCAAAATTGAAATATCAAAATACCTTACCTGTTCACTGTTCTGGTTGACCAGTTGAATCAATTTAAAACCTCAACAAACAACTTTTGTGATTTAATGTGTTGTTTGGAGTAAACAGAGTAAACCACATACACACACATTAAATGACACAAACATTTGTCGTGATCATCTGGGGTGCGTCCACATCTCCAGTCGGTGTCCTTTCCCACTGGACCAACATATCAACTCAGAATACATTACTTTGGTGGTCCCCTGACATTTAATCTAGTGCCATCATCACTTTAGTTTCTAACCAAATACCTTCAGTGTTAATCATATGTTTAGTGCTAATTAGCTACTATTAGCATGCTAACATGCCTAACTAAGGTAGTAAAACTCACACCTGCTTAATATCAGCATGTTTGTATTGTAATTGGGTGCTTTAAGATACAGGTTATGACCGGCCCTAATTGGGCTTTTTTTTGTAGAAATAAATACAACTCAAAAATCACTTCTCCTCACTGCTGCTACATGCTGTGCAACTCATATTTATCACTACTATTACTGCCATTCAAGATGTGACATTATGACAGAACACTATGATCATATGATGCATTTTGCCAAGTGCATTTTGAGAACGGCCTTTTAGTTTTGTGCTGCTTTTCAGAGAACCTGAGTGAGTGGAGATTTTGTATGGTAAATACATGGATGAATAGCGGGGATTAGAAAGGTTTTAGCTGTGATGCACGTAACACATTCTAATGGGTTTTCTAATGGACAGCCTGAAATATCTCAAATGTCCACACATCTACAACTTCTACAACTTCTCTCAGATCTTCACCAACAGAAATCCACATCCTGGAATACAAGACTGTTGATGCATGCAGGGAAATTAATCATCTGTTTTTAACCCATTTCAGGAACAGTGGGCAGCCAATCTCCAGCATCCTGAGACCAACTCATTTCTGAGGACTGCACGTTGGTCAAGACCAATTACACTTTCCGATCATGTCTTTTTCTTTTTTGGTGTGGGAGGGAGTTGGAGCAACCGAAGGAAACTCCTGCAGAAAAAGTAGCACATGCAATCTCGCACAGAAAGTCCCAGGGCTTAGATCTTAGGACGCTCTTGTGGTGAGCCAACTGTGCTAACCACTGAGCCACCACGCTGCCAAAAGGTGTAAATACAGAAGCAGTCTGGAGATAAAATCACAACAATCCATGAGGGATTTCAAAATGGCTGACAAGTTATAATGTACTTTTGCCCTGAAACAAGTTTTATATTTTATCGTGAAGTGTTTTGTTGGATGCATGTTGTGTACGAGGCATGAGGCATATGTCGTGTACAGCTAGTGGTACGCTAGAGAGTTTGTCTACGCTTAACCTAATCTCACAGAATTCCGGTACATGAACACGACCCCTTGACTCAAAATCTGTGATAGTCGAGTTTAGAAAAGAACAACGAGACGGATGGGTATAGGAATTGTGACACGTGAGACATAATCTCCAGTCTCCTGAGTGAAAGCCCTGTGTTGTTTGACCCATCCACCACCCCCAATCAACCTCCCAATGCATTTTTTTGGGCTTTTATACTACTTGCTACTGTTGTCGCTCTTAATAATATGTCATCTTCTCATTGACTTTACTTAGGCAATGTTTTCCATGGTGGCCACAGGGAATTTTCACACATTCCGTGCCACCACCACGTAATGAGCTGGAAACAAAACCCCTTAGAGGGCTACGCCAATACTCATAGAATCTGGCGTCACGATACGTAACTATGGTGATCATTTCACGGAATTCTGTGAGACAAGGCATATGCACAGCATGCTCTCTGCCTGATACAAATGAAGCAGAAGCAGATTCAAGACCGTAATCGGCTAACATTTTACAGACATCATGGCTGTCTCATCCATTTTCTTTTTCCAGACATGTTGGCATTATCAGCAGGTGTTCAGTTTTTTGTTTTTTTTTCAGGATTGCAGAAAGGCCTGAGTGATAGGTGTAGTATGAGCATTTATGAATATAAATTGAAGAGAGATTATCGTGATTATAACGTCACATTAATGTGTACCTATTCTTAAGATGAGCACGTGAGGCAAGATTTAAAGATTAGCCAATGTTTCCCTTTGTCAATTTGAATATTTACAGGAAAAACACAGATCATCTTAATGATTTCTGGATGTTTGAGGAGCTTCACGTGTTCTCTCAGCACCCAGCACATGTTGCACATAGTGTGACATTTTCCCTGGCCCTATCCATATTGTAATGTCACAAGACAGATTTCCTTATATAAGCTAATACAAACATTAGGAAGACATTTTTGGCAGCATTAGACTTTGATTGAATGCCATTTAAACCTCTGAGTGAGAGCGCTGAATCAGAGGGGTGGGACTTGGCAATCTGGTGAAAGAAATTTCCTTTGAGGACGAGCGTTTCATTTCTACTTCTTTAGCAAGGCACAGAGCAGCAGTGGTGCACTAACACTCTTGACTACACACGCACAAACTTTAAAATGCACATTAACACACACATGCACACACAAACGCAGTGTGTTGATTGCTTCGTGTGGCCAAAAACATTGCGTTCTCAATGCCAGCTAACTGGAATTGGCTCATGATTATGATGTATTGGTAATAATCCAGACTTCCTTCCAGCTTACTAACATTGTTTGACATAATGCTGGTAGTTTATTCCCATGTTGGAGGGATTCAGATGACAAGTGTGTGCTGGTTTCAAAACAGAGTATGATGTTTCTGACTGCTTCACTCGGCGCCAGACAAATCTCAAATACAAAAGAGAATAAACAAGGGCATTAATAGATGAAACCATGCAAAGAAGGCAGTTTAAAGGGAATAAAACAACAAATTGTGCATTTACACGTAAGGTTTCAATGTTAATTGGAGACACAGAGGAGTTCCAGGTTGAAATTTTTTCACAAGTGTCTCCACACATTTTTCATTTTACAAAACAATAGAGTCAGAGTGAAATGTCATTAGTATATTTCTCCTATGCTTAAGGTTTCCTCTCTGTGCTATCACTCAGGCCTGCTTCTAATCTCCTGCAAAGCTGCTTTGGATCTTGTGTATTGCAGCAGATCTTGAGCTGCTTTTGTTTGTTTTCATAGAACTGCCAGAATGGCTTTGCCGCTTTATTTAAAGTCACATATTCTCTATCCTTCGCTTTGTATTGTGAATTATTTACTGGCAAAGTCATAGATACGGGTTTAGCACTGTTAAACAGCTCATCTATAAACATGGGCAAGAAAATATGATTCCATTGGACACAACGGTGTTTTCTACACAAAAACAAGAAATTCCACTGTATAACAGGTTGACTTTTTAAGGGGAAACTCAATGGATCTACAGAAAACCTCCGTAACCATTTGGACCAAAGTGACTGTGAATTTCTTCTATCTGTGTTGGGCTCAAGCTAATGACCCTAGACAGTCTGAAAATGAACATGATTTACAGTGTGCCGACACTCATTGCCTGTGGCAGTATACACTCTCAGCCAACCAAACTTACTACCGAACTGGTCACTCTGTAAGGTTTTGTGTAAAATAATTTTCTGGAAGGTTGAGCTGCATATAAACTTTGGGATTATACATACAGTGCAGTCTGGAAGTAAACTAATTTAATCCTCTCTCAATTTCACTGTTGCGTGAGCTAAGCTGTGACAAAGTTAGCCCTACAAAGCCCTATGTTTGTATTTCCCTTGTTTTAATCTGCCACATCATTTGCTGTATTTAACAGTATGGTGTTTTAGAGAGCAACCAGGGAAAATCCCTGCCCATCACAAGCGGAAACTGGCTACTAATGTGATAATTGGTAAAGAGCCGGACTTTGGGGAAAACTGGCTTTGCTCCCCTTTGGATCAATAATGCACACCCAAAATTGAAACTCACTCAGCCTGAACTGGATGATAAGTTTGCAATCTAACGTCAGTTGGATACAAGGTTGCATTCCAGTGGCTCAAAAGCTATATAAAAGTGAAATTGAACATGACTTGTCTCTTGCTGCTGAGCTAATCCAACTCTTTGTATGTGTGGAGGGGCTTCATGGTGATTACACAGAGCAGTAACCACAGGAAATCAAATCGCCACTTTATGTAGCAGGGCTATAAGTTTGGTGCCAAATCAATGCCCATATTCTAATTTACACTGTAAAAAAACTAATACTAACAACGCCACAGGTTCAAGTGCTACTTTGAAAGTAACTTTTTGTGGTTTCAGTTCAGACCCTCCTCACCTTGAAAACATGTATGACGGTTGAATGGACAAGCAACGCCCCATTATGACACTTTTTGTTAGTTGGCAACCTCTCATTTGCTGTAGTAATTATTAAGAGTTTTATTCAACATAAAAAGGAGGTAGATTATGGTTGGGTGGGGAATGGTTAAAAAAAACAAAAACAGGACATTCACTCAGGAGACTTGGGTTTGTGTCCCGTGTGAAAAATCAACTGTCACTGTTAGAAATGAACCGAGTTTTATGGACCTTAGTCTGAAATGCAATGAGGTCAAATTAAATCCTCAATTTTACGTGACTAATTTTAAACCAATCCCTGATAATTTACCTAAGCCTAATTGAGGAATTTTGTTGCCTAAGCTTTTGTTTCACAACGTTAACTATGGTACATTAAATAACAACAGTCACATAATCATTTTGCTCTTGCGGTAATTACTACAAACACAAGATGGTTGCAGCATAACAAGAAACGTAAGTATGGGTTATTGTTAGCGGCTTGGTCATATAGCAATATACAGTATACTGGCCATGTAGTTCTGCGAGTCTTTCAACCTATTCTGTTGTTTAGGTATGAGGACACGTTGTTTAGTCTACTTAAACTATTGGGAAAAATGCTAAACGTAGATGATGGACAACTGTAAGTGCACTACTCATTTCTACTGGAGAGTAGATAATAAGTGGTTGTGATAATAACAAAGGCAAAAAGGAAAACAGCTGCTTACAAAAGAGCTGCATACACAATGATTTCATATCTTAATGTGCTTAGTCCAAAAATCATTGTGGGTTGATGCTTGTGAAATCGTGTAACACAAATCCACTCTGGTAAGAAAGGAACTGCAGGTTACTATGACATGGTAAATATCATACTCTTTTCGCTTTTAGTTTTCATTAGTGCACACATTCATTAGACATTATGGATCCAAAATTACATTTTGGTCAAACATTTGTTTTTTTCTTTTCTTGACGAGGCCAGATAACTCTATTTGGATGTCAGTTTTCAAACAATTAAAAGCTCTTTACATGAGGGCAATAAACACAAAAGAAGGAGTAAGTAAAATGTAGGAAAGGAATTAACTTTCAACAATGAAATACTTGTTTAACTTTACATATTATAGGATTTTTGGGGTGCCCCGTATTCTAATGCTCAGTCCTCACTGAGTGCTCCAGGTTTGAGTCCGACCCATGGACCTTTGCTGTGGGTTGCCCCAACCCCCTCTTTTCTTCAGCTGTCCTATCCAATAAAGGCTGAAAAAAATATCTTTAAGAATTCAGTCATTATTGATTTGGTGCCACCTGTGGTTACTTGGTTGTTATTGCAAGTCCATGATAATAAGGATCCCGGAGCTCTGTATGAACATGTGGGATAGCAAACACTCTGAATTAATAAACAGTGATCCATCTTTGGGTTACTGCATGTAGACGCAAAAGACATAGATAGCACAGGGACAATTTGGAAGCAAACTAACGTGGTAGGTGAAGAGTGCGAATGTATAACAAGCTCTTACAAGTTACATACAACGAGACACTGCAGGCCTTGGGGCTATTTTCAACTCCAGTACAGACCCAGTCGATGCATTACAGTGAAGCCTGTCATGAGTGCTCTGTGTTGGCCTGTGTGTCTGACTGAGGGGCCCTTGTTGCATGTACCATGAGGTAGCCTCAGTGCGGCAGTCTTGAAGAGAGCTCTGAGCTTCAGGCTCACTTCTTTCCCTCCCTGTTCTGATGGCCTGACAGTCCTATTAGGAGTGAATGAGGAGGAATTTGCCTTACCTTGGCAAAAGATCTCTCATAGCCCCTGACAGCTATGGCAGCTTGTCATGGCAGCTTGCTGATGAGAACTCTGCAATCCCCTCCTCCGCCACCTCGCCTGCCATCACCAGCCCTCTGCTCCTCCTCTTCAGTCATTCATGTGGAGCACTCGTTGAATGTCTTCTTTTCTTTTACTGTAAGAACAACAAAATGGAAATCTAGAATACAAGTACCTCTTTTTTTGCGAGAGGAACAAGAGAACTGGATCCACCAAGGCAAGGCAAAGAGCAGCTTGATTGACAGGAAGAAGTTGGAAAGCACACAAGGCAAATTAGAAATTTATGTTCAGTCCCGCCCCTTGTGGAAACCCAAACTACACTACCGACTTCTCATTTTTCTGGCTGACACGCCAAGTAAAATTGATCAATACATTTGTGTCACCTCCACCCGAGAGGAGAGGCGAGATGGAATGACAGGTACCTCCATGCACAACAATCAGTGAAGCTCACAGACAGTTAAAGTTTACTAGTTTTATTTCTTGTGTTGCACTTCACTAGATTCAAAGGCTTTGTAAATAGGTCTCATACAGTGCAGTGTATGATTAGAAACTCAAGGGAAGATAATACAGTCATCAATGCCAAGCCCACAGGAAGACATTGTTATAAGAGTTCCCTGAGGCTGTTTCCATCAACGTTACTAACAAAAACACCTCATGTTGCTTTTAGCATACAGGACACTTCCATGACAGCGTCCTGTTGCTGACTAACCCCCCCACCACCACCACCACCACCACCACCACCAAGCAACAACATGTTTGCCGCCAATGACGCCACTGACATCGGCAGTGAGCAGCTTAATCCAAGAAGTTACACTTTCAAGATCACATATTCAAATCTGAGAAGAGAGAGACAGTCGATGAATCACCAGCAAGTGGAGTTTGCAGAGTGTCGGTGGTGACCATCTGGCAGTGATGAGCAAGTGCCCCCTTTCCCCTCCTCATCCTGTCGACTGGGACCAGTGGAGGCAGGAATCAGTCAGATGAAACTGATGTGGACATCAGGTGGAGGATCCACTTACAGCTTGTCTCGCCTGAGCGCCCTTTGACTGCTGGTGCACTCCGATACGCTGTCCTGCCTCTGTAAGACAGTTCTATTTCTCCAACCTCCTAAAGGTGTTCAGCAGTGACTAAACACTCCCGAATGACCTTATTAATTGTTTTATTATTTAGACCGTGGAGGGTGTGGTGGTAGACCAGGTGGCAGAAACACATCTTCAGCTTGGAGATTCAGTGTGAAATCACGCCCGCCCCATGGGGGGTTTGGTGCTCGTGATTATGCAAAACCTTTAGACATCTCCGACTAAAAAGAAAGTGAACAAGGGAGGCTTTGATCATGCTGCTGAGGTTACCTTGATTTCAAGGTGATTCTTGATATCCATATTCTTCTTTTGTTCTTTACCATCCAAGGCTTGTCAGCACAACATTCACTGAATGAGTTATCACAGTGTGCTGAGATGACAAAAACATACAGTAGTAGGGGGTATTGTGAGTATGATTTTAAATAAAAAATTGATCGTACTTATGCTTTCGATTTCGACTATCAAAATGAAGAGCAAGATTTTTCCTGTTTTCACCCCCTCCTACTTGCTCACATCTGAAGAAAATAAGACAAGATAGATGGCCAATCACAGCACAATAATAGCAGCTAATCCCAGCACATACTGTATACAGTAGGTGGCACAAAGCGGGTGGGAAAAAATAACGCCTGAGCAACAGAAATGTAAACACACAGTGTGCAGCAATGAGCTGGTATATTATCAGATGGTATATCAAACTTTTGCCAAATCGTGTCGTAGGTATAAATAAACATATCTTTCTTCCAAGAAAAAGTATAGTTGTAAAAGTATAGGAGAAATTGTTGCGCTCAGCCTGCCGCGGTATATTCCCAGTGTCAGGCCGCTGGAAATCTGTCCAAAACAGAGGGGGACCAGGCGTATCTGCCAGAGCAAATAAAATATGAGCTTTTCCAGGCAACTACATTTCCCTGGTAAGCCAAAGATTTGAAGTATTTATTTTGAGGACAGATTTGACAAAATATATCATGAGGCAGGGATGGTGCAACATGACAATCTTAATTTCATGAAGACCTGAGTTAGTTCTGCAATGCACCAGGCTCCCAGAATGCGCATGTTGTATGATATTTTAACCATTGTGTTGTCTTCCAGTCAACCATGAAACACCATTGTCACTTTTTCAATGTTGTGGGTGTTTTTTTTAATGTTTTTTCCAAACTTATTTGGTATTTCTAATGTTCACATTTTCAGCGCTTATTTCAAAGGCCCATTTTTTGTGATCAAAAAACTGAAAACGGGTCAAATTTCACTGGAGGACAACATGAGGGTTAAACAGTGCAGATTGATTAAACACACCGTCTTTACCAACACTTCCTCTCGAAGTTGTCACCTCTCAATAGTAGTAATCACATTATTCTTTTATGTTCACATTTGACCAGTCAAGTCATGTGTCCAGAGATGGCATTTAAAGACAGACCTCCCCCACATGTTCTGGTAAGTAAAAGAAGCCATACTGTGATTACAATAAATTGACAGTTGAATTCATAAATAAACACTAACAATACGTTTAACATTAGTACAAACAAAACATATTAAAGTATTCCAGATACTCTAAGTAAAATTTCAATTATTAACATCCAAACATACAATTCAAAACCCAGCATATTGCACACACATGACCACACATTTCTTACATGAAATACATGCAGTATATACACATGCAAAGACACAATTTTCTTGTGCAAAGTATAACATTTCAACTTATATGCACATCCACGACCTTCTGACACACACTTACGCACACCTTGCTAAACATGCATGACCTTCTAAATGCATGCATGCACACACAGACATCTACACATAAAAGAGACTGCAAGACCAGTACAACCTGCTGCAAATGCAAATGTCAACCCATACTGCCATTCATGTGCAGCATACGTCTCTTCTCTAAGGTATACATCTCTTCTCTCAGGTATCTTACCACAGGCCCTAAAAACTGCAGTCATCAAGCCACTATTAAAATAGAACAATCTAGACATGTCACTAATGAGCAACTACAGTATAGGCTGATATCAAACCTTCCATTTTGAAGTAAAATTATTGAAAAAGTATTTTTTCAAAAAAATCAACCTTTTCTTTTCACTAAACAACACTTTTGATGCCTTCCAGTCGGGTTTTTGACCACACCACAGTACTGAGACGGCTCTTGTTAAAATCTTGAATGACAAAATTTCAGTCTTAGTATTACTTGATCTCAGTGCTGCTTTACATACTGTATATGCAACATATTACTAGACCAGATGAAAAACTGGGTTGGCCTTTCTGGCTCAGTACTTAACTGGTTTGAATCCTACTTAAAGAACAGGTACTACTTTGTGTCTATAGGTAATTATACATCTGAGCATACAAGTAATATGTGTGGAGTTCAAGGCTCTGTTCTGGGGCCTCTTCTGTTTAACATCTACATGCTTCTACTGGCTCAGAATATGGAAAGCAACAAAAAAAAATTACCAAAGCTATGCGGACAACACACACATTGACATAACCTTATCGCCAGGGGACTGTAGTCCAATACAAAAACTTACTAAGGGTTTTAAACAAATTAATGACTGAATGTGCCAGAACTTTCTTAAATTAAATAAAGAAAAAACTGAGGTGGTTGTTTTTGGAGCAAATGAGAAACGGTTGAAAGTCAGAGCTCAGCTTCAAACGACAATGCTAAAAACAAAAGACAAAGCCAGAAATTAACAGCCACATTAAGACGATTACAAAGGCCACCTTAAGAATATATCAAGGGTTATAGGACTTAGGATTTGGAAAAACTAGTCCACGCTTTTATCTTCAGTGGACTTGACTACTGTAACGGTGTCTTTACAGGTCTCCCTAAAAAATCAATCAGACAGCAGCAGCTGATTCAGAATGCTGCTGCTCGAGTTCTCGTTTAAACATTACACTGACTTCCGGTGCCTTGAAGAATTCATTTCAAAATACTTCTGCTAGTGTATAAATCACTAAACAGTTGAGAGCCAAAATACCTTTCTGATTTGTTAATAAACTATGAACCACCCAGACCTCTCAGGTCGTCTGGGACATGTCTGCTTTCTGTCCCTAGAGTCAGAACTAAACAGGGGGAAGCTGCATTCAGTTTTTCTGCTCCACATACAGTATCTGAAACAAACTCCCAGAAAACCGCATGTCTGCCGCAACTCTTTGCTCTTTTAAATCAATGCTGAAGACCTTTCTGTTTGATGTTGCCTTTCTTTAAATAATTGCTCATTTCTTTAACTGATTTTTGTTGAAACTGTATGACAATTAGCAAGGGAAAGATCAAAATTAAATGACTTGATCAGACATTGATTTGACTGTTCTGATGAACATTTTCTAAACAAGTAAGCGACAAATAGGGGAATTGTTTTATTATTGTTGGCTGAAACAAATATTGAAGCGAACTGAGTAACTAGATGCTTTTTGGGAGGATTTTGTTAATTTGTGAGATTTGGGTTGTGGCCATTCTGGGGGGTATTTCTGAAAAGGAAACAAATATATATTTCTGAGAATTTCTCCAACATAGGTGTGACATAGATTTTATGGTAAAATCTACAAGAAACAGTTGGAGCTGTTCAGGAT
>NC_045741.1:9263932-9287806 GCF_008692095.1 Etheostoma spectabile
TTGCTGTGAGTAAACTAAGCCTTTAAGTGATTACTATATTGTAGTGTAAAGAGAAGTACTTCCACTCTTGGTCATGGGTATCCAGAGTACAAAGTTACAAGATCCCTCAGGGCCCGTGGTGGATGGATGAGCTGGTAAAGAAAAATGGTTCTGTCTGTGTAGAATGCCTACTGTATTGGTCAACAAAAATTGGGTTTCCACAAAATGGTTATTGCACTCCGATAACATGTGTGGGGCAGCGGCTTAAACACAGTACCATACTAGCAGCCTAAAATCTGCTTTTTTTCTGCTCTTACATGTCTAACTGCTCTTTAATGTTTAATTTCTTATACTACAATGTAACTTTTATTTTCGTATTTTATGTTGACTGTGTTAACTGCTCTTTAATGTTTAATTTCTTGCACTGCACTGTAACTTTTCTCATTTTAATCTTTTTATGTAAAGCACTTTGAATTGCCCTGTTGCTGAAATGTGAATACAAATAAAGCTGTCTTGCATTGCCTGTAAATAGATCACCATCAATCTGTGAAGTAGTGCACCTCAAGGAGAAAACGTGGAAAGCAAACATGAGGTGTTTTCGCAAACGTGTCGCAGGAACCAATGCACATGACCAATTTGCTTTAATGTATAATAACAAGTGAAATTAATAATTAAAGTCTAAATATCTGGGACCTGTATACTTAATAAAAAGAGATTCTCAAAATACACCTTATATGATCATGGCAGATATATAGTAATTAAGTCAGTTTTGTCATTAATAATATAAATGCACTTGAGTTGCATATAGGAATCTAAGAAGTACAAAAGTAAGAAAAATGCTGAACAATCAGATTCCACTGCAGTATGATTTAGGTTTTAATGTAATTACACTGCAATAGAATCCCAGGGTTATTGCTGAAATAGGAGCTGTGTCTGTGTCTCTTATACAACCACATTATTGCACACTATGAACTAATAAATCAGTAATCTAAACAGAAATTTGAATTTAAATATATATTTCAACCGATTAGAGGTGGTATTATTTTCCATCCCGAATGGTTTCATGTATCTGGGGTTATGTAACCTTGATCAAAGGACATGTGTCCTAACTGGAGATGTAACCTGCAACCATTTGAACATTGACTGAAATGCAAACCCTCCTTTCTGGCGGTCTCGGTGACAGACAGCACATGAAGATAAATTAATCAGACGTCCATGTCCATTCCTTTCATCTGCAGTAATAGATGCCTGCTGCAAATAAGTGAAAGGTTAGGGGAAACCCACTGCTGTTAAAAAGTCAGCATCAAATATTAATGAAGAGGAGCCTTGGATGATTCAGCCTGTGTATTATTAATGATGACATTGGTAGAGTCCAACTGAGTGAAGGACACCGTCCGTGGACAGATCCAAGTATAGAAGCCTCAGGCTAAATTACTGACATTTTAGGAATTCATGTATTCCTTTAATTCAGTATGGGAAAGACCAATTAGAGTTTGCATGATTTCTTACAATATGTATATATACAGAAGAAAATGAATCCATGAGTTTGTACTGTCAAAGTCTAGAGCTGATCCACAGAGCATGAATTCAAGGAAACAGGTGGCAGCGAGAGAATCTGGGGGGATTTAATGCTGTGTTTTCTGGTTTAATTTGTTTTTTAGAACTAATACCACCGATATTAGATAAAACGCATGTGATTATGAAAACAATGTGCAGCTCAGAAAGAACTGCTATTATCTGGGTAAGATCAAATATCACAGATCACAGAAATATAAATGAAGCTTTAAAGATTTATCATTGCAAACCATGTCTCCCCAACTTTGTCGAGACTATAGTTTGTTTGTTCAAACTTGTAAAATGTTTCACTTTTGTAAAGACTGTTTACTTGATGATCAACTTCTTGCAGTTAAATAAATACTAATTGTACTCTCTAAATAGCAATGCCAGAAGTTGGGTGTTGTTATTACCCCACAAAGCCCAGAATTTTGACCATGACCATAATCTTTCCCATCCAATCCAGACCTTATAGGGGTGAAAAGTCAGGGTTCATTAGCAAAGCACCAAAACGTCCACATTACGACAGAATGATGGTATTTGACAGTTAAAACCCTATATTATGATCAGTAAATCTGTAAATATGTAATGATGTTTTTGAATTTAAATGTTTCCATAGTAACTGTCCCTAAATGTGACTCATCCATGTGGTTGTGTAAATTAATGGATTGTTGTTTGCCTAGTCTATTTCTACGATGTTCCACTTCCGGGATTGCTCCGATGCTGCCAAAAATTCCGCCTTTAGCTTTGTGTTGTAATTTTCTCCTCTGGTGGATTTATAAGGAATGTTGTTAACTTCTCCTCAGATCTCTGCAAGGTAAATCTAGACAGCTAGCTAGACTATCTGTCATATTAGAGTTTTCTGTTGCACGACTAAAACTACTTTTGAACATACACATGTTCAACCAAAATAAGTTCCTTCCCGAGGCTATTTTGCAGCTACACCGTGAAATGCCAATAAACCACAGCACGTTTTTCTCCCATCCCAGAATGCTGTGTGGACTGTCCAGACCCTCTTTTGCAGCGAGATAGATGCGTTCCTATTTATGATGCGACTAATGGAGACAAATGTGGTTTTATCTAATGGCATGATTTAAAATGATATTTAATTCCATCAAGTGTTCATCCCGATGAGACATTTGAAATGGGGCCATTATTATAATGACCGGATTGAAATGTGAAACACAATAATCACTTCTACTGTGATCATGTGTAACGTAAAAAGAAAAGTGTCTTTGTGACAGGAAGTGATGGGTCTAATGGGAAATACAAATCATTTGACAATGACAGTATTGAGGTTTACGGATTGTGCAAGTGATATATTAAATATAAAGGAGGAAAATAGATGTTAATACATGGAAACTGCATTTGGATAAATGCATTGAAGGACACAAAGATACAAATATTGGGTAATATTTCCATCTAAACCATCCTAATCTATCTCCTCAATGCTAATTAATTTCACATCTTTATAACAGAGATATTGAAGTATGTCTGTTTTAAACCATTTCAATTCCTCACCAATCAACAAAAACAACAACATTTTAGGTTTACCTCAATTTGTCCTATCCAAAAACTTTAAAAAAAGCAAATGCTTCTAAAACTCATTAAAAAAATGTATTTGTTGTTGTCATTCTTTCACGCTTACATTATACACCCCCTGCTTTATAATCCAAGGTATGTGCTGTACTCAATGAATACATAATTACTAAATGCACCTGTATACTTGGCAAATACTGAAGACTTTGTATATAATACACTTGCTATCTCAGACCAGGAAGTTTAGGAAGAATCTTAATTAGTCTTGAGCTGCCAATGAGATGATTTCATTAATTTGATTACAGCATTATACATTCTGCTTTTTAGACATTCTAATGGCGATGGTAATGCTTGGTTCACTACTGTGGTACAGACTGAAATATCTCAGCAACAGTTGGATAGTTTGCCATAACATTTTACATTCATGACCACCTCAGGATATAGCCTAATGATGTTGGTGATGCCTTTGATTTTAATCTAGCGCCACCAGCAGGTCAAAGTTTGAATCTATCTTTTGAAATATCTCCACGTCTACTGGATGGATTGTGACACAATTTGGTAAGGACTTTCATAGTCCATAGAGGATATATGTCCAGACCACCATTTGAGGGATTTCTGTGAAATCTCCATGTCTCCCTCTGGATGAAGTGTAATAACTCTGGCAATCTCTTTACTTTTCATCTGGCATCCTTCCATTGTCCAATATGTTGGCTTATTACCAACTATCTAATGGCATCGTCATCTGTTCAACAGCACTTTCTGTTTGACGCTAATTACCAAATGTTTACATGCTAATATGCTAAACCAAGATGGTGAACATGGGCAACATTAGACTTAATGGCATAATGACAAAAGCATGGCTTTGGATATTTCAATTTTAAATGCCAAACTATTATGTTGGTCAAGTATGACTCTAAGGTAAAAGCTTTCCCCAAAGATTACACTTCACTGTTTTATGTATTTATTGGAGCAGGCATGCTCTGCTTCTACTAACTCTAATAATATTTGCACTCCTATTCATTCTGGCGGCCTGCCACAATTCAGCTGACTTTCATTCATCAAAGGGCTGTCTGCACAGGCTGAACAAACTGAGCAATAAGTCCTTTTTGTGACACAAATATTATTATTATTATTATAACACCAGGTACCCTTCCAACATTTTATTATACTACAACCAACTGGCAATGTTTCTTTGAGATGATTTTATTATGAGGAGGAATTGCTGTATTACTGTATAACAGAAGAGCATAGGCTCCAGAAAACACACTACTAGATTCTTTTCAAATGATCTTATAAAAAGTCTAGTCTATGCGGTTGTGTGCATGCTTTACATCAACACAATCTGAACATGTAGTACAATGTGGAATGTATTGATTTCCATCCTGTTTACTAATGATGAGGGTAAAAACATTTTAATATGAAATGACTATGTGTTAGGGTAAAAGCTATTTGTCATCCCCTTTGACTTCTATCCCCGATCAATGTTTTCAATTTGTGCGTCAATAAAAGCGAACCAGCTTAATGTGAGGGCTCAACAAGATCTAACAGGGGTCACATTAAAAATGCAAAGCATGGTAGATATCTCAAGTGCCCTGACTGGAAGTTGTCCAAATATAATATTGTACCCCTGCAGCAATTATAGGGATCGCTGGAAGGGTGGTGAGTGTGAGGAAATGAACTCAGGATCAATCTCAGCACTTATCAGGATATAAGTGAGTCGGCTGAGGTTCAAGGAGACTTTAGGAATTTGTTTGGCACCTGACGCAGTGCAGGTCTGGCTGGGAGTGGACAACTGGCAATCCCACTCAACCTTTTAGCCCCATTAATTATGCTGTGTCTTGTACTGTAGCTCAAATGTAAATTTTGAGCTCATAGCACTTCATCAACAAATGTTCACAGATTCATCATTCCTCACTGATTTCCCTTTTTTTCTCTAATGCATTTTGTAGCAGAGACAAGTATTCAGGTACTATGATAAAATCTGTTTTTTAAAGTCAATGGGTAAGGAAGATTTTCCATTTAATTCTACTGTCACTCTAAGCAGCTTATGTTCCCAGCACTGGTATCTGCCCTGCATTATTAATGACAGAAGTCCTGCTTTGATTAGTTGCATCAGAGAATAAACACTTAAAATTTAACTCTAAAAGATAAATGCATTGATTGGCATCAATGCCAATATTTTCAGTCTACTATTTCCTTGGCATTTTTAATCATAATCCCTATTATAGACCTGAGGGCATCCACGGTTGTTAAGAATCTCTTAACACACCTCTCCATCTAAATCAACGTGGTACATTGTGATGTAAATTACCGTTTGGGCTTTAGGTTTCTAGCTGAGTGATTGAGAGTTCAGACAGTCTGTATTATGTGCCAGGCCTTTCTAATGGTAGCTCATAATTTCACAGATCAATGAGCATTATCTATAGCAGTAAAAAAAAAGAAAAAAAGTTTGAATTTGTAATGGGGCCAAACTCAATATTCCACTCCCATTGTTCAGCAAGGACATGGCCTTTTGAATCCCACTTTGCTGCCAAGCACCCCCATTGAAATAGTGGATATCTTAGTGTGTTGTATTTGAAACCACTTGTCTGATATTCCATCTGAATTTTACATTTTGCTTTGTCTCATTTCTGAGACACTCAGTGTGCAGATAACCAAGACTAAATTACCAACCAGGCAAAGCAGGCAACTGCCTTGAGGGCCCAAAGGGAGGTTCATTGTGAGTTGATCGGTTTGTGTTAATCTAACTAAGAATAACTTTGTTGGGAATATACACTACAGCTAACTACAGAGCCCAGTACACAGCGAGAAGTAGGAGGCTGGGGTTAAAGGAATGGTTTGACATTTCGTTAAAACAGCACTTATTCACTTGACAGCACTCTCCTATCTGTCTGTTAAATATGGAGCTAGAGCCAGGACACAATTAGCCTCCCTTTGCATAATGCCTTAAAGTACGGGGAAGCAGCCTTACTCTGTCCAAAGGTCAAATAATCTGTCTACTAACACTTCTGAAAATCACAGATTAACCCATTCTATTGTGTTTGTTTGTTCTGTACACAAACACAAATGGGAATTTGACAGTTTGGGATTTTAAGGGGAGTTGCATGCTTGAACCAGTGTTGTAATCAAGACCACCTAAACAGAGACCAAGTCATCAACAAGACCAGAGTGTAGTAAGACTTGAGACTTTGAGGTGTTGAGACTGAGACGAGACCAAGACCAAGGCAGGGAAAGACTGAGTGAAGACCAAGACCAGACCAGTGGCAGACAGCCAGAGTTTCTCCTCCTGTCGCCCGCATTCACTTTCTTGGGAGTGCGTGTTTGGCGGGTGGGGGATAGGGGCTTAACAGTAGGGCTGCAGCCATCGATTATTTTAGTATTATTAGTATTCGTATTGCAGTGTTATTATTACCAAAATAAATGGTGGCCAATACTATGAAACTAAAACTGATAAACCTGAACCACCCTCTAACTGGGGCCCCCAGCCTCTCAAGGCCCCTTTAAGATGTTAATCCGGCCTTGCAACTCACATCACATACAAGGCACAGTCCTGGATCCCCAACTGGTAATTAATTATTCCAGTAAAAATATATCTTTCTAATGTTCCAGCTTGTTATATAATTACACGTATTGTATATTGCTGAAAAGACTCTGGTGTTCTAGTGTAGAACTTGGAAATAAAGGCAATGTGCAGTGATTGATTATGTCGCAAACCTGCAATTTATAATTTTAGAGCTCAGCAAGATGGACACCAGTTACCTCTTATACAATTCATAAAATCTGTGAAGTCAGCATAACATTTTAAGAAGCCGCAGAGATGGCAATATACATCCTATCCTTCAAAAATAAATGTTATAGCACAAGACTCAAAGCAGCTTTTTCTTCCTAAGAGGTTAAAGAGCATGCAATTCAAACACAGGTAATGGAAGCCCAACTGCATAATTATATTCTTGTCTCATATAGAGATGCAGAGATGCCTTCATTTCTTTCTTTGCTTCGGGCCATTTCTGATCCAACATAAGAGAGGGTTCTGCAGTGTGAAGGCATTTTGCAGCTGGTGACTGCATTCTTAGATATACGGCCAAAAGACATGAAAGGTTAAGCTATTGTGATCTGCACATGGCAGATAAATAAAGTCCTGCTGGGTAGAGAGAAAGAAAAAACACCAGTTTTTCTTCAAGAAATGTTTACCGGACCTGCAGGGCAAGCATGCATAATCGTGGTGTAATTCAATTAATATGTTGCCTCAAAATATCCTGAGCAAAACACAACAATTCATCTGTACTATGAGATGTTTCATATTAAATGATGCAGCTCATTGAGCTGAAATCTGGAACGACGTAAGATAAGGTGAAAACATTCATTGATTTGAGTCGGTGCTGGTAATTCAGATTTATAGACATTCAAGGACTAATAGTGGGCCTTGAAAGAACATCCATCACCAGTGGCATGTGGCATTGATGGCCTGAGAATGTGAGGCAATTTTATGGACGCATTATGAGCAGGCTGTCTGAGCAATTTTAAAGCTGCATCACTCAGGGTGTCAAACAAAACACATCTACATGTATTCACTTAGAGCATTCATCCATACTAAGGTCTACATGTATTCACTTAGAGCGTTCATCCATTCTAAGCCTGACCATACCAGTAATCATCTGTGGTACACACAAAAACACACACATTATCCAATGACACCCAAGGCTCTGACCATTTGATGTACAATCACCATGTGAATACTGTGGTAAATACTATAAGCCTTTCTGTTATCTTTCCTTCACATTCAGGGCTTCCCCCATAACGGTCCTTGTTAGCTAGAAGCCCCTAAGATGTCAGTGTAGAGAGAACAGATGCATCAAAGTGCCAAGTATTGTGGTTCCAACCCTGCGTTCACGCCTACGCTGCCTCAAAAAGCAGCTACAGTAATTGCAGAGGGGCTATTGTTTTTCTTAGCAGCAGAGATAATTGTGTTTACAAATGGTTGGTGGGAATTTGAATCTTAAGAGACACAGGGTCAGATTGGAAATGACAACTGCAAAATAGCGCAATTTTTAAAGGGAGAACTGTCTTTTACCCTACACACAATGTGTGCTGAAGTTAGCTTTTACAAAACTCCAACTGCCACTTACTTGCACAATATAAAAAGGCTTAATTCAACGATGTGCGACATTATCACAGATGTATCTGTGCCTCTAACCATTTAAACATAAAAGAAGTATTTTCTCTTCTGCTTACAAGATGGACAAAGTCTGTTTCAGACCAAAAACATCTGTTGTTTTCTTTATTGCTCAAAACCAAATTAGTGAGACAAGAAATCAGTGGCAAAAGTATCTGTTCAATTTAAAAACCTACATAAACATCACAGCATTTTAAAACATATGGCAAAGCTTTAAATCAAGAAAATTATGTCTGTCAAATTCATCAACACAGCCTCGGAGGAAAGGTCAAATGGGAGCTGACGCTTCAAGCAAAGAGTGTATATTTACTTTATGTTCTTGTAATGAGTAAGATAAGTTCTGCCTTGCCATGATGAGCATGAAAAGTTGCTCCCAAGAGATTTTTAAACAACAAACTTTAGATACAAAGATCCTACTTAAACTTAACATCCTCTTTGAAACAGAAATAAAACACACAAGCTCACATGCACGTCTTACAGACACAGTTGTTAAACATGTATGGTTGGCAATCTTATGAGAACCATAAAACAGAGTAATAAAATGAGCATCCTCTTATTAACCAAGATAATTTACATTGTGTCAATGTGGATGGGTATAATGCCCATAATTATTTATGTGTGTTTACTTTAACACAATAGAGTTTGACTTGGAGATTGTCAGGTGTATCTTGCATAGGCCATTGTAACGCTTTTGGCATCACTAGCAGCCGGGGATATGGGGAGCTATAGTCATTCTTCATAATTTAAGGAGTTGGGCTCTGCCAGGTATTTAGAAAATGTATTCCCTTCTGACTTGCCCAGCAATTTAATCCGGGGGCCCAGTCAAGCAAGACAGATGAATTTTGTCATCTTCTGAAAGGCAAGAGAGTTGACCGATCTGAAGTCTTGAGCTAATGTATGAGATAGTCAGAAAATAGAAAAAAAATAATCAATTTGCTTCCTTTTAGAGGGGATTAAGTCTAGAAGACATGTCTGTAGAACATCATCTGCAGATGTGAATTTAGTTATTCAAATACTTGTCAGATGTCAGCACAGTTTATAATGTTGTTGACACATTTCTAGTTTGTCAATTGTAAATTGTTTTTTTTTAAATAATCTTAAAGATTTTCATTTAAAAAAATCAAGTCATTATCTGTTGCTGAATGAGGTAACACAATGGTGATTGAGCCTGTGGCCCAAAAATCAAAGCTTTTGCTTTTGCAGTATTACAAACGGGGTGTCTGTGGCAACAGATTTAGTGACAGTCACAGTTGGTGACGCATTTCCCAAAAACCCAGCAGTGGTTGGTTGGTCCGCCAGAGAGCGTAGGCGGAGCTGACGCAACAGATTCGCTCTGAGGGAATGACGTCACACAGGCAATACTGTTAGGATCTTTGGGAAGTGGAATCCAAAAACACACCTGCAATTATACTTATTGTCAATGGTGCTGCCAAAGAGAAGGAATCTGAGATTTAAACTACCCCATCTCTGAGACCTTGAATTTCGATAAAACAAGATTTTTTCATGTATAAAACAATTAAAGTTCTTTTGTCCAGGGAGCGGCAAGTAGCATGAATCAATGCCACAACCTTTCTGCAATCATAATTGTGAGGTAACACAACAATAATGTAACATTTACAAAAGCCTGCTTATTTTTTTTAAACCAAAGGGAAATACAGAAAACATCTAAAAGTTCAATAAGAAAATGTAAATAAAATTTATTTGGAGGCAAGATGCTTATAGAAATATACTGGTGGTATGTTAATTTGTAGATATTTGTTAGGAGGTTACAACTACGGCAGACTGTGTTGTACTGTATATGCTCACCTTCTCAAAGATACACATGGCTCAGACAGGTTTCTGATGCCGGTGGAAATTGTTGACAATAGGGACAACATCAACACTGCTGAAGAAAAGCACTGTGATCTAATCCTTTTCAGTAAGCTGCTGCACACAAAGCCATTTCTACTAAAAACTTTTTTGCCCACTGTGAGCACTTCTCTCTGGCACAATAAATTAATCAATGTAAACACTGCGAATGCTCAGAAAAAGTCTACTACTACTAATGAGACCAGGCAAACATTCCCTTCAACAAATGTTGGATGTATGATATAAGTTAAATCAATTCCCTACTGTTTATTTCCATTGCACATAAACTGTTTTGTCTTGAAAAACAATGGTTCAAACTTTCAAATTCTAACATTTCTTCACCACTGAAGGTCAGATTGGCTCTTTCACTGCAGTTGATTGAACCAAAGTATTGCGTTGGCTGCCAGATGATCAGAGAAGACTTGTTAAAGTGACTGACCTATATTTATGTGGTGCCTAGCTTTGCTTTGGGCTGTGTAAATGTTCTTTTAACAGCACGTTAATACTGCATACATTAAAATTGCAAGTGGGAGGGTGTGTAAGAGAGAAAGAGCGGAGAGAGGTTGTTACACTAATGAGCCTAGATTCATGAATTTGTAATATAGAAAATTGAAACTCAATCAACGATTAAAATGTTTTATAAGGGGAAGGGGATCCGTGCTCCTAAACGAATTATCACATTTTTCCATTGAGATTAGTTAAATTAGCCTGGCTCCGCCCTCCTACATACTGTACTCACGGTTGATTTTCATTTTCAGTCAGTACTACGTCTGGGTTTGCCGTATAGTTTTGTGTTTTTGGCCTCAATGATGACTTTAGGCCTTGTGCTAGAGTTGTAGTTCCATGATGGCTGCCATTTAGTCTGTTTTGGCAACGCTGCAGAATATCCAGAAGTTAAAGCCCGAGCAAGAACCAT
Organism: Etheostoma spectabile; assembly: GCF_008692095.1. Classification (NCBI taxonomy): domain Eukaryota; kingdom Metazoa; phylum Chordata; class Actinopteri; order Perciformes; family Percidae; genus Etheostoma; species Etheostoma spectabile. The sequence goes on from NC_045741.1 coordinate 9,274,942, forward strand.
ATTTGCTGAGTTTTGTTAGTGGCCATGATGTTGTGGCCATCCTCCCCACGGGGTTAGGGAAAAGTTTGATTTTCCAGCTGGCTAAGGCAAACGCTAGTGATGCTGAGCCGATGTCACGACCAAACGTTAGCGATTGGTTATGGCAGATCCAGAGTGGCTCTAGGCCTTAGAGGAAGTTAACACTTGTTGGTGTCAACACTTTTTAATTTCAAAATCCGATGAAACCGATTTACTTCCATAGCATCAGTGCCAGTTCTATTGTAGTTACCAAATTACAGTGTACAACAAGCAACCTAATATGGTTTTTATAATTACTGTATGATGGCTAATTATGGCTACTGAAAGTAGCTGTTAAAAGAGCTGACAGAGTTTGACCTATATGATTGCTCATTGAGCCGCAGCACATCGTTATTTCCTCACTTGTAAAATAGTGACCACCCATGATTGCTTAGTTTACTGTACGCTAACACATCTATAGAAGGCAACTGGGTGTAATGCTAAGAACTGAAACCTTTGTTGGGTCATTCACGCATTCACACTGATCTGAACATCTTCACAGTTACCTCATTTGTAGAACTTTTTTGATATTCTATCACATGACTAAAAATGCTTATAGGCATAGCAGTGATGACAATAATTTTGTGAAAGACTTTTACAGCTATTCTATAATGCGTAAAAAGGTCAAAGGGGGGGAAAAACTCAATATAAAAATCTTAACAAAAGGATTCCAATGGAACACGTTAAATATAAGTTTTAAAGTCGTTTAGAGACATGTCATGCTTTCATTATGTGCTCTTTACTGGACCACAAAGGTACCTAAAGTAACCAGAGTCACGTGGTCATAGAAACAACTAAGATTAGGCACTTTAGTCCTCTCTGTTACAGGTATACACATTTTTACTTAAACCAGTCATGTAATTTGAAGGTTTTCTCTGAAAATGTTTTGAAATTACCTAAATAAATTTACATTATGACAAAGTAAAATATCTGCAAGCATAGCCTACTAATGCACTCCCGCATTTTACCATTGACGTTTTGCTCCTACAGGTATCTCGACAAAAAATCTAGATGGTATGCTCTGCACTGTTGAGAGAGTTTACCGATGTGTGAAAACAATGCCCTTTTAAAAGGGAAAGAATTTTCCAAGCCAGTGAGTAGTTCTGCACAATGACCAGAAGAGGAAGAAGAGGTTGATTGATTATTTCATTTAATCTGGCTGCCATGCCTCAACACTATACCAATTGTCCTCCCCTCTCCTTCAGCCCACGGTCTTTAACACTTAACCATGGCTTTCATCGTTACTGTAAAACACACTGACACCTTCAATCCCTCTTTATATTGGTGGCAAACAATTTCCATCTCCACAGCTTTGTTCTCCCTAATAGGCAATGAAATTGCACTAAACTCCTCAAGCTTCTCCATCTCCATTCTGCTGTGAAGGCTCCATCCATTAGCCTTGCACATCATTGCTCCCAGCACCTGACCCAAAAACCAAGGGAAAAGCAGTGAGGGCCTCGAAGCATCCATCGCCATTCATTCATTCAGTGCACAGAGCTGTGGTGTGCTGGCACCAGTTATTGGCTTTTAGGCCGTGTGCCTGCACTGCTTTGTGTTATTGATGAGATTTAAATTATACCGAGGGACAATGTTTGCTCTAGTGCGTTAGAAGTCACTTGGCTGTGAGCGATGCCGAACCACTTCACAGAGACCACACATCAAATTATTCAACAAAAGTTTGAGTATTGAGCAAGTATAACAAAGCTTTGATTTCCCATCCATTTCTTAGCCAGTGGGTCAGGTAGCAGGACTGAAATAATAAGTACTCAGCATATACTCTCACTTATACTGTAGATTTCAGCACATTCAAAAAGCTTACGTTATACAACCTTTGAAGAGGATACAGTTGTCTTTCTTCCCAAGTGTGCCAGGTGATTACCAGCCAGGAGTGTAATGCAATGACGATGATATGAAAGCACTCACATTGATGCATTTAAACAATGACAACACAGAAACAGGACCATTTACTCTGTAAACATGCTTTTATATTGTCTAAGAATAAATGGCAGCAAATGGTTCAAAAGAACAATACTGTTACTTATTTTCAGTGGACAGAAATGGCTCTTTTCATGTAGGCTGCAGCTGAGAGGTTTCAGACTAAATACAAAAAGGGAAAGAGGAAAATAGGAGCCAGTTTGTCTACTAAATAGGAGAGGGGGGGTTGGATTCAAACATTATTTTATGTTGGCAAAATGTACTATCTTCCTCTTCAGTTATTAACTATAATTGTTGCATTGGGAGCAACCATGCAATGACACTGGATGGATCAACACATTTATGTTCTGCATTGCAATATAATTTGCTGTGACTACTGACTAACAATAGATAGATGAGGTATTGCACATTGCTGAGTTGATGTGGTTTTATATGCAGGTAATACTGTCGGGATATGTATGAAGAATATGCTACGGTGCAGTTGGAATGTAACTTGGGTAAAGTACAACAGATAATAGTTAGTGTAAACAGTCGTTGGCAGTGTTTGGACAGTGTTCAGTTGTCTTAAGGCTCTGGGGTAAAAACTAAGTTTGAGTTTGTTTGTCAGTGACTTGATTGACTTGAAGCATCTACCAGAGGGCAGCGGGTCAAACAGATAGTGTCCAGTGTGTGATGGATCTTTCAGTATAACACTGAATAGGTCTTCCAAAGAGGCCCGTGAGTAGCCAATGATCCTCTGTGCAAAATTGATGACCCGCTGAAGAGCTTTCCTGTCTGCTACTGGGCAGGTGGCCTACCATGCAGTGATGCAGTACGCTAGCACACTCTTGATGGAGCAGTGGTTAAAGGACCCTAACAGCTTCTCCTGCAGGATAACTTTCCTGAGGATCCTAAGGAAAAGTCTAGATATAGGAAGGGAGAGAGTGCCTGTTGGTAGGTCAATTGGTGCAAAACCTACAGGAAAAGCAATAACCTCGAGTTAGTGGCTAAAACTGAGGCTTATTGTCACATAAGAAGAACGTGGAGGACTCATCTTGCTCATTGAGACCTACTCCTTAATAATGCAGACCTTACTTTATAGATAGACCATCAAACCAATGGAGCAGCTGATAAAGATGACAAACAAAATTTGGATCAATGCTACACAACAAAAGGCTCTACCAAAGTTTAAAATTGCTTTTGGTAGCTATTACAAAACCATCTAGAATATTTGCTTGTTATGTAAAGATCAAGCTTTTAACACAGCAGGTCAAAAATTGCTAAAAGTGGGAAACTCACAAATAAGTTTGGGAACCCAAAAAATGTGTCTATGTCATCTCCAATATATTTTTTGATTGTAATGTTAAAAATTGAAAGCTAATTGTTTCGCCTTCTGTTCTATATCACTGTATCTGACGGTAATAGATGATGGTGAATAAAAGATTCACATAAATATATGCAGATTGATGGAAGCCTGTATACTGTACATTCCATCTGAAAGGTTTACCAACTTTAGGATGCAATCATCATCAAGGTGGAAGACATACTTCAGCTTGGGGAAGTTGATGGACTTGCTCATGAAACACAATACACTAAAGTGTTTCCGTTCTCTGCTTAAGATGAAGACTTCACATTGTCCAGTGCCCCGGTGGGTTTGGTACTTCATTCTCCAGAGGTTAACAACACTGAAGAAGAGTCGTATTAGATGACAGCTTACCAGGAGTGCAATCTGGTTTGGTATTTAAAAGATAATGGTGAGGCAAAAACCAATTAGCTTTGTGCTCTGTGACTGCAGAGTGCTCACAGCTGTTGTCACTGCAATTACAGGTTCACTCCTGCTGCCAGGTACAAGCCTATATCTTGACATCAGCCAAGCTAATTTTGCTGCAAAGCTAATTATGGAGATCATCATTGCTGAGGAGTGGGTGACATTAACTGCAAGAGCAACTTTGTGTTTCGGTTATTTACATTTTTATAAGTAATTAAATCTCCAACATTCACTGAACAGAACCTATATTCAAACTGGATCTAATATTTCAAAGTAAAACATAAATTGTGAAGACATCTAAACATGCCTCCTCTCCTCATTGCGTCCCAATTCAGGACAGTGTAATTTTTTTATCTCAAGGTTGTTAGTATATGCCATAACTAACTACAAAGTATGTTCATCAATATATATTTAGCTACACACAGCTGTGCAAATTGGACAAGGTACTGTATACAGCTGGAGATCATATTTTCATCATAAACTTCACACTTTATACTGCTACACACAAAGTGTCCGATGCAAGATTTTGTACATTTTGAGAATCTGAGATGCTGAAGAGTTCTTAGCCATGCTTGCTTTGGTGCTTGGTTGTGTAGATGGCAACATTGTTCTGTCAGTTGGACTGTTATTTTCTCCACCACTTTGGTACAATCTAGAATATTTCATCAACCATTAGATGGATTTCCATATGGTAAAGACATTCATGTCCACCTCAAGATGAATTCAAGAAGGAGTTGGTTGAGTAGTGAACTCGCATTGTGGAAGTAGCCTACGTGTTAACTCTGCTGCAGTGATGGCTCAACCAACTCCTTCTTATTGGTTACAGGCTGGAACGCTGTTTGTTATGGTTCGTGATGCATGTTGGCGCAATTTTTTTTCGTTGGTGTTTGTGGAGCCGGGGCTGTCACTGGGAGACAACGTTTTTTTTACAGTGTGTTCAGGGGACAGGAAGATAGCTGACAGTGAGGAGATGTTTGCTGTACGTATGTAACAAAAAATGTTGCAGCCTAATAATAGCGTGACATCGCTTATAGCATCTTTAAGTATTATCTTTTCAGTGGGAATTACAAATATGTCCATTCCAAACCTCCAAATAGTGTTAATTTTGTCACCTATATTTAATTTAGTCTTAGTCTTGTGCCAAATATCCTTGTTAGTGTTAGTCATGTTTAGTCATTCACATAAGTTGTTCTGTTAGTCAAGTTTTAGTCGACTTAAAGTCTCGTCATTTTAGTCTAGTTTTAGTCAAAAGAAATCTCCGGTGTCTTGGTCAAGTTTTTGTCAAATCAATTTAGTCTTTTTTTTAACTAAATTATTAGAGATTATTTCTGATAACCATTTCAGTCAAATAGTGTCCCACGCATTTCAAATATTGGTTAAATGTCTTAATTATCTGACAAAATACACTTGTTGAACGACTTTTGTTGCAACTTTGTTAAACACGTATGGTTTTATATCGAGCCTCTTCCTTCTTCCAAATACATCCGTGCACAGACACATGTTAGATGAGCACCCGGGCTTTTGGGCGCTACAGCACCTTGTTTTATTGCCAGCAGTTGCATACACTTCTCCAGCCGATCTGCAAGCTGTTAAAGAGCAGCTTCGCCAGCACTCCTTTCCTTTCCCGGCACATCGCCACGCGCTGTAGCGGCTTCTCCCACAGACTAAACCGCACTTCCTTTCTCCCCCGCCCGGGCCACATTGCTACCTGGATGTGTGACGGCTAGATGAAAAAAAGTGGACACGCCAAATCTCTAGATAAGCCACAGCCGAGCCGCGCCTGATTGAATCGCGCATAGTTGGGGGGAAAATACTGGGAACCAAGCAAGCGGCCTGTTTGGAACAGGTACATGCTCCAAACGGGCACTGCACTAGTTCTGTCTCATGACGAAAAACAAGAAACGATTGTAGACAAAAATTAAGAGAGATTTTATCTTAGTTTTTTATTTTATGCTTGTCTTTTTTCGTCAACAATAATGCATGTTTAGTCTTAGTCAGCGTTTTTGGACATTGGTGCAGTCTTGTCATCGTCTCGTCTTTGTCATGGAAAAAAGGTCGTTGACAAACACATTTGGTCTCATCTTGTCTGATGAAAATGAACTCTACCTCCATATTTAACTCATGCAAAACACAAAACGTGGGGATTTTGAATGACAATTGACTGACTTGTCATTAAATTCTTGGCTAGACTGACATCAAAGAAAAGACAGATTGAAAGACCACACTTAAGGAACACCTTATCCATCCATTCAGCTTTGAATGGATTTAGACATGTGTATCCATGGCTACACAGTGGTGTTTAACGCTGACAAGCACTTAATATAAGGCTGTGAAACCAACTTCCAGACATGACAGACAGAACGCTAAGCGAACTCCATATAGTATGACACTCTGCCGGACATCATTAACCACTAGGTAGATTAATTAAATGAGTCAAAATAAGATCTCTCGACTATGAACTGCTCTTAAAAGTGCCTTTTTCATCAGCCTAATTATCAGAGGAAGGAAGGGTTTTGGCAGGTCAATACAAAGCTTGAAATGGTAGCTGAGTGACAGCTTAGCTCACGTATCTTCCCACAGCTTTGAGATACTCTGTATTTCGTCTGGAATAAAAAGTTATAATTTGTATTTTTTGTTTACCAATCTCACTATAATTAGAAGACACATTGCTTTCTTAAAACAAGGTTTTAAAAGTGTCTCTTTTTTGCTGACATTTGCTTTTTTTATATGTCCACTGTGCTGTTTCTTTCTGCTTTTATAGGACATTTTTACATGGTTTTTCTTTCTCTACTGTGCCATTTCCTTCTGCTTTTGTAGCTCATCCACCTCCACACATAAATGCACATTCATACGATTATACACAGGTACACAAAATATTTAGGATTGCCATTATTATGTTTTTTAAAAAGACACGTAAAAATGTGATGGATATTGTAATTTGTATTTTATGTTACCCAACATTTGCCAATTGAATTATTCCATCCTCACGCACACCAAACCCCCTTTGCTTTTTTGCTGTCAAACTAAAAAAGTCTGAGTTATACTTTGTGGATTTTCTGCATATGTTTCCACATATTTACATGTATGTATCTAATCCTCCTTTGCAGATGTACACACACCCGCACATGTCAGGACCAGCTGGCCATTAGCAGTTGCAGAGCTCCCCATAATAATTTCACCTGTCAAGTGTGATCCTGCTGCGAGAAGCTGTATACAGCAGAGTGCAATGGCCACCGGGAGTTTTAAGTCAGCTCTGACAAATGGCCAAGGCTGGCACTGGATCAGCAGACTTGGGGGCTGTCTGGCTTATCACTCCAACAGCAGACACTATTACAGCCACTGGGTTTGTCTGCAGGCTCCTGTTCTCTCTCAGTCGTTTCACTCGCTCAGGCTGGATTCCTACTCTGTCAGCCTGTTTCTCTTTCTCCTTGTAGCCTGCTGAACTGAGACCCACAAAGAACACAATAACTTCTTCAGGGTTAGTTTATTTTAGTAATATTGACATTTTCCTAAAATTAAGCAAAATAATCCAACACATAAGGCATTGGGCTTAGGACACCGACCTAGAAAACAAAATATAACTATATAAATACACCTTCACAATAAACTCCAGCTGATTCTTAAATGTAGTTAGTTTGACTTAAAAAACGCTTACATTTCACAGAATACAGACTGAAAAATGGTTTTCACAAGGGAGCGCACAACTTCATACACTTGTCACAGTGTCTTGCTAACACATGGAAACACTGGCTTCATCCATCCAACGTCAATCTCATCTATAACAAATCATCCAGTTAAAAGATGAACACAGAGATAATTTTTACCATTTGTACATACTTGTTTTTAACCAGTTAAGCAATATTTACCTATTTAGTTTACACGATTTACTCCGGCATTCTCCACCGTGCTGCCTTCAGTGAATCAGTCAAGAAAAAGAGAGCAACCCAGAGCAACCCGGTCTCAAGCCTGTTCGTGAAATGATCAAGTTTTTTTGATTTTTTGATTTGTGTACAGGTCACGTTAATGTTGTTTATTTTGTGTACAGGTCACGATTTTCAAACGTGACCCTACATGACCAATTCACAAACTGCCATGACACTGGGCTGCTCTGGGGGAAATGAAACGCAACACATGGGACGGTGACAACAGCTCGCGCTGGGGCACGAGCTGCGGTCTTGGGAAGACGCAACAACGGGGAAATGAAACTCCACACGCCGGCGCAAAAATGGAGACATGAAACGTCACACGTCAGCCACAACAATGGCACGGTTGTGGTTAGGAAGAGAATAACGCGGAAAGGAACTGCAACACGTGGGACACGATCCCCAGTCTCAAGGGTGAATGTCCTGTGTTGGTTGACCTATCCACCACACCAACCAACCTGACCAACCCCAACACTTGGCGTGTGACACCGCCACCTAGTGGCAGCAAACAAACAAATATTTGCACATTTCTTTCATGTTCAGAACACTAAATAGATACTGAAACAAACCAGAAATATATGTGATGGGGGTGTTACAACAAATTCACCACCCGGCTAAATCACTTGTAATTCTAAATAAAATGATGTTTTATTGGCACATCTCTGTAAAACTTTTTGCCAAAAGATGTCAACTTTCAGTAAATGTACTCAGGGGAGGATGACTGAACATGCATGTTATTTTTTCCCCTGTGACACCCCGCTTCACATTCACGCATTTACACACGTTTACATTTGCAGTTGCTCAAGTATAACTAGAGTTGTTTTTCTGCAACCCAAACTCAACCTGACAAGACCCAATCCTGACAGAAAATTATGTTTGATTTGGTTTTATTTTCTAATAAAGACTTTAGACTTGGGTCAAACTCAGCATATTCTTTGACTGACTACATTTTATGGCTGTGCATTGGAAGTCAATTCATGTAGTGTGATGAATGTTTTATTCTTGACAGTATTTTATGTATCTTTGAATCCGCAATAATGGTTGCAAGCTGTCATTGTGTTTGCACTTGAATGTGTTTAAACAGTCACATCATGGGGACCCTTCCCGAGGTAATTTTGCAGAGGAACCGTCATTGAATCCAGTGCCTAGCGCCACCCAAGACGATTGTGAGTGTTTTAAAGAAATGCTTATAAACCACAGCACGTTTTTCTGGTTGCAAGCTGCTTTCACTTTATTATATGTTCTCGGAAATCATTCAGCTTTGTGTGTCATTGTGTTTGCACTTGACAAGAATGTGTTTACACAGTCACATCATGGGGACCCATTTACCCATTTGAGGACACAGGTCCCAACAAGGTAAACCATTATATTTTAGGGTTCAGACTTGATTTTTGGTTTGATATTTTGGGACAACACACATTAGCCATCTTTATTATCACTATTAAAAAAGTGATAAAATTATCACTTTTGTCTTATCTTTTTGTCTTATTTTTTTTTTTTATCATAATCACTTTTATGCTCGCTCAGTAGCCAAAAAGCAAAAACAGCTAACACAAAGAAAGCAGCAGGACCTGACCGAGGACCAAGAAAAAGTCTAGGAGAATCATGAAAGATTCAAACCACCCCGGCTTTTCTCCCTGGTGAGGTTGGGAAGAAGGTACCGGATACACCCGGCCAGGACTGAGAGGCTCAGGAAGAGCTTCAACCATCAGGCCTCTGGAATCCCTAAATATTCTGCTTCATGATGAATCTAGTCTATATCGACAACATTTCATTTCTGGTATTGTTCAGCTGCCGCCGGATATTCCGCCAGACGTCTTTTTTTTGGCTTGATCTCCATCACCTTCTGCTTTCTTTGTGTTGTCAATTAACTTTGGTGGATTTCTGAGGACTACGGTTAACTGCTCCTCAGGTCTCTGCAGGGTAAATCCAGATAGCTAGCTAGACTATAGGTCCAATCTGAGTTTTCTGTTGCACATAAACAACTTTTGAATGTACACATGTTCCACAAAAACAAATTCCTCCCCGAGACTATTTTGCATAGCAACCGTCATTGAGTCCAGACCACGTTTTTCTCCCATCCCGTAATCCTTTGTGGACTAGCCAGACCCTCTAATGTTCCCGCTAGGTTTATGGCATCAGAAGTGCATGCAGTTCTGTTCATTTAGGTGCCAGAGCCAATCGTTTTTTCTGTCGCGCATTTGTTTCATTGTGCATCACCAAGCCAAAGATACACAAAATTATTTAAATCCCTGCTTGTACAGGTTTGACATCTAATGTTATATTATTTGGACGAGCTTAAAACAACCTAGCTAAAATGAGCTATTCAATGTTGTGCAACAATGCATCATACACAAGTCCATTTAGTTCCAGTAGCAGCCGAGAGAAAATGCAACATGCTCTCAATCACAACCTCTTGAATAAAATGCCTTTTTTTCGGCTCTGCAAGATGTTTGCAGCTTTCTGTATTTCTGCACATTCTCAGTCTTTTTCTATGTCCTTCTCTTGTTCTTTCTCTCCCTCTTTATCATTCTTGGGCTGTATCACTCTGTTGCTGATGTGAATTTTTCATCACAATACTGTCTGGCTTTTCTTATGTGCACACTGCAAAGAGATTGCAGGCCTCTTTGCATGAAGGTTATTCAGGGAATTCCAGATACTTTTTCATTGTTATGCACACCAGGTTGTATGAAGCATGTTGGAAGCAAAAGAATGACATAAATCCTTCAGTGGGGGAAAAAGATTGAAAAACGTAATGTACCTAGTACCTGAAAATATTACACTCGTAGAATAATACTGTAGTTAAGTAAATATGTTCAATAATCCAAACTTTAAACTTGTTACTAAAAAGACAATTAAATGCACACAAAAGGCATCTTGTATTTCACAATCTCTGATTGATGGGCGATATGGAAATATATTTGCATACAGATGTCAGTTGACCTACATCTTTTGTCCAACATGTGTTTAATTAGGTTTAATCAACACTTTGGTTACGGTTAATGATTGTGCGTCAATCAATATAAAAGTAAACTTTTTAAATAATTACCCAAAACAACCCAAATTCTTACATAAGTGTGTTGTGAGAGTATTTAGGATTGATTTTGTTATCTAGTTGCCAAATATAAAATCATGCAGGTTTTAAACAGCTTTAAGTTGTAAATTGTAACTTTTTAAAGGCATAGTCAATTATTCTGGGCACATAAATGGTCAATAGAGGATGTAATATTAATATAATACATACAACCTTTGAGTTAAAGATGAAAAATTAGCAATTTCTTTGTTTCTCCACTAAACTGAGAATAAAGCCCTGTTTATTACAAACATGTACAAACATTAACGGTACAATCAGTATACAATGGAGGGCAAAAGCTGGAAGTAGAATAACAATGTAAAAAACAACATACATATGAAGTCGCCATACACCTACATTTTTACTAAGTCTGCAATGTTAAAAGACAAGCCTGATTTTCATCATCCATATATCTACAGTTAATCTATTCTCTGAATTTGATTCTTCCTTTAGAGGGTCACACAGAGCAAAGAGCTTGTTGTGTGAGCTATTTGTAGGGTGGACCCACCTGAACCGTCATGGGGCAGGAAACACATGTGGAGAAAAAACAAACTCCACACAAAAAGGCCATAATCAGGTTGGACACCTACGACCCTCTTGATGTAATGCAACTAAACCACCGTGCTGCCCATCAATAAGTCATAACCTCATTAATTTTGAGTCATTCTTCATGAGCCATTGAGTCATTACCATAAACAAATGAGTCCATTGCCAAGAGAATTAGCAGCCTCTCCCGGCTTCTACATTTTGTGTGCTAGCAGGTCAGAACTGGCAGGAAATCTTCTGGCTTGCTTATAATGCACACTGATTGCTGCAGGGTAGGACAAATACTAGCAGAGGACACAAAGCTAAAGCTTTCAGAGTCTCTGGCAAGGGAATTCAGAGAAAGGTGGATAGGAAAGTAATCTCCACCATTGTTTTTCCTTCAGTCAAACCAAAGAATAAACAATTATAAGTATTAATGCCCGACAGCGGGAAGGTAACACTGCTGTTGAACATGAATAGATAAGGAATTAAATGATAGTGCTCTTTATAGTAAAGAAGCAAATATAATAGTTGTCAATGATAAAGTATAAGTAGTTTTCATTAGACTAATAATAATTTAAAAAGCCCCCAAAAGCAATTCTATTATAATGTTATTTGCTAGATTGATATAAATATTTAATAACAGGAGATAGCTATTACATTGTTTTTTAGTTTTTTGCTCAAAAACCTGACTTCCAGTGCCCCCCCCCCCCCCCCCCAACCTCTGCATCCAAACCTTTACAGTGGATTAATTAAACTTTGCTGCACAATTAATCAAAAATAATTACTCTTTATTATTAAGCAGGCTATATATATTAATTTTCATTCACCCAAGTCAAAATTTGGAAGTCACCTTTGACAGCAATAACAACCATGAGTCTGTTTAAATCAGTCTGTATTAGCTTTGCACATCTGGGCAATTTTTCTTCTACTGTCCTCTGTAAAACTGGATTCACTCCACCAAATGTCTGAGGCTGTCTGTCGATAACGCATCTACTGTAAAGGCCTCTATAAGGACATGGAAAGATTACAACCAAACGGCTGTGACCATTGTGGTCAGCGTGAGTGAGACAACAAAGTCCGAGGTCAAAGTAGAACAGATGAGAAGCCAGTCGGGGCCGAATCATCTCTGATACAAGTTTCACCTGTAGAGCTGAAGGCTGCCACGATCAAAGCAGTACAGGGAAACAAGAGCATGAAGCATCATCAGGTCAGCGCACAAAAGTGTGGCAGCGGTCACACAAAGAATTTAAAGCTGGAATAAACAATACAAAGAAAGAAAAGAAACAGCATGAGCCAGTGGTTTGTAATGCAGATTTTACCACGTTTGTCAGTCGGCAAACAGAAGTGAATAGTACATTGTCCGACTTTATTTACAGGTAAACCATGTGAAAAGATAATGAAAAACAATGACACCTACTGTGTATGTAACAACAAACAACATATTGACACATTTAGAGCTACACCAAATGGATATTATATAGACCCTCTGATCTACAGCTAAACCTATTGTTGTGTGAATAATTCATAGAAGGCTGTTACGTGCTTAGGTGCTAAAGCAATGACCCAATCACCTCATGGCACCTTGATTACTTTAGATCAGAA
>NC_045741.1:9287816-9294173 GCF_008692095.1 Etheostoma spectabile
GTTCATCAGACTGAGCAGTCTCTCTGCCTGGAGGATGGTGTGGGCAGCGTGGAGTGAACATCAAGCACCAGACATAGCAACGCTCTGCCAAACGTGTTCACAGCTCTCAAATTCAATTCTTGTGTTAGTCTAGTTGCATCAATAAGTCTCAACAGATGCTTTCTTTATGTAGAGATTACGTTAAGGCACAAAACAACTCCACCCCATATGGTAACAATGATGTGCAAACCTGTTAAATTCAGGCAGATTCTGACGATGGTGGTGGTGGTATCGTTTTTTTTTTTTCCTTCTGCCTCATCTGTCTCATTGCTCAGCATCTCATCTTTTCTTCTTTGTGTTGAGCCTTTTGTTTCCACCTGAGCCACAGGAAAACGCTGCTACAGGCAGCTGGGCTAGCTATCAAAAAACAGCAGCGAGAGCAGCAACAACAATGTATCACATACTTTAGATTGGCAGGTCTCAAAAAATTGACATTGGCATGACATTTCTGACATTGGCATCTGAATTGAAATACCCATAACAACAAGCTATTTCCTACAACAAGTTAAGTTATTTTGAAACTATTTTAAAGTAAGAATAATGATGAAATGATTTATTTGTTACAAAAGCTATTACATGTTTTAGCTTAGCATCAGTTCATAAGATGTACTGTTGTAAAGATTTATAAGATTTCCATTTTTTAACTTCTTATTTTCTATTGTTTTTCTTTTTCTTTATTGGGCATTTCTTTCTTTCTATCCTTTAGTCACATGTGTGGGATCAACCCTTTTTCACTCCGAACGCGTAAAATACGAACGTTTGGACAGTGTCTGTCCATGTCTGATGAGACGAAAAAGGCACGCTTTGGCGTGTGTGGAGAACGTCCTGGGGAGAGAGCAACATCTGGACGGGGTTTAGTGAGTAGTACGTAAGGGGGAAATTCTGCATAAGGAGATTGGTCGGGAGGATGGATGGGTCAAACACAGGACTTTCACCCAGGAGAGCGGGGTTTGTGTCCCGCATGTGTCCTTAACTGTCCCGTTATTGCAGCGTGTCAGGGACGCATCTTTCTTCTTTAACCGGCCTGTTATTCCCGTGTTTGACGGAACCGTAAGCCCACCCACGATCTTTTCCTTAACGTAACAGCATCAAAAGGGAAAATAGTCCGGACCAAGCACGTGTTACATGACGCTAAAGGAGAAGCGCTTGTTATATAAAGGTCTCCTTTAGCGTCAATAACAACGACAAAGGCACCTGACCAAGCGTCCGTATTTTACGAGACGGGAGGGAGAATGTGTTGATGATATTATAATTAAACATTAAAGGTGCATTTAGCGATTGATTTGAAAGATTTGTCAATGTTTGAACATTCCTTTATGATTGGTTTCCATTTTCAAATCCACGGCTGTGTATTACCACCAGATTTAGGTATATTGGATTAACATACCTTTAACTAAAGTTTGGAACATTACACACAAAATATTATTATTAAACCATTTGTAACACCAGGCAACAATTCCTCTATGACAACAGCAACACTGTAAAGCAATGACATTGTGCTACAGTGCAACTAGTGGTTAAAACAAAATAACATATTTACTTTTTAAGGTGCATCCACTTCCTCTGATTCTACACAATAGCAGTAGTAGAAGAAGAGTTAGTGATGGAGCCTGTGGTGCATAGTACACTGCTTTTAAAGGAAATAAAGTGGGCCTATTTGTTAACCTGTACATTTTAGCATCACTTCTCTTGTATTTAAGATGTATTTATTTATCAGGACAATGCACATTTATCAACATTTCTATAAATGCGCCAGTTTACGGCCTACATTTTCAACTGTCGGCCGTAACATAGCATAAGTGTCTTCATGGTGGGAGGAAACCAGAGCACCCAGAGGAAACACACAAACTCCACACAGAAAGGCCCTGCCCTGACCAGAGGTCAACCTCTGCAGTGGCAAATTGCCGTGAGTCAGAAGTGCTAACCACTGAGCCACCGTGCAGCCCACGGTTTGTTGATAATGAATGCAATATTTGTCTCTCTGAGTGAGGCTGTGCTCTCTGGCTAGCTGCTTCTGCAGTCATGTTAAAGTGTGTGTACAACAGAAGCTGTGATAGTGGTAGCTGCTGGCTTAAAACCTGGGAGTATGAGCAGAAAGAATTAAAACAGCCTTGTAGACTGTTCAGACTTCTCAGACCTAGTTATCTGTCTTAACTAACAACCAAAAAAAAGTAGTGAAAAGATACGTCAAGTTGTCAAATTTTCTTTAATAAAATTCTATTTAAATGTATACGCCGACTCCACGGAATGACACAGCAGGTCGTTCACTCCAGCCCCCGTCAGACTGCACAAGCTCTCTGTCAGTGATGCAGAGTGCAAATGTAATCTGTAATATATCTCATATGCACTTATGACATCATACATATGGAATACACTAAGCTACAAATTGTTCTTTTCATTGTTCGTATTTTACTGACTTGTTTACAGTTGAAATTAAATTGATACATTTATCCAGCCTTACTAAGAATTACTTTCTATGCCTACGTTTCTAAACTAATTCCCAGTAAAAGTTCACTTTTTTTAAAAACACCCAGTTTTTTTTTTTTTTTCATAAATTGGAGAAAGATACTTCCCCCTTTCCTCTAAGGATTGTTTTCCTCAAAATTCCTGAAAAGCAATTAGATGAGTTGTATTTGAGGCATGTGCTTGTTAGATCTGCTAAATGATTTCAATGAAAACCCCAAATTTATAACTGCTTTGGAAACACGTTAAATATCTAGGTGTTTTGGATTAACTTCCATCTGCAAACTTCACCCAATACATAGAGTTTTTTATCAAAGGTAATCCATTATTTGGCACATTCCTGAGCGGTTAAGACAATCTATATTGAATCAGAATGCATCTTAAAGTGCTCATATTATGCTTTTTGGCTTTTCCCCTTTCCACTAATGTGTTATATATCTTTTTTGTGCATGTTAAAAGGTTTAAAAAGTGAAAAGCTTAAAGTCCACCCCAAAGGGACTTACCATCTCCAACAGTAAACACTGTTCACAAACTGCTCCAAACAGCTCTATTGTAGTCCAGCCTTTACTTCTGTGAGAAACGTGCGTCACTTTGTAACACATGCTATAATGCTCGCTTAGCTGCTAGCATAGCACACACTTCATACTCTAGCTAGCTGATGTGACTCCCAACAAAGATGGAACAGAAGTGAGATGCCTCACTCTGTAGCTAAAACAGAGAGCTCAACACACAGGGTGAAAAGAGGAGCTGCAGCAATGGGCAGTACAACAAAAACATAGTTTAATTTTTTATACAGGAGCGTAAAATGAGCACTTTTAAAGAACTGTTTCTTGAAACACATCTCACTTCATTCCTTTATATTCAGACAGTATGAAGGGAGGTTTACTCTAAGGATCCTTTTGTTTCCACTTTAAAAAACCATTCATGTTAGGTTACATTAAAGTAATATGAAAATATGTCTTGCATTTAGGTACCATTTGTATTCATGAAAGAAATATGCATTCTATTGGCCTCAAGGTAAATACGTTGACAGTTTGATATAGGAGGACAATCTGTTTTGTCATGTTACAAACAATGTCCATGAAATTTCACTTTGGGGCAAAAGGAAGTTACATTGTTTAAAAATATGTTTCCTGATGTCATTCTTTTTCTTGAATTTAAATGTCATCATATTTTTTTTACAGCAATTCACTCATAATATAAAATATCCATGAATGTTGATTTAACTTGTGGAGATAGTACGCTAAAAAAAAAAACATTACAAAAACTTCCAACCAGAACATTAATTGCCTTTTGCATAAAATGTTTTATTTGTCCGATGGGATCTATTTTGCCATTTGAGATGAAAACTGCTGCACTACATTGTCAGCACAAATAAGCACATTGTTGGAAGTAAGCGTCATTGAGCATGCTCCTCTGGGGCTTTTATGTTCAGCATCAGCACAACGTGGTTTATTCTCATATATACATAGGGTCAGTCCAGATTTGCAACCTGCAACAGGAGTTTACCTTTTTTTTAACTTTTAACAAATGCAGGTGCATCTTCCTCACTGATAATTAACATGGAGGTGTTCATTATTTGTCACATTCATTTGAGCAACAAGTATACAAACACGTGTAATATCTGGTCAGTAAATCAGCCTTCTTTGCACCAGTCATGCATGGGTGCAAAAAAAGATTTTGGAATATAAATGGACTTTATTTATGTAGCGCTTTTCTATTCTTAACAACTGCTTAAAGCACTTGCACCGGGTAGAAGAAGTATTCACACACATACAGTACTTACACTGCGACCAAAGCGGCTGTTCAGTGTCTTGCCACTTCAGCATAGGACTTCAGGGCCAGGTATGGAACCACCAATTGGTAGGCGACCGCTCTACCACCTGAGCCATATCCACCCCAGGAATGACATGATGTACAATAACAGCACTGGCAATTTACTGTTTGAGATGCTGTGGCGGTGAAAGGCTGTCAGTGATGTAACAGCCGTCATCATCATTGAGCCTGACAGGCAGGGGAGAGGTTTGTCCAACCGCGCCACTCAGATTGTAACGAACATAGGGCGGTGCAGAGATCTGTCTCAGGGTCTACTTTAGTACTTCATAATGTAGACTGTTGTTTTTTTATTTTTAGTCAAAATTAAACTACAACAATGTAAATGTGCTGTATTTTATATAGCGCTTTTCTAGTCTTAACGACTACTCAAAGCGCTTTTACATAGTATAGGAACCATTCACCATTTGCACAGATTCATACACTGTGGCCGAGGCTGACGTACAAGGTGCCACCTGTTCATCAGATACACACTCACACACAACTCGGGGTTCAGTGTCTTGCCCAAGGACACTTCGACATGGGACTGTAGGGCCAGGGGTTGAACCACCATCCTTCCGATTGGTAGGCAACCGCTCTAACACTGAGCCACAGCCGCCCCTAATAACGGTGTTGGCAATACAATACAAAATGGGGTAATTCAGCAATAAAGAATAAGGAATTAAAAATGAAAAATGTTCATTATTACCCTATTACTAATCAGACAAGACTGTGTCCTTGAAATTACATTTGTAATGAGGAAACGTTTTTTTTTTAACTAACTCATCTGGCAGTCAAAATGTTGATACAAAAAAGTCAATCAGTAAAATGTTAATTGACGACATCTTTTATTTCACCTACATTATCCATTAAAATGTGAAACATAATTAGCCGGAGGCAATATTGAGTAGGCTACAGTATATGTCAAGTTGTTTCTTTATTTTAAATGATTAAAGTTAAGATAAAAAGACTTTGACCACAACCAATCAAGACAAGATTCTTTGTTATGTCTTTTAAATTGTAAACTTAAATGTCAAATACCTGCAGGAGTGTTTTTCAGAACAGCTGTCTGTTAATGTTGACAGCTAAATCTGAATGTTACGCACCATCCTCAGATCCACTGTTGCTTCAAATTGTGTGAATACACCGCTGCAGCCTGAGAGTTCAGTCTTACAGCTTTATCACAAAATTGCACCTGCAATTATCTTTTGCTTCCCCCAACATTTCTAAATGAGCATTAGCAAATCTCAGTTTAAAGGAGAATTCCAGTCAATTTCAATACGTAGCTCTGTTGTTTGTACATTTGGAGTGCTGTCAGTTGCAGGAAATATGAAAACAATCGGGGCTGTCTACACCGTGTTATCCTCCTGCTAGAGTTAGCACCCGACAGGCTCAAACAGGGCAAGTTTCAAACTTGTTTTTAGCCTCTAAAGATGTTTAAAATGTCATTACAAGTGCCCACCCATGTGCAGTGATTCCGGCTGAGTGAACACAGTGAATCTGACTGCAGTCAAAGTGACAGAAAGGCGTGTTTCGACTAGTGTGGACTTCACCGGAAAACAGGAAATAAACAGAGGTCTGTGCACTGGCTGCATTAACAGAACTTTTACGCCTTTTCTGTCACATCTACTGCAGTCAAATTCATTGTGTTCACTTGGATGGAATCACTTCACACGGATAGGCACTTGTAATGACATTTTGAACATGTTTAGAGGCTAAAAACATGTTTATAACTTGCCCTTTTGAAGCCTGTTGGGTGCAAAATCTAGAAGGAGGATAACACGGTGTACACAGCACCGATTGTTTTCATTTTTCTTGCTACTGACAGCACTCCAAATTTACAAACAACAGAGCTACGTATCGAAATTGACCGGAATTCTCCTTTGAGCAGCTGATGTACCAAAATACACAGCATTGCTACTAGTGTATTTACTTTGTATATCTTTTTTCACTGTAAGTGTTAATTAAAGCTATAGTGCGTAGTTTCTGTCTCCCGCATGAGGAATTTTTAGCAATGACAACAACACTGTCGGCGCGTCCACA
>NC_045741.1:9294183-9298068 GCF_008692095.1 Etheostoma spectabile
TACAAGCCTTCCGTGATCCACCCCACCCCCCCACCCCGCTTCCACGCAGTTGCTTGTAGTCAAGAAGGACATGGTGACCTCTTCAGAAGAGGTAATTATCTTTACTTGAGTTGCTGCGAGGGAAAGTCACCGGACAATACAATCTTAAACAGAGGCATGATGAGAAATACAAAGAAAGTTTATGGAGCTGATTGTCTTAATTAGCTTTGTAGCAACTCATTTGGCAATGGCTTCATTGTAACGGATGTTCGTTAATATAAAAAAGTTACACACTTAAGCTTCAACATATGATCTGAATATCACCATTTTACTCTTAAATTGTTCATCTTGCTTCTTAATTTGTTATCTGATTGCCCTGACTGTGAATACAACATAGGCACATAACGTTCACATGATGAGGTTTTAAATTTTAACTGGTTGATGATGTATTATAAAGAAAGTCACATCTTCTGGGAATATAACAAATTGTCATAGATAGTTTATAGAAAACGTAAATCTCTGTCCTCTACATTTGTCCTCTGCAGTTTCTTCTTGTGCTTCTCAGTCCGTTGAATTTCCCATTCACTCTCCCTGCCCGGGCCTATTTTTCATTTTCATTTCACAGCTGTAGCATCAAAGGTAGTTTTTCTGTGTCCATTAAGCTTTTAATGCTGAGGAAACAACCCATTGGCTCAGAGCAATGTCCCCTTCACTGTGCATTACCTGTGACCCTTCTCTGCTGGACAACTCTCACGCTGTGATTTTCTGAGTTGAAAGGTGCAGATTTAACATGCTCTTCATAGAGCCAAAAAAAGGGTGTCGTTGAATTTGACATCTCAGACGTGATAAAAGAGAACTACTTCCATAGCAGTGTGCAGGATTTGATCTACAAAATAAGTACAGATCTGTAGTGGCTTTGAGAGAAACCAGAGAAATGTTTGTATTATAAAGGAAATGAAAACCAACATCTTTTAACCCGGAGATTTTTGATGAATCTTAATGATTCTCAAACATGGTGATAGTTCCGTGTGTGCTGTGAAAAAGCTCAACAAAAATCAGTATTCTGGAAACGGCATTGATAGAAAAGCACTAAAATGGGTGGGGGAGTGCTGTTTTAAGAATTAAATGTGTGATAATGTGAGCCTTGCAGAGAGAGTTGACAAATCCAGTTGTTTTTTTCTACTGAAAACAAAATGTTGCAGAACACGCGGATCCTCAAGTGAAAGCGTAATTACGCTAAATAATGTGCAATCATGCCAAGCTCCTCTCTCCCTCTGCCCCCCCACCCCACCCCCCTAAGACCATCCCAAATCAGTTTTGTATGAATGTGTAATTATTTTTGCTGCACAGAGTGAAAAAAAACAACAATTGGCATCCTGCAATTTGCTTTCTTGTTTGAAGGCAGCACACATCTGAAAGCGGGGTCTGTGTGTCGGCAGCCAGCATTGTTGCCAAACATTCAAAATATGCTGGCACTTTGTTGTGTTCCTTCTCGCCGTCGCTGACATCTGTAAATCACCAGAGCTTCACTGAACAAAGACCATTTGCAGAGTGAAAGATAACAAAATGGGCCTTTTGATTCATATTAGGTGATTGTGTTCGGTTATGCTATGCAGCAATCAATTTAAAGTAATTACAATCTTCATTGAGCCGAGGGGGTTGTTGTGGTTATTTGATACCGTGGTTCTTAATTAGAACAGCTCACTTGACTTCAGGAGAACCTGGGCCATGTTCAGCCCCAACAAAACAGAGCAAGAAGTTTTTGTAAAGAAATCAGAAATGGGGTACGTTGAGCACACTGCCCTTTTATCACCGCGAGTTTACAGACACGTCTCTGCTGATTGGTTATCACCTGTGATGCAGCCAATAAACGAGAGAAAATATAACTCAAAGCCCACAACGTTTCACACCGTTTTGAGGAAACATGTAGTTCAACAAGGAAACCGTAGCAAGGAGGTGCACATCGTTTTGCAATTTAACGTCCACCCTGAAGTGTGTACTGTGAGTGTGTGACGCTATGTGAGAGGGTAAATGTGCATTTTACCCGAGGAATGTGTCACGTCTATATTTTACCATTGCTTTGACGACTTCCACACACATCATCCATCCAACATCAGTTTATGGCAATTTTCGATAAAGTGCACATCAAGGGCTACCTGATGAGATATGGGCACATGTCAGGAGAAAATCTCTAACAGCAACGGTTTATCCAGACAGGATCTGTCAGGGCCTCCTGAAAAGATGTGACAGGGGAAAACGGCGCGCAGAACCGCTGTGCATCAAATATAATCAAATGAAATCCTGTCACCAAAAGTGCATATTCTCATCAATCGCATAATGTAGACAATATAATAAAGTCAGCGATAACAAAACACCCCGGTGGGATCTGTCCTGCCCTGTGTGGAGAATACAAAAGACACTCTCACGTAGGACGTATCTTTTGATTCGATCTATTGATCGTTGAGTTGATTTGACACATTTTCGGACATTGTTGTTCCTGGGAAGTGACCTTGCCATGTAATTCATTGAAGATACTGTA
This sequence comes from Etheostoma spectabile, assembly GCF_008692095.1. Taxonomy (NCBI): domain Eukaryota; kingdom Metazoa; phylum Chordata; class Actinopteri; order Perciformes; family Percidae; genus Etheostoma; species Etheostoma spectabile. The sequence goes on from NC_045741.1 coordinate 9,296,702, forward strand.
GACGTAACAGGAAAAGTATGGTCCAGACATTGAAATCATGTCACACAGGGTGTGGTTAATCATAGGACTGAGAATCGTCGTTGATGGTCCAAATTGATTTGATTCCGATTCACAAGGTCCTGAATCATTTTTTTTACCAATTAGATTTTATTTTTGATTCAATATCAATTAGGTTAGGAACATTTCAGTTCCAATACCCATTTAGCCTTGAGATTAAATAGATTCTGCAATTGTACACGGTTTCCTCTAATCAGCTGCATTCTTAAAAGTATTGATGTTTAAATCAAGAACTGACCCCAAAGCAGTTACATTAATCTACTTTTTATTAAACATGAGCACACAATAAAGTGCAGCTCTACATACTCTACAGACAGTGAGTATTGAGTATATTTCATTCATTCAGATTGATTCAGCATTACAATTACATTGTTGGGACCATTGATTCTTTAGGTTTTCTAGCTTCATATTATACAAAGATTTATTCTTTCGATTTTGTGATTCCATTTTGGATCATACAAATGAAAGCCCATTTAAATCGGAGCCCAGCCCTAGTTAATGACTTAAGAAAGGTGTTTTACGTGCAAACGTGCCATGACTTGCATTAGAAATCATCGTCAAAAGTCAGGCCAAAACCAAGCAAACTTTCTAATTTCACAGCTACACACTCAAATATGTTTCTCAACATTTGAGGCAAGGCAGTGCAGTAATAGAATTTTGATTCATATTTGATCAGCACTGCCTACTTTCCCAGATGCTTTGATGTAGTGCTGTCAGGATATAGTAACAGTTTCAGCAAATATGACAAACATCTATTTTCTTATTAAAGTTACAACTATAGCTCTCACCATTGGACAGTTAAACAGGAATAGTGTGGGTAAGTGAGGTCAGTTTTAACACTGGGTATTTAGGGTTTTTAAGATGTTATGATTTTTCATTTCCTTTGTATCGTTGCGATGTGAACTGTGTTTTTTGTGTCTTTAAAGGCCGGATCGTCTGCCCTCCCTGGGTATTGAAAAGAAACCTTGACCTTGTGAAGGGAAATACTTTACTATGAAACCAGACTGAATGTCTTGCTACTACTAATACTTTTTTAAGAAACTGAGTATTTTCAGTGATAACATTGTGTATGCCTTGGCACCCCACGGACCAACAATCTGCATATAAACACAACACAAAAACAGGATTATTGGATGGATTAGCTCCTCTTTAGAAAACAATGATCACATGATGAGTGTAATTTCCAAAAATGACATTTAACACGTTCCACACGTTTTCGATCAAGGATGAGGATTAATGATATGCTATTAATCTGTATCATTCTGTATTATTAATCATGTAAGGCAGTTTATATTCACACACACACACAC
>NC_045741.1:9298078-9318105 GCF_008692095.1 Etheostoma spectabile
ACACACACACACACAGCCCAATGTTGCTGACATGCACAGGCCATCTGGCAATCCTGGCAAATGTCAAAAGGTTTTGTTTGGGCCAAGGTTTGCAGAAAATCTCTTGGCAAATTGAGGAATAAGCTAATATTTGTGAAAGAATATGAGAGCTGCAGGGCACGACCATTTCACTGGCTACAACATCAGCAAATGCTCAGGTTCAATGAAACCAGTTCATAGTGGCGAGGGGGTAATCAATGACTCACTGATGGCTTATTAATGCTCACAACAGAACCCATTTTTCCGCCAGGGATGTATACATAAAGGAATACTCATATAATCAGCACTTGTGTTAAGTGCTTCCACCTCCATACTGTTGATGCCATTGTGGACTGCTCCATTTTACTGAGGGTCACTGGTTCCGCTTCCTACATACTGTATGTACTTAAGTACTGTCCACTTAATTTTCTAATTTCAGCTGTTAAAATTGCTTTGTCTAAGCTAAATTAAAAACCTTGTTTTCCTTTGTTTTGATTGATCAACACATTATTATGAACAGGTTCATAAGAGATCGTGCAAAAAGTTACGCACAGAAATTTGTATGATAGCCTACGGAATTAGGCATCACATGACAACTGGCCCCAAGTAAGGCCATAAGTTTAGTGGCCTTTACAGTTAAATTGTGGAAATAAATATTATTAGCAACCAGTGGTCACACACGGTGTAATGCCGCACAGCGTCCTGCTATGCCATGAACTACTACAAAGAACTACTACAAACTACTATTTTTTCTATTTTTGTTATTTCCACTAACCCCAACCGGCCCGTCAGACACCGCCTACCAAGAGCCTGGGTCTGACCGAGGTTTCTGTCTAAAAGGAAGTTTTTCCTCGCCACTGTCGCACTGTTGCTTGCTCTGGAGGAGACAACTAGAACTGTTGGGTCCTTGTAAATTCTAGAGTGTGGTCTATCTGTATAGTGTCTTGAGATAACTCTTGTTATGAATTGATACTATAAATAAAATTGAATTGAATTGAATTGAAAAGAAAACCCCTATTGCATAGTACAAGAATGTCCGACAGGTCTCAATCTGTGAAAATGATCCCGGTTTTGAATACCTCAGGAAAAATGCCATTGGACAATCTTTGTAGGTGTTGTAGGTACAGAGAACCCTAAGGTGCCTGCCGTTTCAGAGGCAGTTACAGTTGAGTTCAGCTGACAGAAGTTGACTGTAAACCGGGTACAGAGCATTGTGAGTTGATGGTCCTTTCAAGCGGTCAGTACAGTTAAGTCAAATGCAAAGACAGTTCAGTTAAGGCACAAAAACAAATAGTTAAAATTAGGAAATAGGATTGTGGTTTGGATTTAAACTCCGGTCCCCTTAGGCAGGTCTCCCGGGATGCAAAAGGTCGTTCCTGGGGTAAAGTCTTGTGTTTTTCCAAAGAAACAAACTCCGCTCCCCAGCTTGAAAACCTTGTGTTTTATGACTCTCCCATCCACCACGACCACCTTGTACGTGGACCACAGCGCCTTCATAGCAGCAGTCAGTGTGCTGCGTACAGCAATACAATCGTAGAATTACAGTGCACTGCTTTTATTTGAATGGTTCATGAGAACAGCCTGGATTGATTGAGGCTCCCTACTGCACTTTTATTTATTTTATTAATTTCAGAGTTTGTTTACTGTGGCACCATCATTGCAATGAAATTACTTTTCCCCCAATCTGTCATTAATTTGTTTGTTTATATTATTTTACATATATTGCAATGTATTTCTCGTATTTCTCTGTTGTTAAATGGTTTGTTCATGCCTTGAAACACTGAGTTGGAATCTTGCTATCCAAATGAATTTCACTTCTGCTAGAATGGGACAACCGTTTTTGGGATCTCTTGTGACACAATGTTTACATCCTGAAATGGATAATCGTAGTTTTCATTGGGAGCATCAGCGCTTCTTCAATAGAAAACCGTGTAACAGTGGAACATTGTTTTGAGTTGTCATGCTTCACAGCTTCCTATCAGCAAAAAATTAAGTTATTGAAAGGATGAGTCACAGAGGTCATACGACCAAGAATCATGTGTTTCAGGCTTTACTCAACAAAAACACCCCAAAAACCATCATAAGAAACATTAAACATAACCTGCACCAAAAGATTACAACAGCGTACATGACTGTGTTACCATTATGAACATGAAAGTATGAAAACCATTGAGGCTCTTTAAATACCACACAATACATGAAGGAGCTGTAGAAATTTCTTGAAAAACATGTTTTTTATTAATATGCAAAGTATCCAAAGTAATGCAGCAAGGCATTCCAACATCTTAATGTGCATGGTCTACATAGGAGGTCTGAGTGTATGAAGTCTCTGTTGTTCTTGGAACATTATGTTTACAAGAATATCTATATAGTGTAGACAAACACATGTTGTGATGACAGTATGATATCATACCATTTACTGTACAGAGGCAGAGGGACGCAATAATGAAGAAAAATATTCACAGAAGGAAACAATGGATTTGGTTATGTTCCCTGGGGCCGATAAGAATAATAGGATAAATAAAAAACAGCGCTTCTCATGCTATAGTATTTACAGTAGCAATTATGTAGCTTATTACAAATTTGCTTTTTTAAACAGCTTCTGTGCTTGTAGCTTGTCACGCTGATAAAACATAGTAAAGACTTTTTAGTGCTGGTTTCCCACCAACAGTGCGGAACTATCGGTGGATGTAGAGCTGAGACGTTCGGTTTGATGTTGTTAAACAAGCACAGACAGGCAGGTCCTACATGATGAGGACTTATCAGAAGAAAGTTATTAGTCTCTCTTCATTTTCAATTCTTAAATGTGGAAACCGGAGCGATAAGTTGCCAAACGCTTCCTCCTGAGGGATCCTGCTGAGACGTTACGACGATTTGCAGCAGAGTGTTGACATGGGTGGAAATTGATTAGGAATTCCTACTTTTATACATTCAGCGACTGTGAAGTCGGAGCTCATCATACTTGAATTTTGAAGAAGCGGAGAAATAGAGAAAAGTTGAAAAAAAGACACAGAGTAAGAAAGAATATCTTTTCTGCCCTCCCCGGTGTGTGAGACAAATTGATTGTATTATTGCTGGCTGTTGGCAGCCACTATAATATAATGCTATAAAACAAAATACAGCCAAAGGAGTAGCAGCAGGGAGTTTATGCATCATAGGAATAAAGTTGATGGTTATCATTTTGAGAAGAAAATATACAATGAGCTACCATTGAGTCCGCACTAGCCCCCCCACTACCCCAGAAATGATGGCAGAGGTGGCTGTTTTGTAAAAAAGTGTAATAATACAGCTTTTCTTTCTGTTGTTGCCTAATGGAGATAAAAGACAGAAGCGCTCAGTGGACTGTTTTTGTAACAGAATAACAGAAAGGCAAGAATGTAAATGGAAGAGGACTAAAGTTGTACTGAAAGCTACGGAGCCCAGGAAGTGACATGGACGATTATTTTTTTTCAAGACGCATGCACACTTTAAAACTTGCACTCCCGCTTTACTAAAGCGGACGGACACTTGAAATAAGTTGCACGCACGCTAACATCTTAAGCGTGTAATAACCCAGTAACAGCTATATTAGCGCTTACCCTTTAATGAGTAAAAGATACCTCTTAACGTATTCACTTTTTCCAGAACACATTCATGGCTGTCATCATTGTGGCTTAATTGCAATTCATTTTTTTTTTCAATTAGTTGTTAAACTGTGTGACGGTGGAGCTGAAGTTGTATTATCCAAAGTGGTATTCCTTTTAAAACATACTGCAGCATCTTATTTAATCACCAAATCACAGCAAACCAAAGAGACTTAAACCTGCATTAACTGATTTTAAAAAATGGATACATTTACCGTACATTATATAGACTTGCCCGGATACACACCTATATTAAATTGTATCTGGAAAATAAAAACAGCATGCAAGCAAATCAGAAATGTATAAACAGTTTATAGAAATAGGTTTTCCAGTTGCACAGAGAAAGAAAAATAGAGCATTTTAGATGGACACAAAGGAAATAGTACAAAATGTGCAGTATCTAAACATGTTTTTCAAAATGAACATGCCTAATTAAATATCTTTTGTAGATCTTTTGTATTCCTGAGAGCCTCTCCACTGGAATAATGAAACGTTGAAATGTGAAAGGAGGCGTAATCAGTAACCTGGCTCTCCTCCCACCACAACCCACTCTGCAGTCATACAGTGACTATATCACACCCTATTAACCAGAATGACCCAGAACCCAGGTGGCGGGGTACTTATTCATCTCGCTGCTTCTTATGCAACGTGGTGTAAACTCGGCAAAAAACTGTTATTAAAACACTTCCCCGGGACATCATTTACCATAGGCTGGTGAGCGTGTATAAAGGCCAACACGTTTAGAATCCAATGCGCTGCTCAGAAGCCGCTGCGAAAAAACAACTGTAGGTCCATGGTAATTGCTACAACAACCTATTAACCTCTTTAATTTCCATACATCCTGAAGGGATCAAATGAAATGATTGCCCAAAGTATGGTGTCAGCGCTGAGGGTTTTGTGTGTGTGTGTGTGTGTTTTTTTTTGTTTTTGTGTTGTCAAGCAGGCCAACCTGTGTTGTCCCCGGCTCTTGACGAGGGCTGCTGCTGTGCGAACATCGGCCCCTGGGAGTCGGCCGGACTCAGGCACAATGCGGGAGGTGTCATGGATGAAACATGATTTGAATGCTCATGCTGAAATGGGAAGTATCACATTAGAGGCTTACAGCATGTGTCTCCAGGCCCTAAAGACACAAGGGTTCATTACGCACCAGCTTTGATGTATCTGAGAGAATTTCAATGTTTATCGTCGTGGCCTCTCCCCTGTCGCCGTGAACTGGCCATTAATATCGCACAGCCACGCTGTTGTTTTCTCCCCTCTACACTCAGCATGCAGAATAGATAACCATGGTCTCATTTGTCAGCCTCCGCTGCTTTCAGGGTCAACAGCGTGCAAACTGTGTCAGTGTTTTTGGGGGGGATTTTGTCCAATTCGAAAAGACAGGGAGAATCAATGTTTTTTTTGCTTAGTTTTTTCAGAGCCGAGACGTAGCTTCTACAATAGACCTGTGACTAAGTGAGTGGTGTCATTAAAGGAGACAAAGATTAGTATTATGGGAATCACCTCATGTATTTTACAGAGTGTGATAGGTCCAATCACGGCAGCTTAAAGGAGGCTTACGCTCTCAACGCACCATCAGTACTCCATCAGTGTTAGAAGACAAGCACAGAGGTGACACAATGGCCTTTTAAATTGCTTTAAAAGCATGTCTCTCCATTTTACTGATCAGCCCTAGAACAAAAAGCAGTATTCATGTATTTGGTCACATCCTGAGTCAGGAACGATGTTGCCATACTGTACGTCTCCCACATCCAATTAAAAACGCTTCTGACTTCTTGGCTGTCGGACACGTATAGAGAGCCAAAGTCACGCCCTTCTACTTCCAGTCCATGGGACCTATCTTTCGAAAAAAATATGATCGGTAATGAGAGGCAAACTATGTCTTAATCATGTTCGAATTGAGCCAATGATTACAAATATTATGTTTATCAATTTTAAAGATATTTTTTCAACCGAAGAAAGTCTCAGTTAGTCGTAGGTTGTTTGTCATATGACCACTTAGTTTATTGTGAAACCGCTCAGTGAACTACATCTCTTGTCTCTAGCTAGCTCTAGCTAGGTTCAAGTCCACATGTGGACCAAAGTATGATGGTGGACTGGTGTGTGTAATTCAGGCCTGTGTGTAATATCTGTAATAACAACAGAGTGTAAATTGTAATTTCCCCTTGTGGGATTAATAAAGTATATACTATTATTATTATCATTATTAGCGCTGTTCTACAACAGATGTAATGTTATCTTACCTGATGTGTTTTATCCAGTGAAGTGTTTTCAGCGGATAAGAAAGATCCTCAGCTCTTTTGAGTAACGTTACATCCCCGGTGCGATACACACAGACATCATAGTTTCAGAGAGACGTCCTCCATGCGACTTTGAAGTGTGTAATCTTTCTAATTATGTATTTTCACAGTCTTATACTTTAACAGTTTAACAATAACCTGAGACTTTCTTGACTTGCTAAATGATCTTTTAAACTGATCGTATGTGTGAGTCATGGCTCAATTCAAACGGGATCAAAATACAGTTTGTCTTTCCCCATTCACTGCAGTTGATATTTATTCCGAGTTAAGGTCCCATGGTGGTCCACTGGTCGGGGAGGTACCTTGCCTCTCTATACCTCCCTTAAAAACACGGTAAGCTCTGATTGTAGCGCCTTCTGACAGCCGGGTGTAAAATGCAGGGATCCTGGATGCATCATGATCAGTGGAGGATTCGCCACGGCCAGAACGGTTCCAGCATCTTAAAAGGATGCAGAGCTCAAGCCAATGCTGACTGTGCCATCAATTTGCTTTGGTCAGCATTACCATTACAAACGTGACAATTTGGCTTCCACAGCTCACAACTCCCCCCCCCCACCAATCTCACTATCACTTAGAAAGCTATCTTCCATGCTTCACACTATCTCTCTAAAGTCACACTCTTAATTACATGATGTGTGAGCAAAAAGCAACATCACAATACAAACTTGAACAAAATACAAAATCGTTTAATTGTGCATATAAAAAAGACATTTTGATGTCAGGTTGTGTATATTTGAAACAATCTGTGCCACCCACTTATCACTTGTGTTGTCTTTCCGTCAAAATTGAAAGTTAACACTTTTGTTGACGAGTTAAACTTTTTCTTAGATTATTGTCCCTTTCTTCAACACTTTTGAAGCGTTTTTTCAATTTTTGTCACTTTTTCTGACGTTTTCAACACTACGTAACTTATTAACTTTAGTTTTACAGTTATATTTAGAATTTAATGTCAATAAACCTCATTTATAGGAAATCACACCTAATGTTTAGGTTTGAAAAGCAGAAATTAGGAATTATTTAAACTAAAATTAAAGGAATGGATGTTAATGGATAATCACAGACTAGAACATGTCAACTTTTACTCAATACTATTTCAATACTACTTCAATTTTTTTTTCAAATCCTATAAAATTGAATAAGACACCCCAACATCAACAAACTAGAGATTTGTACTTGCCAATCAATCATGTTATTTTGGTTAGTTAAAAAGAACATTCACGTAGGAAAACCACGGGAGGATTATCTGTTTGGTATATAAGAAGCTGGAGCCAGAAGATGGTTAGCTTGGACTCCAGGAAGTTATTAATAATAAAGAAGTTATCTTTTGACTTGCTGGAAGCTGGATAGTGTTACTTTTGGTCATAGCCAGGCTAGCTATATCCCCCTGCTCCAGTCTTTAAGCTAAGCTAAGCCTATGTCTTGGGGCAGTAGCTTCATATTTAGTGTACAGAAATGTATTGATAATATACTCCAAAACAAAGATTGACAAAAGATTCTTAAAGGGCTTTTGACAATGAATACAGATTCAATTGAGTACTATTCAACCCCAATCCTGATTGTCACGACTCTGGATCAGGGCTAACTCAGCATTTAGGTGTCAAGCCAATTATTTAGTTATATATAAAACAGGAATAAAAGCGCTGACAGACCAATATAGTAATGTTCAATAACAGAAAAATGCTGCTACAGTTATTTTCTTTCAACCCAATATGAGCTCCGTGTGTAGCAGTGTTTGTAAATACAATTACTGTAAGTTACCTCAGGATTTATCAATTTTCATAAGGTGTTCACATTATGTTCCTGCCTCCTGCAGCTTGTTAGGTGATGTCCTGCACAGAAATGAATGCCTGTGTAAACATAAATGACTGTAAGAACATGTTTTGGAACGTTTGGGATGTTTTCATTAATAAAGACAGCAGGGCGAGCGGGCGTTGGTAAGCTTATAGGCAGAGAGTTCGGCAATTACTTTCCTATCAGGGGGTGATCTAGCCACTGTGACCAGATTACATGGGGGGGGGGGGAACCCGAGAGGCTGCCTTTATAATTACTTTGCTGATTAGAAAAATAAGAGCCTCTAACAAGCTCTGTCAATCAAGCGTGTACTGTTTTCCACAATGATTATGTATTGAAAAATGCTGAGTCTTTTCTGTGTTATTACACAGCCTGCAGTTCTCGTCAAGTACCTGAAGGTTTTTCCAATTTTCACTTTTAATAAACAATAGAAAAACATGAACGCTGCGTATTTATAAACATTTCTGCTTCAGTGACTCCTTCACCCAACACACACGTTGAGGAGAGTGCACGTTATTGTGTTCGCCTGCGTGTGTGACTGCAATCGTGCATGCATGGGTGTTTGCATGTGTTTTTAGCCGTGTGTGTCCAACACAGGCTAAAACAAATTCAACAGAAAGTGTTTGTTTATTTGTGTTTTCCCCCATTGTGGTTCGCTCTCCCACTAATCCCTCACTGAGGACTTATTCTGGTCTGTTGTTCGGGGTTGAGACTCTAACTTGATACAGCAAAGCTTGGCAGGAAGGAAGGAAGCCTCTCGCTCCAGCTCTGCTGGCATGCCATTGATGCATGCCATTAGGCTCCATGTGTCACATTCTTCAACTAACACATGCCGCTTTTTTAGAAAAGGCACCAAACAATGCAGTGCAAATAAGGGCCAACCTGCAGGATGGCATTCTGGGAAGATAATAAGGACAACCAGGCGTTCAGCATGTGAGCAGCTGAGCTGTATCTGCAATTCACAGAAGGTAAAGTTTGGTGGAGAACTTGTGCAAGTTGTTCTGTACAGCATCCACCCAGCCATCAATTCACTGCCAGCAGAAACCAGCTAATTTGTCAAACTAGGAATGATACCAGTATTTACCACAATAGCAAGGAGAAAGCAGGATGACTCACTGCATTCTATGTTTAACCAAACTGGGTATTATGTGTATTTAACATAGACAATTACTGGCTTCCTTTCATCCCTCCTCTGCATTCTTTCTTACATTGAAGGACCCATCAATTAAAATATCAAATCAGCCCCAAAGCACACATGCACAAACACACATGTACATAGACACTTACTTCTCCCTCTGGTGTGCACACTTTGGCTAGAAATAGCATCATGAGGATGCGCTACCTTTTGTAAAAGGCAGAACAAGTGACAAAAAAAAATAATAATTCAACCACCTTCAAACGTTGTGGGTAAATGTTAGTGACAACCTGGCCCTTAGAAAAAAATGAATATTGTTTCGCGGAAGGCTATAACACCCTGGCAAATAAACAAATCAAAATTCGACAAAACAAGTGGCTGTGATGAAATAGGGCTGCAATGACACATAATTTAGCCCGAGTGGAGCACCGAGAGATGTGGAAGAGACAGCTCACCCCTACGTTTTCATCCTCTGAGACAGCTGCTGCTACTGCGATGCTTACTCTGGGCAGTGTGGGGAGATAGAAAACAAAGAAAGTAATAGCTGCACAAGAGAAAGAGAGTCCTGACTTATTCATGGGCAGCCGTCAAGCACTGCACGAAAAAACCAGCTAAAGCCATTCAACGTGTAAAAATACGGATTTCCCTTTGTGTGTACAAGGCAAACTAATCGTCATTATCATGGTTACCGGAGTAGGCACGTGAGAAAATCTCACATCTGTTATATTGCATTTCACGTCTGATTGTTTTGTGTGCATAGAGCAAAGAAAGAGACCCCTGAAGGAAAATGATTTGTTAGAATTTGGGTTTGCAAGCTGTCATAAAAGGTTAGCGGCACACACTCAGTGGTGCTGGCTTCAAATGTGAATGTACTTTGGGGAAGGCAAAACATTTAAAAGATTGTAACGCCAATGAGCTTATCCACTAAAGCCACAATGAAGCCACAGAGTGGAAATTGCTTCCTGTTGGAACAGGATATTGTGGCTGGCCACACCAAAGCATAAGGAGGGATTATTCATAAGTGTTAAACAATTTGGTATCGATAAAAAGAGTTATGTTTTTATGTTGGAGCAGAATTGTTAAAACTTAAAGGATGGTAGCATTGGCTGGAATTACCACCACACATGCCTACTGGTGCACAATGATGTAACCATTTGAGGTCCAGGAAGTAAAAATTAACTTTCAACAAGAATCACAAAAGTAATACAAACCGTAAATATGTCTCAGTTTATCAGTAAATAGATGCTTTCTGAGCTGGGAATGTAACACATTGGAGTGAGCATTTTAATACTTTCACAGTTATTTTTTAAAGCAGCTAGACCTGCTTTTTAATAAACAAAACATTTTGCAATATGTGAACATGCATTTGTCTATTTTTAATGAGCCAGTCCAGGATTTTAATCCATTTAACAGTTCTGAGCTCTTAATTCTTCTTGCATGACCTCCATTACAAGAGTATTGAAATGAACAAAAGTGGAAATTGTTTCTTTTCTTGTCTTTGTTTTTTTTTGTAAATGCTTGATTTATTTTGGTGTCTGAAGGACTTAAAAACAGATATCACCAGGGAGCCTGGATTTAGTCTTGTTCAATAATTGGCCATTGGTTAATACTCAACAATTCTCTACACCTACTCAGTACTTGCAGGGTGTTGAACAACAGTGTAAGAAACTCTCTGTGCTTCGAGGCAGGATAAATAAATCATTAGAAGAAGTGAATTCTTAATGATAACATGTTCTTTAAACAAGACGTTACTGTAGTACTACAGTATATCCTATTAATCGATGTTTTGGCCTTAACTGCGAATGAATTACTCACATTTTATAAAAGATGTGGTTGGGAATTATTGATTTTTTTTTTCTGGCTTTATTTTGTATTTTTCTGTGGTTGTGTTACACCAGTCTGTCCTTGTGATGACCTACTTTTGACTCAATCATGAAATATAGCAGGGAATGAGCGAAGATGTTACCTTGGTCTATATCCACAAGATTTTGCTTTCCGCCGCATTTCACTATTTTTGGCCCAGATGTCCGTTACCTTTTGCTTTCTTTGTGTTGGAATTTTATTTGATTTCATGAGGACCGTGGTTAACTGCTCCTCAGATCTCTGCAGGGTAAATCCAGACAGCTAGCCAGATAATGTGTCCAATCTAAGTTTTCTAAAACAACTTTTTAACACAAACACATTCCAACAAACCAAGTTCCTTCCCGACACTGTTTTGCAGTGGCACCGTGGCTCTGTCCGGCGCTCAGCACCGCCCAAGACGATTGTGATGGGTTTAAAGAAACCAGAGAACGTTACTCGATATCTGTGCGGACTTGCCAGACCCTCCTCCGCAGCGCTGTGGAGGAAGATCTGGCAAAGCGAGACTAACGTTATCTGGAAATCGACTTGTCTCCCCGGCAGGTTTGTGGCACTATCAGAAAATAAAGCTTACGCAGCCAATTCTGATCGCATCCTTGATTAATTTAGATGTACTACAGGCTATAATGTCCTCATTTAATTTCTCACCAATCAGATGGATTGCATGTATTCTAGCAGTATGTTCGTGTTTGCCTTTAGAATAATAGCCTTGACTTGTCTCTTCTCCCTGTTCAGTTGTTACTGAACTAATTTTCGATTCACACACAAACGTTTTATCAGGGGGAAGTTGTAGGATTGCAGGGTGGTACCAAAGTTTTAATGATGAAAGTGCCAGCAGCAAATTGCGACATGATTCACTTGAGTCTGTGAGAGGCTTTTTGACAAAGGAGACAACCATCAGAAGAAGAAGAAGAAAAAAAAGAGGGAATAGACTGAGCGTGGTCAGACAACAGATCTGTACTCAGAAAGAAGAAGGAAATAAATGATTTTGGCAACTTATTAAATCAATTCCGAGGCATGGTAAATTGTGCCTTTTAAGGATTTCAATTTTTTAGAGTCCTTGAAGATTTTAAATGGACAACTCCTCTGTAAGGGTTTCTCTTTCTTATGCTGCCGTAATATTCATGTGCCTGGTAATTAAATTAATTACCTAATGCAGAGTCAGACCTTTTTCTCTCAGACATCCATCAAACTCATGCGGAGGATGAGTAAGACAAATGGACACGCTTACATTAACTATAGACACCTTCAACTAATATTTACACGTGGCACTGTTAGATTAACAGTTCCTTAATTGCACTATTCCACAGCTCATAAAGACTCTCCGTATCCATTAACGTGAGGTAATTAGTCCTAATTTGCATCGTTAAAGACAAAACAATGCATGATTGTTTATGAATACTCAATCAGAGGATAATTACATATTTTTTTATCTGCATCTTCAGACTGGAGAGATGCAAAACAGGGTTGGGGAGTCTTTGTTGTTGGACTTAAGAAAAAAACTTCCTCTTCTTACCCTGCTCCCCCATGAACACACTTCAGTTCTAACAAACCCTGAGATTTGGGTATCTAATTGCTGCTGGCCCATTTTTCCTTTTCCCTTCTCCTTCTTGTGTGAAAAAAAGGAAAGTGCACAACAAAGTCAATGCGTTTGTCTTGTCTTGTAGCCTGTAAGACTTTCTCTAAAGAATGGCAGTCCTCTTTGTAGGGTATAGAAAGTGAAGTTCATTAGCTGCTGAGAAGACATAATGAGGGGAGCACTGAGATGAATATTCTATCGTGTGTGAACATTCCAACAGTGAGTGAATGTTTAGAGTATTATTGCATGTTCACATGTGGCTGCCTATGAAAACTATACATGTAGTGGTGATTTTTGTTTTGTTTTATTGCGTTGTACGTACTGTATGTGTGTATCTATCTATAAGAAGACAGCGCTTTCTTAACAGTGTGCCCATCTTTCCATTCCTTATAAACCTACAGTATATATCGGCCTCAAGCCGTTTAATAATGACTCTCAGCCGGTGAAAACAGCTTTAACAATGTCTTCTGTGCTTCTGTGGAAGGAAAGAATCAAAGGATTTGAGTCTTATAAGCCACTAAATATCCAATCAAGAATTAAAACACTACTGAATATTCGTTCCTTCATATTCATTCCTTTATATTCATTCCTTTATATTCATTCCTTCATATTGATTTCTTTATATTCATGTTGAAATCCAAATAACACTGAATATAGTGCACTGACGTGTTGTTTTGTCTCCCTCCATCCCATTTTTCCTCTCTGTGATTTTGTGGCCCTGGGACGCGTTCCTATGTGCCAGCGTGTTGTTTGTAACTGTTCGGGAATGTTTTGTCTACACTATTAAATTTTTCTGAATATACACAATAAAAAAATGTGTGATCACAAAAAAAGTAGTTTATTTAGTTTGAATTGTAATCATATCATTTTTAAGGTTAAAAAAAAACAGAGACAAAAAATGGAAGTCTTCAACATGGTTCCATTACATGAAGCTGATTTGTAACCCGTATTGTTTTATTGAGCTGTTTTCTTCTTCCCTGCTGCATTAGCACCAGCTGTAGATCAGTGCTACAGTGTGACACCATCGGCAGGAATGATGTGGCACCCACGTGCATGCATGCACGAGACAAACAAAAGGCCAACCCGGTCAGAAAACTTCTTCTTCTTCTTCTTCAGTAGTTTTGAGACCATTTTTCAGGTGACATCACTGACTGCACATTTTGAACAGAAAACTGAGGCGTGTCTGGAAGAAAGCCTCTTTGGATCTTTGCAAACAAACTAACTAACAAGAGGCTGAAAGTTGACACATCTTTGCCTCTTCATTTTTTTTTTGTCAATCTCTTGTGATCTCCCAAATCTATTGGAGGTGCAGTGCTAAATTCCTGGATTACTCTCCCAATTATCAGGCTCAGATGCTTCTTTTTCCTTCCCAAACCAACTAATTCTGTGAGTTTTGCCAGACATCTACTGGACAAATGTAATCCCTGTTCTCTTGTCTCTGAAATCCCATAGTACTGAATTCCTTGCTATCTACTGTACTTTTGAATCTGCCTTAAACTTTAATAGCATGTATTTTTAGTTTGTTAGGGTATTATTTTAATTCATATGTTTTTGAACATTCATTTCAATGTTTTACAGACTATCTATCTTTATATTCAACCAAATAAAAGCTCACTTAGGATGATTTATTATATTGTTGTTGTTTTATGCAGATGTGAGTTGAGTTCATTTGACATTAGGAGAAGACGGACTCTTAAAGGATTAGAGAATGAAGTGAAATACTTATTTTTTTTATTTTCTTAGAGAAACATGAGTCTGGAAATGAGACGGTGTAATAGTATACCGCCTAGTTGCATTGTATCCGGTCATTCATCTTCTTAAACTAGACAAAAACACTCCTTACCCATAAAAGCTGCATGCCGTGCAGCTGCTAATTTGGAGTTACGGCACCTTTTTCATCCCAATTCAAGCGCTGCCCACATAGTAGAGGATCAATGCATATGCATAAAGACCAACAGAGAGATTACCCTACCCCCTCACACACACACACACACACACACACACGCACCAACTTCCACCGTACACACCTTTATAGACCAGACTCGCTTTGATTGCTGTTTTACCACTCTGCATGAAGAATGTAAATTCAAGAATTAACACACATGCATGCACAGAAATAGG
The DNA here is from genome assembly GCF_008692095.1 of Etheostoma spectabile. Lineage (NCBI taxonomy): Eukaryota > Metazoa > Chordata > Actinopteri > Perciformes > Percidae > Etheostoma > Etheostoma spectabile. The sequence goes on from NC_045741.1 coordinate 9,312,503, forward strand.
CACACAGATACACCTACGTACATATAGGCTTGTCTGCCAACCACCTACACTCCATCACTCACATCACACACACCTCCTCTCCCCACACACAAACGCACACACATGTTAAACTAAACACCACCCCCCGCCCCCAACCCAGATGGTCGGTCCAAGCTACAGATCTGTGAAACACTGAGGCCACAGAGCATCAGTCCAAGGGATTCTGACTTCCCAGCTGAGTGTTTAACATGCACAAGAACGACCCACAGCCACTGCACATGATGCTACGTGCCAGAGAGAGAGAGAGGGAGACAAAGAGAAAGACAGACAGACAAAAAGAAAGAAAGGAAGCCAGAGAGAGAGAGAGAGAGAGAGCGAGAGAGAGAGCAGACACAGAGACACAGCGCCCCACAGTGGAGCTGTATTGTACAGTCTACAAAACGCCATAGGAAATATTAAAAAAGAGATGTAAAAGCTTCAACACAAGAGTTTTATTTCTGTCACCTACAATCAGAAGTGGGTAGAATAGCCAAAAAATTGTACTCAAGTAAAAGTACTATTACTTAAATACCAAAGAGGTAAAAAGAAAAGTAACAAATCTATTCAAGTAAAAGTCAAAAGTGTAAGGCTTTCAAACTACTCCTATAAGTATAACTTTCAAAAACGTACTTAAGTAAATGTAAATTAGTAAATGTACGTTGCTACTACCCACCTCTGCCTACAATCCAGGTTTTTACTCCTACTCCCCAGAGCAGCTATAGTTTAGTTAGACCTCTTTCAAAAGCTCCACATAGGTATTGTCTATTGCATTACAACAGAATGGCTTTTTACAGAATGGCATTTACAGCATGAAAGAAAAATAAACCTTTGTGGGACACGTTTAGGCCTCGGAGATGCACTTTCAGAGCCTACGGCATCAAGATCCCTCACCCTAGAGTATAATTTTAAATTAGATTTTGTTCTTGAATGTGTTGCTTCCTGTTTTTTGTTTTTGTCTTGACTTTTTTATATCAAATCAAATAGTGTTTGTATGGGGGGTGTTACATTTGCAGTTAAGCTTTGAATAGGGCATGCCCTGTGAGCTTTCTGTCAAACGTAATGTAATTAGAGAATAAGGTCGACACCAAACAGGGGTGAGGAAGGCTAATCAACTCTCTGAGTCACTCTCCAACTGTAATCACAGGGCGAGCAAGAGAGAGACACTGGGAGATTAAATTGATTGATTTAAAATCCCAGACCAAATATGCTCTAAGTGAAGTTAATTACAATTGAATTGATAATTTTAGTTAAATGTTGCATTAATTTCCCCTGTCTCTGCAGCCATGCTCTCCTCGACCTCTTTGTCAAAAGTATGTAATAGGCAAATATCATACTTGGCCAAATGTATGCGGACAGCCTTAACTGTAAAGCTAAACCGTTGGCCTAAAATTGTGTGCACATTATTTTCTAAATTATAATTATATGCTCTAACATAAAAGTTTTTTTTCTAAATTGAAACAAAGAGCCCCAACCCAAAACCAAATATTTGGGGCTTTTTATCCAAGCAATAAGGCACACGTAAAACAATTATGGCTTTTTCCACAATTCTTACAGTCAGTCCAGATTTACATGCATGCCATAAATTATCAACCCCAATGACCATATAATTATGAATTGTTATTTAGCTCCATTAAGTGTAGAAGTGTGTATTTAATCCCACACAGGTCAGACACAAGGCAGACCAATGTGTGGAGAATAGTCAATCATCTACTAAGTATGCATTAGCTGCAGTGGCATTATTCAAATAAGAATGGACCACGGTGAAAATTCAGTGAGCTAAACCGCTGCTGGGAGTCTCTGTTGCCAGTTCACATATTTGTAAATGGTTCCTCATGTTATCATTTAGTTAGTAGATCTATTTTATAATGGACTTTTTTGTTGGGGTTGAAGGAATGTGGGGTCACTGGTGTCATGAGATGGCTTGTAATGTAGAAGTTTGTGTAGATTTTTTGCATCTTTCTGAGTATGTACAAAACCAATGTACAGTGTGTGTTGGTAGTGAAAGTCAACATACAGCATTGCACTTGATAATGACAAAGTAGCCTGCTGCATTTACATTGTCATTGTACTGTACCTCAATAAATAAAAACTGCTTTTACGGATAGCTTTTAAGGGCTTGTTGTGAACCAAGGTTGTCATTATGCTGTGGATGCCCCCCCCCCATGCCCTTCTTCAACCACAATTTTTGGCATCTAACAATAACGGTTTGTGTAAATGAACATTTGTATAGTGTAATGATCAAGGTCTCATAAGCATAGGTGGGTTATTTATGACAGACCTTGATGCATACTTTCTAAACAGATGTTCTCCTCATTCAAAACTGCTCTACCATATTCCCTTTGTACAGTGTGGGTCTCATAAGCAGGGTAATGAGATTTTTAGCAACTCACACACACAGGAATGGAACGCATCCAAACAAATGACATATTTACACAGCCAAAAACACAAAGTCCTTGGCTTTACTACATTTTAATGTTGTAATGATGCAAATTGTGAATACATTACATAATTGCCCTTATTCATTCACTTAACCCAAAGTAAGGTCCTTTACCTTGAATTAGGCTGAAAATATTTTGTCAGTTGCTCTTAAATGTTGACTGTCAACATCAATGTATTATCGTCTTATTGATGACCATGTTACCAAGCAATTGCCAATTTTGTTTCTGGGAATCTGCTGAATGTATATCCAATATTCATGTTGTTCATTCATGTTTTGGTCTCCACAACTCCCTGGGGAAATGTCAGATTTTTTGACTTCTAAATGCCTCATTATCTTTACCAGCTAGCTGCTAACTTTGTCAGTCTGTCTTTTGGAGCTAAGCAGGTAGTGTTTAGTGGGATAATCAACATTTTTTTTCTTGTTGCTGAAAGCAGCTGCACTGGAAATGAGAAAACAAATTATCATCACCTGGCTGCAACGTAAACTGTGGCTGCGTATAGTGAGGAAATGGTTTATGAGCCTGGTACTGAATTGGACTCTGGTATTTGTATTTCCCATCAGCCAGGTCTGTTATTACTTGGGCTCCATTTTTGGACTTATAAAATAGCTGCTTACCACAAGCGTGAAGGATGTTGCATTTGAATTGTCAAAATGTAAAATGTTTTCATTTAACCCATGGTTAAGTATGTTTTACCAATGTGAATAGCAGGAAGCAGAAGTACTGTTGCTATGGTTACCAGCAGTTTAATTTACTTTGATTTCAAACAGTGAACAAACTGCGGCTATATTTCCTCTTCATCTCACTGTTACCTGTGTTTTTATCGGCTACGGCTCTCGAGCTGAATCTGTGATCTCCACACACTAAAGGACTTGCTGTACCTGCAGATGTCTGGTCATGAATATGAATTATGTTTGATGGTATCAGGGAAGCTCAGATGTGTGAGTAGCTCAGTCTGGAAATTCTAAATCCCTCGCTCTCCGCCGTTGCACTGTCTCCGTGTTTAAAAACCCTTAAACACGTGAGTCTGAATCTGCCACAAATTAACACAAAGTTGAACACACTGAGGAAAATGCCAAGATAAACACCATGTTATTGTGTTGAGAAGACAAAAAAAAGCTGTTTTCCGTCATCGTTAAGTGATAGGACGGCAGATAGGTTGCAGCTGAGTTGGTGATGAATACCACTCCAGGCGGGTCTGACAGATTTTTTGTTGCGAACATCATACTCTCAGCATTTCCAGTGGGGTCATTAGAGATGCAAATCCCAGTCGCAGCGGTATTTTATGACACCTGCTCTTGTTTTCAAGGCCGGCTCCGGCAAGTGTCCCGTCGAGGACTTGCAAATCATGACGGAAAACGAGAGAGAGGCGGACAGGTAGGCCCGCTCAGCTGTCAGCGTTGTCCCTCGTCCGCCTTCACTCCCCCCCCCTTCCTCCCGATCACAACTCTGCCATTTGTGCTCCCATCAGTCATTTTCATAGCCCCATCCCTCTCCCTTTCCTTCCATCTCTCTCTTTCTCTATGTTAGATGAGGACATTACATCCCACCTCCGCATGATACTTGAGCATCTGCTTCTTTCTGCCACCGGTTGTCTCCGGGGAGCTTGATGCTCATGGGGGATCTGTGTGAACTGGGTCAAAGAACCTCCTCATTCCTGTACAGATGTCTGGGTTCATGCAGAGGAAACAGGTCCCAAACGCATTACCATGATGAGGTGAGTAGTGTAACCATGAAATGCTAAAAACAAATCCTGCACTGAGTTTGTGGCAGTAATTGTATGTAAAAAGTAGGCCTAAGCCATTGTTATCTGCCTGAAACTCGATGTAAGGGTTGCAGTAAAGAAGGTCCAATGTCCCATAGTTGACAGATTTATATTACATCTATATTGGGCATTTCTGCACCTCACGATGTGGCTGTGCCAACATTAAGTGTCAATTCGGAAATAATGTATCCATTATGCAGCAAGTCAAAAAGAAAAGGTGTCTTGAGTGTTTCACATCTGACTTTCATACAGGATGCACATGCCGTTAAAGACACGCACTAACTTTTGCTCTTTTAACGATTTTTTTTCTCAAGTTTACCCAGTGGTTTTAGTTGCTTAACCCTCGCAATATGTCCACCATAGATAGTTTGCCATAACCACAATGATTTCTTTACCTTAGCCATACTCTGTACACATAGCTGTGTTGGTATTACTTCAAATTCCTCATGGGGAGCGACAGAAACTACGCACTATAGCTTTAACTCTTGTGGTCTCCTCATGTGTACATTTTAATAACTGTTGTTTTTCCTATTGGTGTAAAAAGTTTGAAACTATATGTAACAAGGACCCTGCCACCTCAGTGTCATATGTGCCCATGTCTATGAGACCTTTACACAACCAAAGTGATACATGAATACATATCCAAGCCAAACAAAAGGGCCTGCAGCAGTGTTAGTCACAGCCATGCCTTCCTGTCTTCTACTACTTTCCATTGTAAACTGATGATTTTAATTAAAGCCTTGTTTGTTTTTTTAAACTTGCATAAAGGTTGTTGGTTGCTGGCTTGAGAAAGCACAGCCTTCCAACCACAAGAAGCAACAATTTAGGCTTGTTATAGCCAAAACACTGTGGTAAAACTCTGCCGAGGGAGTTTGAGGTTAAAAAGTAAAGAGTGAGACCTGACATTTCTGCAAAACCCTGCCTGTGCTACTGAGCGTGCATGGGCTTGTACCTGTTGGGTTTGTCAAGTAGGGCAAAAAGAAACCTGAGCAGCTAAGGATCCCAGTGTTTAGTTGTGAACATATTCAACAACTTGCGAAACATTCTTCTGTCTTTTTTGGCAACAGAAAACACATGTTGTAAGTATGCTTTTAAGCTTTAAGAATTTCAACAAACTGGTTGTCTGGCGCTGAGAATTTGAGACTTTTAATGTTTTACTTCCCCTCTGGTCTGCTTTTTTCTTCATTAATGACAAACTTTCTCTGATCTTGCCCAGGCAAAAAGCATGTTGCTAAAATAAAACTACAATGTGTTTTGCGGATGGTTCTGTGGTGTCTGCGAGTATGTGAGCAAGTGTTTCTGATGGGGCTCCTGTGATCTCCGCAGTTTTTATTGGAAGTTTCTCCCTCTGTGTTTCTTTGTTTCTCTGTGCTTCTTAGTTT
>NC_045741.1:9318115-9321127 GCF_008692095.1 Etheostoma spectabile
CTCTTTCCATTCCTTCCTTTTCTTCCAAAGAAAACATGAAAAAGGTCCAAAGATGAGTGAGAATTCTTTGAACAGAATGTGCTCCGCGCTCTATATGATGCAATCCAAAAAATGTGTGTCTGCGTTAGGACATAGCCTTATCTCTGATGCCTTGTCCCTTACTTCTGAGGGCCTTTTTGATAGCACATCTCTTAAAAGTAAAGCTGTTGGCATTTGTGGCATTTTTAAACAACTCCATTGGATGAACTACTTTCAAGCAATTTATTTTTTTATCATGAGTTTCAGTGATTTAGCACAGCAGTTTTCAGGCAAGTGAGCTTAATCTTTTCCAAACTATAAGAAAATGTGTTGCCCATCTATTGCTCGGTGGGAAAAAGAGTACGTCAGAGTTTGTGCTCCTAGAGGCAGTTATTTCATTTTTTTACATTCTACTAATTTTCCCAGAATAGGCCAATGTGTGCTGTCCTAGTCATCCATAGAAACTTCTTCAGGCTCCTCATAAACATCCTCCAATGGTACCATTGTTTTGCTATCGGGAATGGCCACAGTGGCCACATTTAGCAACCAAATTAGCCATGTGGCCCATATACATTTGCAGACGTGTACTTTAACTTACAGAAAACACACACACACCACAAGTCAGTGTCTAGTCAGTCGTCATATTAGTTATTGCTCTTCTAAGGACATATCAAACCACCACATTGCACACACGTCCTCACTGAATGAGCAAGAATTAGACAAAACGTGAATAGGATTCTGTTCACTAGAATCTGATGAAAAAATAACTGTCACTGTATCTCTGTAAACTGTGCAATATATATTTTTGTGTCACTAAGAAGCATGTGTTTCCACACACACACCCACACACACACACACACACACTGTGTGACACTCAGTCAGCAGTGTTCATTTGATGAGGAAGGCTGCTGGACTGTGGTGCCTGGAGCTGTCTTATTCCAAGTACAGGTACGGATCAGTCCGCCTGGTGCTGCTGGCCCACTGACATACCAAAAATATAACACAATGCCAATATCAAGAAGCTTTTTGGTTCTGTCTTACTGCGGAGTAGGGTGTTAACCACGATTAGTCTCGCATTGACAAACCTTTCCCCAGATCTGTCAGCGCTGGAGTAAGGTCTGACAACACTGAGCATAAATGTTAGGACATAGAAAAAAAGCTTTGGCGTGTTTGAATTTTTGTAACCAATCACAATCGTCTTGAGAAGGCGGTAGTCTTAGGAAATTATTTGTTTTTGTGGGACATTTGCACCTGAGGCTCTGGAATGGCTAATTCCACACAAAATTCAATTATGAAGTTGACTGTTCTCACAATAAAGTAACAATAGCTTATTAAATTATCTGTGTACATGGTTAAATGTAATTTGCTCTTACCAGTGTATTGCCTTGTGTATTTCGTCCACAACAATCATTACCAATCAGTTCCGAAACATTGGTAGTATGGCTCTCCATCTATGGTTGGCAACAAATGTTTCAAGTAATCCACATACCATGGAGAATTGGCCAGGAGCAATTTTTTCGATCCGCGTCTTTGTCTTGCCCTGCGTACGATGCAGCTACCACCCTTGACTGCAGTGTTTTCACCTGGTCATCCATAATCACTCGTGTAACACAATCAAACCCCAAAAAACATGTCATTATCATGCAACGTCTCTGAGTTTAACTCCAGCCTCGCTAGCTCACTGCAGACAATAAGTTATGTTTTTTTTTTCATTTTTCCACAGAGAAATCACCCCTGGTATAGTCTTTTAAATTTGTGTGACTACTATCACACCATGTATTTACATCATATAGGATAATACAAAAATTTGCATTCTTTCTCATTCCGTGTGACTAGCATACAATTCACCCATACAGTATGTACAGTATGCATGTATTTGTGGAGTTGCCACAAATCTGAGATACAAATGGCAGACCTCTCTACATAAAGAAGTTGCTGTAGCATGCAGAATTTATCTGGATAAAATACATGTTTATATATGTCATAGACATAGTCTTAGTAGCAGTTGTTATCCCATCCACACATTAGATTATGTGAATAGCTCTTGCACATCCACTCGGGCCTGTGAGTCTGTCAGTGCTAGTTCTTTATTTATTTGCTCCACTTTTCAGCATGTTCACTTGCTGTAACTCCTTGTTCTGACTTATTATTATCTGATTCTCTTCTAGTTCTGCAACGACCTAATTTCCCCACAGGGATCGTTACATTTTCATCTAATTTAGGATTTCCGAACATGTGAATTGGTGACAAGGAGATATGGATAGTTTGGCTGTTAGCTGCCATGCTGAAAAATAATCAGACTAATTGTAGACAAGCTACAATTAAACTTACAGAAAAAAGATTTTTTTTAGCAAAGGTTAATGAACCCAAGTCCCACAGTGTTTACCACATAATATTAAGATAATTTATTGCACAGCTTTGTTGAATACTCGATTTAGATCTGGATTTTTCTGGATAGCAGACCGCTGCTATGAATAACTGTTGCCATTGACACAGTTCTGATCATAGACTCTGGGGGACCATTTTTAAATCAATAAAGTAAAGTAACAATACACAATATTTTGCATTGAACAAACAGTAAAGTAATTTCATGTATCCTTCCAAACCCCAAGTTAATATTAGAACTAGCCTTAGCTAACATGGCTATTGTTAGCCTAGCCACCGTAGCCAGTCCAACTAATCCATGACAGAGATTTACAACTTTAGACCAAACTAAACCTACTTATTACATTATTTTTAGCATGTTAAACAGTAGAACTCGATCACAAATTATCAGATAAGCATGCCATATTATTTTTTCACCATCAGTAAGCTAAGTTAAATGAGTAAACGGTTTGTGGTATGAGCATAGTCTATATAGGCATAAGCCGCCGTTACAATTTCAGCCCTACTGGCAAAGATATTGTATAACACCAAGATTACCAACTTACTCACCTGATTACACTGTATGTGTGTGTGTGTGTGTGTGTGTGTGTGTGTGTGTGTGTGTGTGTG
>NC_045741.1:9321137-9370626 GCF_008692095.1 Etheostoma spectabile
TGTGTGTGTGTGTGTGTGTGTGTGTGTGTGTGTGTGTGTGTGTGTGGTAAAGCGGATGATCTCATCATTACGTAACTTAACTAGATTCTTTTGATAATGTCAACGACTTGAGGAAACCGGACAGGCAGCTGAATCCATGCCAAGATTTTTACTTGTGGAATGCTTGTCATTCATCCCCAGACTCATCTGACAAATATCTCCCATGCAGTTGCGCTAAAGAGGCCATTCATCATGATGCTGGCTAGTTAGCTTCCCTTTCACCCCTATAAATATTTTATTTTTATTGCAAGATTGTCCTACTGGAGGCCACTGACATTTCCATATGAATATCAATTGACCCTGTGTTTACTTTCTTCACTGAGACAGAAAATGAAAAGACTCAGTCAAAGCTCACCTTTGGGAAGAGAGGAGATACAGGACAAGATGAAGAGACTGAGACAAAAAGAAAGAGAGAAGGTGAGACAGGAAGAGCAGGTACTGCCCACTGTGCCCAGGATAGGATTACCATTGTGTCCCTGTGCAGCAGTTTAACACAAAAATCCTACCAGATATATACAGTATATCTTTGGTAATTACAGTGGAATCCATAGGCTGAATTTTCAGAAACATCTAGCATAAATGATGTAATGATGATAGAATGTTATTGTAAACATGTATTATTGGATAACACACATTTTGGTTATGTTCATGTAGGCTGTATGAGACAAATGTCTATGATTCAAATCCAAAATGATGCAAACATGAAGATGATATAAAAAAAGGTGTATATAATTTGACTACATGAGTTTTATTTCAATTTGGCAGCTGAGACAAGTGAGGAGTCACGCAGAAAGGGACAGGGAGTGAATGCAGAGGATCACTGTTAGATTTCAACGGTGTATGTAGTGTGAATAACACTTTTTTTAAACATCGTCATCATTCATTTGATCATGTTAGTCTCCTCTGTATTTCCAGATTGTAGTTTGGATCAATCATTGCAACATCTTAGTATTACTGCTTGACAGATCATTTGCTGCCCAATGACATGGTTTTAAAACTATTATCGAACTGTTCAATGGTTTTAAAATGCTCACATCAATATTTTTTCAGGGGGGAAAGGGAGGCATGCTCCCTAGTAAGCTCCGTTTTTTGACCTTGGCATTTCTAAAACCATGCGTACAACCACGTGCAGGACCCAGACGCATCATTCTTATCCCTTACATATTTGTATTAAACAATTGAGGTAGACCATGATGTGCTGATTGAAACAAAGTAAAAATATTTATTATAGGCTTATATGTAATTACGGAAGTAAACATATGCGGTATTTCACGTTCACTTTTGATGTTTTGCCACATTCTACTTCTATTTGCATTCCAATGTAAATCATTGCACTTTTTACACCACTTCATTTATTTCAAAGCTTTAATTTCTCACTTTGCAGATTTTGCACAGCAAACAGATGATCACAGTGTTAAATAAATTATATTGCAGATTCATCTACAGAGGAATCTCTGAGTAATTCAAATGGTAATGATAAAACACTGCACTAAGGGGAAATCCAGCATAATGACTACTTTATTTTTTGAAAGTCAAGTAAATTTGACACATTGTGCTTCTGTTTTTACTGAAATAAATAAGTACAAATTGCCAGGGGCCAGCAGAACAAGCTGTAAACACAATTATCACAAGCTTACGTTGATGTGGACACTGAGCAACACTAGCATTTCCTGCTTTTTTTTGACCGCCCAATAGACTGTCAAATAGTCACTCTTTTTTTAGTTCCGCTTTGGTCTCCACCAGCTTCAGTATTTAGAAAAATAGGCTCTTTAGCCGCTTAATGTTCTACTACGTTCATCAGATAGTTGCAAACTGGTCACGGGTGTCAATGTAGAAAGATTGATTTGTGTTACTTTAAGTAATTTACATCTGAATACGTCAGAAAATATCTTTTCAATTGCTATTCTTGTGATCTATTTTCATGTAACTGTGGTCAGGAGGGCACCTACTTCCAGTACTTTCTGATACCTGGTACTGATTTAAGAGCTCACATGTGAGTTGGAATTTATTTAATCTTCTAGAATTAGAAATTTGACAAATTGAGGTGGCTGTTCATATTTTTAATACAGTTATAACAATTGATGTATGTCATTTAATTAAAAAATGACCTTTGACTGAAACTTTAACAGATATTACATTCAACATGAATACTGTAATGTAATACATAGATACAAATTTGTATTTTTTAAATTACTTTTACGTTATCACTGACAGGAATGCACCTCTGTCCTTCATCTAACACATTACATCACCTGACAGGATGTACATTTAATGAAAGTTTTGCTCTGCAGGGCTCCTGTTGATGATGTTGGGGCATGGGGGGAGTCACTCGACCATCTTCTGGAGTGTAAAAGTAAGCACACTTCTAGATTTTATTCCTCTCACTCTTTTATCAAAAACGCTGCCCTCTCAATTCTCTGTCCTCTCTTTTTTCAACCCCACCAATTCTCCTCTGCTCAGCCCAGCATATCATCTTGAATTGCCGTGGGGCTTTCCTTAAAAAAAAAAAATTCGTCCTTCGAGTTCATCAAATCCATTTGGAGATATATTTAGGGAGAATGACACTGGCAGAAATAAGAGGTCTAATCTGAGCTGTCATGGTATATAGGGTGATTCCTGCTAGCACTTAGTCATTTATAAAGGAGGCACTCAAAGATGGCTTTCACCTGACCATATTCCCGGCCTTTATTTGAAAATGACTAAAGGGGCAGACGGGTTCATTTTCTCTTCTTTCTGCTGTCTTTCCTCTCTTATTACTTTACCGAAATGAATTCAGGTGATCTGTAATATTTCAGCCCGTTGTCTCCTGCGTGAAGATTAACTGTCCTGCAGAAGTTACATTTTCTCTTAAATCCCAGTTCCTCCATTTCCCTTTGAAGGAATGCAGTGACACAAATGACAAATCTGTAAATAGTAGCAAAGAATAAATAGCTGTGCATATGGCAGGTTGCAATTTGATGGCATTCATATATCTTCACATCTCTTGTGATTTTAAAGGGTCGACTCTGTTATGATTGAAAGCTCAAGATATGGGCTGAGGGTGATTTGTAGACGGGAACAAGCCGCCCCTGGACATATTTTGTTTTCTGTCAATTACTGTCAAAGCACCAGCTGTGATTTATGCAAAGCAATTTGTGTGAATAACTCCGGTGCTCCCAGTTAGTTGTTTGCCTGGGCTCCCAGAAGACACGCTAGTATTTACACCTGCATTTAAAATCACAGCTCCGTGAATACATCTGTAACAAAAGGTAATGGGTGCAAGGAGACGATAAGAAATATACGTGTGTGCAATTATGTGGTGCTGAGGCAGTGCACATCGGGATGCAGGCTCTGGTTTCCAAGGTTTTGAAGGTTGTAAGCGCCTCCAGACATCCACCACAATACCCGAGACTTCTTTGAGCTAACAAGGACTATGTTGAGGAAGAGAGAATGAGAGTGAAAGATAACAGAATGGCTTAACCTTTAGCTACGGCTCATTGCTAAAGGTGCTGACTTTCTCCTAAAATACCCAGATTTCATAAAAAGAGCAGGTTAGTTCACATCGATTTTCACCTGATTTTAAATCTCTGTGCGCCCACGTGTTATGTTTCTTCCAGCAAGAATAACCTAATCTTTTTTTTCATTTTTCATTATTCCTTAATTATGATGTAGTGAAATTGTATTGCTACATTTTAACCCATTCATAGTTTTAGGATTTGATCTAAATTGTTGCTCAATTTTGACACCAAAGTTAACTTAAATAAAATATATAACTAACACAGGGCCTGTGCAATCTATTGACCAAGTGGACTATCTCTATTTTATTTGTATTGTCCTAAAATATTGTAAATGTTACAAGCTAAATGAGTGATATTTACTGTAGCCGTTCCCTCATTCACTTACTCACTTTTCCCTATATAGTGTTTATTAAATAGTGAAGAATAATGGGAACAAGATTTCAGACACACATCAACACATCATTGCGTCAGGAGGTGCACCCGTTATTTGTGTTACGGAGGCGGGCGTGCCCAGCATCATGTAAACAAACTGAAACCAAGATACTTCTAATATGTCCCTGAAACAAAGCAAGCAACAAAGTACACAGGAGGGGAGTAACAGGTTGTATATATGTTGCATGTTACATTTCCACGATTCAGAAACAACAGGAAAGGCCTCTCCAGTTTTCCTTTTTAGTTTTCACGGTTGCTTCTGCTTTTTCTTCTCCGGGAAAACACATCCGTGTTGTATTGTTGTATAAGAGTAAAATGTAGGGTATATCGTGTGTACACTCAAATTAGCTGTGCATTATGGGTAATCTATAGTGGACTATCTAGTAAAGGAAAATAACTGTGGAGTATTCGAACACCACTAAACCTTTTCCCCAAGACAATTTTCCTTCGGGACAATAAAGTGTATCTTACCATAGGTATCTAAAACAGACTCAATGCAAAATGAATAATCTTTTCACCAGATCTTCATTATGATCTAAAAGAGCTCTTTTAGATCGCGCATCATTTTTGTTGACGTATTTCACCACAGCAGTTTGTGCAGTTCATAACTTTGAAAATTCTCTGACAGCTGCCTTAGGCTCCCAATGTAGGTCTCTTTCCAGTACCATCTTCTATCTTCCACCTTTCAAATTCATGTTCTAACTTCATGTTAAAGTATTCACTCTTTGTGTCTGTGACTGTAATGGTTTCCTTTAACGTAATACCACAACACAGCTGAACTTATCTGCTGGGCTCAAAGCAGTATTAACGTCTTTGAACTCTTTGGTAACATTTTTGTGAATGAAACTTGCCTAACTCGCATATCGCCCATCGTCTGATAGGACGAGATAATAGCTGGAGCACACAAGATTAAAAAAATGTCATCTATTGGGACCACAAAATGGAATTAATTGCAATAACAGAGCTTAGGTTAAAGGTGAACTATTATGCTTATTCTGTATTTTCTGACATAACTATAATGTTATAATGCCAGTGGTTTCATGTTAAACGTGGCCAAAGCTTCAAATAATGAGGTAAACGTATTTTATAGAAATCAGCGTGAGCTAAAACTTCAGATTTCCCACTGTGATGAATGCTCCGGTTTCAGTTGTTTTTTCTACTCTCGGCTTGGTCCAGCCTTCTGCAGCCTTCTCTGATTGGTCATCTGCCCCAGGTGGCCAGGACTGGATTTAAAGAATGACATTTTGGGGTGTTAACATCGTTGCATGTAGCTACATGCAAACAGCAGAGAAAGATGTAATCTTGGCTCTCGATGTTGTTCATTTCTCCCCAATTTTGGCTCACATACTTACTGTTGAAACATGTTCAGAAGCCTTTCTACGAGTTTTGACTGTAGAAAGTGCTGCAATATTCTATTACTGTGCACTGTGGAAGCCTAAAAAGACAGGCGCTCCAACAGAGCATCTCAAAGAGGTGCAGCAAAAAATAAAGCGTTTTTTGAACATTAAAGATTGTAAACATTTACACACACAAAAGTTTAGTATGAACCTGAAAATGCTATATAATAGATCACCTTCATTATAAGCTATTATCTATGCAGTAGATTTGGTTACACATTGAAGAAAAACCTGCTTGGAAAACCAGTTCCAAGCTCACTCTTTCCCTTTACTTTTTCCATAACCCTGTACATATTTATTGTTGCTAGCTAGACACCCTGTAATTAAGGTTAAAAAGGGATCATTGTGGGTGACTAGCCAGGTCATTAAAACATCAGTTGGATGTTTGAAATGAAATTGTTTTGGTTTAAAAGTGTTTCTGCTCCCTCTGTGCAGCAGGCCAGCTGGTGTTTGAGGACTTCTTGAGGACAGAATACAGTGAGGAGAACCTTTTATTTTGGCTGGCCTGCGAGGACTACAGGAAAATTACCAGCAAGACAAAGATGACGGTTGCTGCCAAAAGGATCTACACAGAGTTTGTCCAAGTTGATGCGCCTAGACAGGTACGGCTTTTGTAAAGTGAGACCTGTATGTAGTCAGACCTGTGGAGCTCTAACTCAGCCCTCAGCCTCAATTGCCAGCTTGTCACTGTCATGCGTCCACAGTTTTCATTCACTGTTACTATCCAACACAAAGACACACAATGACTGTAGGCCACCTTTTCTTTCTTTGTTGCTCAGCCCGGTTCTGTCTTTCTTTTACTATTTGAACCTGCAGTTAACGTTCTGAATGGAATAATAATGTCATAAATCTAAACAAAGAGAACTCATGAGTGAAATAAAAGTCGCTGTTTTCTGAACACAGATAAACATCGACTGTGTGACGAGAGAAGAGATCAGTGAAAACATCTCTGAGCCGGCGCCAAATTGCTTTGATGGGGCGCAGAGACTGATATACGCTCTGATGGAAAACGACTGTTATCCACGATTTCTGAAGTCAGACATGTACCAAGCTCTCCTGGAACAGGCTGAACAGCCGTGAAAGCAACTTGAGGAAGAAAAAAAAGTTTGTCCGACGCCTCTCTGAATGAGTGATTATGCACTTCAGCCGACTCTCCTTAGAATCTTGGTTTTAACAAAAAAAGGCTCGTCTGTCAGGGGAAGCAGAAGTGAAAAGCAATACATAGCTGTCGGTATGAGGACTGACAGGATCTAAAAGCCAAACAGAATCTAAATAATGTATTAAGCAGCTTTTGAAGTCAAATTTTGTTTGGATTGTTTTGTATAGCACGGGAAAGGCCTGTAAGTCAAAAAACAAGGCTCACATTGACTTATGAAAGGTTGACATTTGTTTGGAGAAGCAGGTCTCAAGTGTTCATCATTTGTGTGCACAAATTAGTCATTTGTACCATTAAATAATTGTAATATAGAAATGCTTATTTAGTTCCTGCAGGGTTCAATTTCAAAAGCCCTATGTCATGTCAACAAAAAACGTCAACTGCCCAATGAACCTCAACTCCAATGACATCATCAGTTAAACTATTTAAGTTATGTTTGATCTCACTATGTGTATGACTAACAAACTACATTATGTGTATTGGCATGGCTCCAAAAACCTGTTATTAACCTGTTGCATTTCTGAATAATCAATTTTTCTTTGTGATCTACCCCCCTTGTTGTTTTGTTGGATACACCTCTCATGAAAGTACAGTGAGAGCAACTTTGAAGCACTGCATACTCCCTGCTCTTTAATAAGTTATTTCAATCAGGAGAGACATGTTTGCAGATATACAAATAAGATTTATTGTACAGCTCAAATAAAATGTACAAAGAGAACCATCGGACCCCCCAATGGAATTTAGACACTGGTTGTGGCGACAAAGGAGCCCGAAGACCAGACCAAAGGAGGCTCTGGACCGGTCAGCTGGAGTAGATGACTGGAGGTGGAAGGGGGGGTGGAGGGTTGCACTCTTTGCCTGCAACGACAGCTGAATAGCACAGGGAGAAAGAATTATTTAAAGCAGGTTTGATTGGCCCTTGCCATGGTGTTGCGATTCTGATTGGTTTAGCAGGAAGGTGAACGCCTCCACCAGCTGATTGGAGTTAAGTAGAGCATTGATTAAGAGTGAGGTCTCCCTGAAAAGATTTATGCTGAGAGACATTTCAATCAAGAGAGACAAGTTGCAGATATGTGACAGTTATACACGCATGATAAAATATACATTTATTAGGATAACAGCTGAATTGATTTAGGAGTGCATCAATTAAAAGTTAGTTCTTCCTGAAAGAATTCACACTGAGCTACATTAGTGAGAATAAATATTGTGTTTTGAATAAAAGCTCCACCGTGTTGTTTTTGCTGGACATGTCTTGCAGCTGTTGTGGCTAATTATGATGATTATGGACAAACACGAGAGCAGGGTACGCACATCCAAGAAATTTCTACAGGTGTTGGATTAAAAAGCAAACTCAAGCCAGAAAAACAGACAAAACATCTGCACAGTAAGCACCAAGCTAATATAATTGTTAATTAGTGCAACATTTTGATCTAACAGAGATCTTAAGGCATTGTCAAATCCCCACCACAGAGCAGAGCAAACAATATATTAGATACAAACTCACTCATCACTCAGGTGGCTATGATCCAACATATTCCTATCGCGTCAAAAAGCAATGCTTGGTCAGGTGTCTTTGGCATATGTTCTTGAGGCGAAAAAGTCTCCTCTAGCGTCATATTTAAACATGCTGCATGGGAGACAGGGCGTCACTTTATGACGCTCTGGGTCAGGACGTACATTTAACGGACATGTGGCAGTTAGCAAATGTAGCAAATGTAGTTAAAAACTGCACATTCTCACTCCCGATCGCGTCAAAAACTCAAAAAGTCTCCTCTTGCATAACATTTAGACACGCTTGCTCACAACACGTGGCGTCACTACTTGACGCTCACGGGTCTTGTGTCTAGTACTTTGATATGTAGACGTAATGGTCGGGACCTACGTTTAACTGAGATGCGGATGGTGGGTGGGGTTACAAAATGTACGTTCCAGTGACACGTGGGACAAGAACGAGACACAAACCCCGGTCTGTTGGGTGAATGTCCTGTGTTGTGGTGGACCCATCCACCACATTAAGTGGATTTTAGGTCTTTCATACTACTCGCTACCGTTATCGCTCTTATTACTATGTCATCCTACAGCGCTGAGGTGGAGCTGCTGCTCTGCCCCGGTGCGTTCCGTACAGAAGCTAAAGATACATTTTTGCGTAGGTATCCGACGCTGAGAGCCATTGACCAAACGTCAGTATTTTACGGGTTGTCGGGTGAGAACGGGTTGTCAAAAAGGTTTGTCATCTGCACAGGCATCTGTGGCACAATCCTGTTTGTATACTACAGTTCCACCTTAAGCACCATCATTATCGTTAATTCATGGTAAATGTCTTTTTATGTCTTTTTATAGCCAAAAGTTTTTATTGTTACTATTATTATTACTGCTATTATTGTTATCTTTATGCTGTCTTTTTGTTTTTCTGTTTTGTATTCTTCTTGCTAAAAACTGATGCTGGAAATTTCAATTTCCATGCAGGAGTGATCCCAAAAGAGAAGTCTAAGTCTAATGTTAAGTCTAAGTCTAAGTCTCAGAGGGAAGTGATACACAACAAACTGTCCGAGCTGAATAGTTTCGCCCCACGATCTGTAAGTAGATAAGTGATCTCTTCAAAGGGAGAAAGAAAAAACAATGATGACAGTATAAAAGATGAATATGTAAAGGACTGAGAGTATAACGTAGTAGTATAACGTAAGTAGAATGTTAATTAAAGAAGTTTGGAATCTGGATTGCAATCCGCCTCAGATATTTTGAAATGGTCATCACATTTTTATCTTATTTGCAAATAAACACAAGTTAAGACTCCAGGAGTTTTCACAAAAAGTCTAAAAATAAGATCTTTAAAATTCCCAGCAGGAAGTCCTAGCTTATCAGTAAATTAGGTTTAGTTTCATGGACAAGTATATTATGATGTTTCCTAAGATTGTCATTGTCATAACACTGGAAAGTCTGATATCCATTTTTTTTGGGCTCATAAAGTGCAAACATCCGGTGGGAATGAAGTAAACTGAGGTTATCAAGCAGCATAACGTTGAGATGGAGATCGACCACAAACATCATCCCTACATCATCCCCCACCCATTCCTTCATTAATATTCCCCAGTATACATGGCCTAACCCCGGTGATACTAATAACATTAACAATGGCTCCAGTCTGTGCGTGTGTCCCAGGAAGTCATGACAAGACAAAATGCACAATACCAGGACCCTGACACTGAAGCAGCTAAATAGAATTCAGCCTTCATTGGTTTAATATCTAAACCTGTGTATTCGTCATGTTTTTTTTTTTTCCTGTGGACTACTTTGCCTATCCTGAATGCCCTGTTGTTAACAAAACCTGCCGTTAAAACTATGGTATTAAACTTTGGAGTCCAAATCTTCCTCCCCCTAGTCTTCACATTTTTAACTTTTATCAAACACTGATGTGTTTTATCTTCACCTAATTGAACATATCTGTTGCAACGGAAACAGAGTCATGCTGTGGGGCAGGCTGCGGCTCAGGTGGTTGAGAGGTTGCCTACCAATCAGAAGGTTGGTATTTAATCCCTGGCCCAGCAGACCTAATGTCAAAGTCTCCTTGGGCAAGGCACTGAACCCTGAACTGCTCCCAATGCTGCGCCATCGTAGTGTAAATGTGTGTCAATGTGTGTTTATCTGATGAGCAGATGGCAGCCTCGGCCACCAGTGTATGAATGTGTATGAACGGTAAATAGTTCCTGTACTTTGAGTATATGTTAAGACCAGAAAAGTGCTATATAAATGAAGTCCATTTACATTTACAGTCCGTAATGTGCACATGTCCGACAGTATCATGGAATACTTCATGCTGAAATATTCGGATGAGATTAAGAATGTAAGAACAACTTCAAAGTAAAAACACATGTGATCAGGTGTTCTTTAATGTCATTGGTTTAGCTGCTAAACCCTCTTCTAATCACTGCACTACAACCTCCTATGAAAAGTAAGAACCTGAATGTGTCTTATTCACAAACATTTCTAAGATTAGACTCCGGGAGTTTTCGGGAGTTTTTTATTCTAAAAATAAGATCTTTAAAATTCCTGGCAAGAAGTCCTTTGAGTAAATTAAGTTTAGTTCCATCATGGAACTAAACTTAATGGACAAGTATAGTATGATGTTTCCTAAGATTGTCATTCTCACAAAATTGAAAAGACTGATAACCTTTTTTTTTTGGGCTCCCAAAGTGCAAACATCCGGTGGGAATGAAGTAAACTGAGGTTATCAAGGAGCATCTATGGCCTAACGTTGAGCTCGAGATCAACCACAAACATCATCCCTACATTCTCTAATCTTAGCGATTTACTAACTACTACTGTTGTTCAGCATTTCAACATCGTTCAGTGTTTGTAGAACAGTTCTTTGTGCATGTTATTGTGACTCAGGCAAAGCCAAAGGATCTAGTTTGAGACCCACAGAAAACTCAGAGAATCAGTAGTATGGGTGAAAGCTGAAAGCTTATAGTGTGATATGGGAATTGAGACTTTTCATCATGTTTTCTGTGCCAGTATATTTGGGAAAAAACATTCATATGTTGCTTTTTTCAGGGGATATGGAACGATGTTAACATGTTTCATGCAATAAAAATGAATACTTTGTACAGCCACCTGAACAATACAACAATACAACAGATCTTAGTGTGCAACTTGAACAATTATGTTGTAAATAGCAAATATTCAACAAAAGTGAGGTGGAATAAATTCCTGTTGTTTCTGAGTTTTAGAAATAGAAATGTGGGGTTATTACCCGTTGCTACATATCTTCTGCGTGCATGTCCTCATATTATGCTGTTGATAATGTGAGCAGGTTTGAGGGTGCATGTTTCTGGCATGTGTGCATGAAACCTTTCTTAGACTTTGCACAGAGAGTTTGTATCTGCAGCTGCAGACTGTAGCACTCTGTGCAAGTGATTCTGCAGAAATCTAACAGCCAATCTGATTGGAGGTCCAGCATTATCTGATAGTATTTCTGGCCCTGCTGGAACTCAGCGTGAGCTTAATACTCAGGGATAGGAAGGGTTTGGTGGGGAAGGTCAAAAAGTGGAGAGCAGAAGGAAAGAAAATAAGGAATCTGTAATTAGAAAAAAGATTGCTGGGGCTGGATGGAAAGAAAGAACCGGGGAGATGGAGGGAAGGTAGAACTAAAAGCAAAGGCGTTAAGAGCATTAGGAGTAGGGAGAAAACGGAAAGGACGGATTCAGTAATGAGGAAATGAAGGATTTGTAGAGAGAGAAAGAACAAGATGAGGGGTGAGGGAGGTGAGTGTAGGAGCGGCAGAAAGGAAAGGACATAGAGGAAGAAGTGAAGAAGGAAATTAAGTCAGAATGCAAACATTGAGGAAAAGGTTGGAAAGGACAGAGGGTAAAAGGGAGGCAGGGAGGGATGAGTGAAGACGCGCAGCAGGACGAGGGGATGGGGAAGGATGGATGGACACGGGGGGAGCGAGGGAGGGTTCGGAGGCGGTGAAGCACCAGCAGGTCAACATAATGTGAGCAGCAGAGGCGGAGATAACGCCCCAGGACTTTGGGCTCAGGGAGACGCGAGTGGCAGAGATCGCAGTGGGTGGGAGATAAGACGACCGAGTCTCTGCTGACTGCCACAAACTGTTCTTTCTTCCCTACTGGGGGGGGGAACTTTACACCATCTCAACACAGAAACTCCCAAAGATGAACGCCTCCTGTGGCAGACTTTAAGTTCATTAATACATGGCTTTAAAGGTATAGTAGGAGCGGTAGAAGAGTGTTTTTCCTTCTACTGTCTTTTTATCTAAAGACCAAACAGCATTTCTCTTCCTACATCCTTCCACCTGTGAGAGAAACAAAAAGACCCGCAGCAGTTGGTGTATCTGTCTGTCATAAATATTTGACATTGTTTTCATCATGTAAGTCAAAGCTTAACACGGAAAATGTTTTTAAGATGCACGCAGACTATCAAATAGAATTACAAATTCTTTTACTCGCAGCAGGGTTGGATTGAACCTCTTGGGGTCCTGAAGTACGCTGAATACCTTAGCTCAAACTGAAAAAATAAGTCAATTAAAACAATGTAATGTGCAAACAAAGGCCACAGAGAAGAATACAAGCTAGCAGACTAGGAACAAAAACAATGCAGGATTTTGAAACATTTATGAAATGGCATTGCAAATATTTAATGTGAGAGGAAATACATGCAACTACAACAGTTTGACCTTAAGGAGACACCTGGTGACATTTGTATTTTTTTACAAGAAAACACAAGGCACTTTAAGTTAACTTGTTCATTTGTTTAAAGTCATTTATCATGCTTACCAAACATTTTCTGGTTCCTGCCTCTTAAACGTTAGGACATGGTCCTTGTATCTGTTTTATATAAAGCAAACATTCAGACCATATGCAGGTGTATATGTGGTTTCACACCATTAGCTGTACAGAACAAGTGTTAGACATCACCTTGGACTCTGGGAGATTGTGTTTTTTTCATACTTTTCATTCATTACTTTTAGTCAAGAGACTGATCAAAAGCCTCTTGAAGAGAATTATATGCAGACATAATTACACAACATGTTTTTAAAACGCCTTTAGCCTTTCATGAAGTGAGTTTCATATGAGTACATGCCTGAATGCCTCGGAAACCAATGAGTGGCACTAAATGCTGCTTTAGTAGCCATCATCTCAATGATCGCTCTGACGGAGGTAATGTCTACACCCGCGCTTACTGTTTACCGTTTAAAAATGTAATGAAACATACAGTTGTTAAAGAACATGAAGCACATAAGCATAATATGAAAGGGAGGCCTGATTTTAACAGAGGCTCTGTGTACATAACAGGGCCTCAAGGGCAGATCATAAGCTCCGGGCCCTATTTATGTACATTTAATCAAATGAATACACACTAGAGTAGGAACAAGTTAAAAAAAAAACTTTCTGGTCCTACTCTTTTTTTCTATTTTTGTACTTTTGTACTTGACCCTTAGAGGTCTAAGGGCATTTTCACATATCTTCTTAAATTGACGTTTTTAAGGTATTTGCACATACCCGATCCCCATGTGTTTCATATTAAAATGTTCAGAACCAACTCAGCTTTCCATTTTGCGACGCCCACATTTTTCCTAGAGCAGTGTGTAAAAATAATAAGTTGACGCTAAAGCTTAAAACGTTGATATTTGCTTTGCAAAATTCCTCAAATCTCTTTTGAAAACAAACCTTAATTTTTGATGTGTTGTACAAAATTGATTCGGTGCTTGAAATTAGTTTGCCAAAGTCTTAGGTTATTCATGATTAAAATAGTAAATAAATGTCTGAAATAAAATTCTGTAACGTCGTTTTTTGAGAATGAGTGTTGTCAAACATCGTTTGGACGCGCCGGACCCTCTTTCATCCTCAGAAGGTTAAATTGCCCATGATATGCCCATTTTCAGGGTCATAATTGTATTTTGAGGTTTTACATGAATAGATTTACATGGTTTCGTTTTAAAAAACACCAAATTTTCATGGTATTGCACATTGCTGCAGATCCTCCTTTCACCTTGTGTGTTTGAGTCTCTGTTTTAGCTACAGAGTGAGACATCTCACTTCTATACTATCTTTGTTGGGAGTCGCACCTGCGCAGCAGCGAGGTGAGATCCCATCAGCTAGAGAACTCTTTCTCCAACTTTGGTCGGTACCAGGCAGGATTAGCTGGGAGACTTTCGGAGATTATGGTGAACTAGTGTGTGTTGAAGCGGTGTTTACCATTGGGAACAAGCTAGCATGTCAGCACTAGCATAATAAAGTTAGCCACCTTGTCTCGGCTAGTGACATAGATAGCCGTGGAGATTTTGAACAGCTGACCCAGAGACTGAATTCAGGACACATTCAGAAACCTGTATCTGACTCAAAACAGCATGGGTGTTTGTTTTTTTCAAGTTTGTGAGCATGTGGAAGCACCAGAGACACAAAATAACAAGTAATAAATAATAAGTGTTTTTTCAAAATATGGGCACTTTAAATACAAAATAATTTAGTTATTCCCTTTCATACACATACATGCATGCCCATATTTACATGAATACACATATACACTTGTGGACATACATGAATACACAAATACAAACATACATACCTACAAATAAACATTTTTTTCTTTTCCAGCTCTCCAGTACCAGTGTCCATGTTTCATCTGTCACTTAAATCAAACTGAATAATAACCCATCGAAAATATATAAGCCCAAGAACAATACAGTCAGTACACAATACAATTACTTTGAGTCCTTCTCGTACCCATTCAATACACCAAGTGGAAGAAATGTTGCCTTTGTGGCCTCTGGTATGCCAGAGTCTGGGGATAGTTTTCTTTTTTGACAACTTTTATTTAGCCTCGCCTCACACTTAACTTGCAGTACCCTCACTTGCTCTTTATGTTGCTCTTTAGTGTACCTAATCTTGATAATGCAGTGTGTAGACACGTCCACTAGATGGAGACAAATGTCTGGCCATATCAAATGTACAGCAGTAGCCTCATTTGACTAACAGCATAACTACAGCAGGTTGAACTACAGGGGGAAGTGATGATGAATGAAGCTAGCATAGGGAACCATATTTTACAGGCTTCTCTCTGCATTTGTATTCATATCGTTGGGGTCTTTGAACACAATGTGACATTAACAGATATTGTAATTGCTGTAATTATAGCATATTAAGTCAGCTAATTATATGCTAAATAGTCATTAACAGGTCATTCTAAATTCAAAACACTGCACAAATTGAGTTGACCTCTGGGTACAGGATTTTCCATTGTTGCCGGGGCTTTTCATACATTCATGGATTTGAGATTGGTTGACACAATTTGAGAAATGCTAGCCTTCATTAGTCTACACCACAGAACAAAAAAACAGGAAAATGTGGTCAGTGCCGGTCTGTGCTGTGTGTTCTTGCTGACAAGCAGACCAGGAATTGCAAGTGTGAGGCTTAAAGCAGGGACCTCTGTCTGGGGACAGTGGACGGCATAATGGGAACCTGTCAGTCTGACTTCCCCAGAATCAGTGTCATGTCCCCCTGCTAAAGAAAGCTGTTTCACTTCCACACAGTCTTCTGCTGAAACACTTCCAACTCTCTGCCGGGTCAACAATAGATGGCCAAGTAAACCCCTTCTGGGAAAAGAAAAGAAAAGAAAACATGTTCAAAAGCACAGATTATTACATTGAAGATGCCATTTTGAGGGCAACAGCTTCTACATGAAGCAGATGATAATGTCCTTAATGTTCAATGTGTCCTTTTTTTTAAACATTTCTGCCTTCACGTCACTTTCGTGGCACAGTTCTTACATGGTTTGTCTGGTTTCGCATTGGTTGCTTCTTGTTCTGTGTCATGTTACTGTATGTGTCTAGAATTTTGCCACCACTATAGTTTTAGTAAACTTTAACGCTACAAGATTCTGAAACTTGACTGGAGAAATCTACACAAGAAATCTACAATTTGGTGCTAAACTAGGTTAATAGTAGCAGACTGGGACAGCATGTGATAGCTATTGTTTCTTTTAGTTTTGCTCATCAAATACCATTCTCTGTAGCTGAATTGTCAGCCAGTGTTTCCTTTGTATGATTCATATGACGGCATGGTATTTTCCCACCAGACACCTGTTTTCTGCATTGTATATAACTCACAAAACAGCATTTTTTATGCTGAGTATGAAAGCGATACTACAACAAAATAAAACCAAAAAACAGAATTCCTTTCTGTTCATTTTAGAAATGTGATGCCTTGATGTAGCAAAGAGTACTGGAAGTCCTCCCTTCCTGCCCTTCAGCTGGCCACTCACTTGCACTTGTCACTCATACAAATGAGATTCCTAACTTTGCCGAGCGTGATTTAAAAACCCATTTCAGGGACCAGAGGGATTCAGGCATGACCAGTGTGTTAGAGCGATACAGTGTCAGACCGACACTGACTGATTACTATAGCTAGTATGCCTCATAAAAGCTCAGCGAGATAACAGAATATGCTCTGTGTGCTTTCCCTCCAACTCTCCCTGCATTTGCAGCACTGGAATGTGCGACCCAGAGCATGATGGGATGGCAAGCGCTTAATTATTCCCTGGACCCAATTTGTTTCGGGTTATCGGCATTCATATGGCTTCAATTTCCATAAGTAAACACAGATTCTGGTAACATGGGTTAAGTGTCCTTACACCATCTCTTCAAAGAAAATAGTCCCTACAGTAGATCATGTGGCTTTTCAAAAAAGGCCTCTTCCTAATGATAGGCTTGTGTATGATGAATCAGATAACAGAAAGTCTTGTCTCCATCTACCTGATTCACACACGCACACTAGTCAGTGCCAATTTTAATCTAGTCTGCACTTGGTTTAAAAGGAAAAAAAGTCAGTCACATCTGATAACTAAACTGCCCAGATAAGTACAGAACACATGTACTCAGAAATAAAAGAAATCTCCTGTCACTTTTAAATGCTTTTATATTTCATGCAAACTTAACATACTGCAAATATTTGTATGAACATTAACAGATTTAACAACTAAGACATAAACAGAACAATTTTCACAGATATGTGACTAACAGAAAGGGAATAATGTGTCCCAGAACAAAGGGGGGGGGGTCAAAATCAAAAGTAGCCCTCAGTATCCGAGCTGCATAAAGTACTGCAGTACCTGTCCTCCTCATGGATGCTCCAGAGGGCCAGTTCTCGCGGTCGTTGTTCCTGTACCTGTCCGCAGGTGTGATGTTCAGATGTACGATCCTATGCGGTGTGTTACACGTGGTCTGCCACTGCAGGACGATCAGCTGTGTTCCTGTTCCCTGTAGCGCTGTCTTAGGCGTCTCACAGTGGGGACATGGCAATATTCGCTCTGGCCACATTGCTGCTCATGCCTCCTTGCACCATGCCTAAGGCACGTTCACGCACATTAGCAGGGACCTGGGCGTCTTCCTTTTGGTGTTTTTCAGAAAGGTCTCTTTACTTTCCTAATTTTCCTATTACTGTGACCTTAATAGCCCACTGCTTGCAAGCTGTTATTGTCTTGTCAACCTTTAGACAGGTGCATGTTCATTATTTGTTTATAAAGTTAAAAGCTTTCTAAAGCTATTTTGATTTTTACAAAACTATCTTTAAAATACAGTGTCCTATAAAATGGGCGTTTCTTTTTTTTTGATGAGTTTACATGCAGAATGCAGTGTGCAGTTTGTAGATACATACATGTTAATAATTCTTAATTTGATAACCAAGCGGTAGACTGGTCACAAATCCAAGACAAGTGAAAGTGCCATGCTTTTCTTCTCCTTGCAGTATACTATTGCTGCTGTAAGCATTCATATCTCACAAAGCATACTTCCCGTCAATCAGCCAGACCTAGTCTGATGAAATATGTCATGATTTTCCATTATTTTGTAACGCTAATGTCACAACAAAGCTTCTGAAAACATCCAGAAGTTGGTGTTACATGATAGCCTGGTATTACTGGCAATCAGGGGGAATTATGGTTTTGTGAACACACTGCCAAATAATACAAAACAGATAATGCCAGAAGACTATGGATGAATTGTGGACATGAAATAGGTTGTTGGGCTAGTGTGCTGTCATAGCAAATGGTCACATGACCAATTAATGTTTCCACGATGACTATCCAAAATAAGAAGATACTGGAACCAGCACCTGGAATTTTTTTTTAATTTTTTTTTTAAAGTGGCAGACTGAGCCCATAGAAAATGTGTCATATTCAGATATACTTAAATAAAGTCAAATTAATAATGAATGTGAAGCAGAAGTACATACTGATTAAAAAATGTGAAATAATCAAAGTGCTATCCAGAGGATAATTGGAAGTGGTTTGGTTAATTTCTGTGCATGAACTGGCGCATGTCTAATGAGCAACTCATTTTTTTGTAAGCACAGTGTAGTAGATTGTGCAATCTATTTTTTTTCTTCTCAGATGACTCATTTGGTTTTTTTCTTCTTCATGCATGTCATCAGAGAACAGAGTGAGCCATTCATGCTGTAACATCTTTTATAAAAGTGCATTGGTCCGTCAGTGCGCTTTTTCCATATCATCTGAAATAAACTGGAACCTGGATGCAAAATTCCTAACTTTTAGAATAATAGATCCTTTTTTATGCAAAAGAGTAATGGACAAAGAGATCTGAGTTTTCTGTTTAAGTCATGTGATACAGAAGCAATATTTAATGGGGGCAACATTTGTTTTTTGTTTTTATGATACAATTATTTACTAGCATGATGTTAAAGGCACAGTGTTTAATTTCCAATCTGCCTCTAAATATACACATAATTAAAGTAAACCAGGTGTTTTTATATCATTAGTTATCATTAGTAACCATGTCTAAACAGATACAGCATGTACTACTTTTGTCACATTTCTATATTTTTTTCAGCCATCATTGGACTGGATGCCACCAGATCCATGCAAAAATACATATAGGGGAAACAGTTCAACTGAAATGGCAACAGATGGCTAGTAAATGACAAATTAGATTTTTTTCTAAGTATGTCACTGTGAAGTATAATTATAATGTAGGCATGTTTTCAAATTAATTCATGACCATTCGAATGTTGTTATTCACAGCGTTACTTTAAGTTCACCTGAGTGCCAGATGATAAAATATAAGGGTAGTATTGACACTATTTATAGTTACTAGTTATAATTCTTCTGTTAAGTGATACTCGTTGCACTCTCATTGGTCTGCTATGTCTTCTGTGTCAACCACCATATCGAAGGAAATCAACCCACACTGTGATGAGAGGTAATGACTCAGCCATTCATCTTTGATTCAAGTGGTGTGACAGTTTAGTCAAGGTAGACTGACTGGCCAAAAAGGCTGAGGTGTGAAGCTACAATGTAAGTGACACAGTCAGCATCTTTGCTGTCATTCAAGATTCAAAACCCTGTATTAATCCCAAAATTGGCAAATTCTTGCTGTTGCAGCAGCTGTGGTGACGACGGACTTCCCTCAACCATTGTCCAATCACTATAGCAACACAGGAAGAGGAGAAGAAGAGGAGAGGACAAGAAGAGGAGAGAAATAAAGGAGGAGAGAAGGTGAAGGAAGGAGAAGAGGTGTTATTTGACAGCTAACATGATGTCACGATGGACCACACCAGACTCCATGTAAACAAATAGTCATTTTAGCATCGTAACAAAGCTTTCAGTCAAAGTCAACAGAAACTAAACAAAACTATTAAAAGCTGTTTTTGGTCTTCTCTACACTTTGCCAACCATGAAAAACTCTAGTGTTGGTTGAAATAAACAAATACTTCACCGATTTACATGTGAAAATGTGTTGGCTCTATACACGCTAAAAGTACTGTTTTTTTAAATGGAGTCTGGTTGGTTTAGCGCTAGCTTCTTCATAGCTGTTTCTGGTAAACAGAAAGGTCTTAAATACTAGGTTTTACAAAGTAATATCTCTGAAGGGTTAAGACATGTAACACTTGTATTATTAATATTAAGTGTTTTTGCACACGGATAACATTTCTGCGAAATTTTCTAGTTTTATATATTGTCTAGTGTTGTTATTTTACATATTGTTTAGTGTAATTTTGTATATTGTATAGTGTTGCAACCACAGGTGCAACTACAAAGTGTGATAAATGGCCCACCTCTTGATATCCAGCTTGATTGATTCTTCTGTACTGGGTGGTGGAGGCTGGATATTGCTGCAACTCTCTTTCTTTTCTTTTTTTACTGTTTTTAGTTCGACATCGAGTCTTATTGTCATCTGTTGACTTAAAGCACAGTCTCAGGTTGAGTTTGGTGTGTTGTAATGTTTGCCTGGCATTCCGCACAATGGAGAACTACTACACAGTGAATGGGTTATTGAGAACGGGGCTTTCTGTTTTTGTTTTTTTTAGATAATTTTTTGGGGCATTTTAGGCCTTTAACTTTATAGGACAGATGAAGACATTAAAGGGGAGCGATGGGGAGGGCGTGACAAGCAAAGGGCCACAGGACGGAGCCACCCAGGTGGTTGCCCCATGCATGTATACATATACAATACAATGTAGCTAGTTAGCTTATCACATCTTTTCCTAACCATAACCGTCCCGTTGTTGTCGCCGTCTCCTAAGTGTGGCGGTTTCTGTCCCCGTTGTTCTTTTCCTAACCACAATCGTCTTATGGTTTGTGAAATGGTCATGTTTCCATTTTGTGGTGACCACCACAAAATAAACAAGTAAAGCATGTCCCTGTTGACAAATCAATAGATCAAAATAACGCGACCATTCCACGAACTCCCGTGAGACCGGGTTGAACGTACACACACTTCATCTCAACCTTAACTATGTATGTTATTCAGCGTGACAGACTTCCTCCTGACTGAAAAAGAAATGGGAATTTTTATAAAACACAAAGCCAGTGCATGTGTGACTAGGGGGTGAAAGTGGGTGTGTGTGGTGCTTTTTAGGATTCCCTCACAGATCTCACCGTTGTGTGTAGTGATTTGTTTGTGGTTTAGAGAATGCTTAAGTGAGGTTTTTTTTTTTTACATACTTTCCACACAAGAAGTACAGGAGACGACGCCCTTAATATTGCATGCTTGGGTGAATGATACTTGCATCAGGGACGTGAGAAAATTCAGAAAATGCAAAATCACTTTGGGTACAGGGTGTTAACAGGTTCCTCATGATCCATCTATTGAGCTATTGAAATGGTTTTGCCTTACATAACATTAGGATAATGTATGTATCCCAAATGTTTCAGTGTTGTAATGGAACAAATTGTTAGGAAAATGCTGCATTTTTTTAGTTTTTTAGCCTTTCAAAAAACAAAAACACAATACAAAAATATATAAAGAAGACATTCGTTTAAAATTTGTGCTCACCACCACGAACAAAACAAGAAAACCGTGTCCCTGGACACAGATCAATAGATTAACGTCACCATTTCACAAACTGCTATGACACTTGTCTGGTGTGTATCCGTGTATATTAGAGCATGATCATAAATGCATGACATTAAAGTTAAGTTCTTCGGAGAACTGGCTGGGTCACTTGCGTGGTTTCGGTACATATGAAAAGTTTCCAGCTAACTTCCTGTCTTTTTAAATGTTTTCCCATGCACTCTTCGTATTAGTCAGACCATGTTTCAATTTGATGTTCAAGGTTTTTTTTCTGTAAACTTGGTTTATTTAGCCCCTATTCCTCGACAGTTCTCTACTCTGTCTATAAATCCATTGCTGGCCAAAATACTGCTGCTAACTTTTTGACAAACAAACTTGAAAATATGATGACGACACTCCCTTTTCTGCTCAACACGCCACATCCTTTAAATAAAGAAGACTGGTCATTGCCTATAGTTTTGGTATTGTCACCAAATTACACAAAAAAGACAGAAACCAACAATGCGCTTGTCAGTCTCTCAGTAATTTCCGGCTTCCCTACGCTGTCAATCTCAGCCACAAGCCCATTTGTTCACAAATGAATCTTTGAAAATAGATAGGTACTTTTATTTTTCAAAAAAGACTAAAGTTTGAAAAGCTTAGTTTATTATTTTTTATAAATTAGCTAAGAATCGGAAAAAAAACAACCATCTGGGCTTGTGGCTGGACTCAAATTTGTCGCTGATGGTTGTTTGCTTCCTCACTGATAACTTTAAATGTCACTGGATGGCAGACCAATCATTACCACAAACCAGACTGGCAATACACTTACATCCCATATACCTATAGGACCTGAGCACCTGGAGCAATCTGGACTGCACAGAGAAAAACAGAAGGATGAGATGTGAAGTCCCTCAACCCCACACCCATTCACACACAAAACCACTCACAATCCAGTCAGTTAGTAGTCAACTCATGTTACAAGATAAATGTCTGTTATTGAGTAATTTAGGGAATAAAAAATGGCCTCCCTGAACAACCAAGGTACCTCTTCAATTTGATTTGAAAATCTGTATTCTGATTTATAAGCTAAGATGTTGAAGAGATACTGTAGCTACCTCAGTAGAAATGTCTCACTGTATGTGTGTAATTAACAGCGTGTTTTTAGGCCCCTGCCCACCTCTGGACACCTTTTTTTTTCAGTTTTCCCTCTCCATTTTGTGTCTCTACGCAAATCCTATCCCACTGGAATTTTACAGCTGTGAGTCAGTGACAACAGTACCTGAGTCTAAGCAACAGGCATTTAGATACCTGTACCAGCAGGCCCTCAGCGTCAAAGGCGTTCCACCTTCCCGTCCAGGTTAAAGGCGTGTGCAGGAGGAAAGTTACTGTTCACAGACACCACAACCACAGCTATATTGTTCCTCTTTACAGGACCTTTCCAGGGATGTAACATGCCAAAACTTTTGTTTTCAAAGATCCGGTTCAATGAAATTAAGGATCTGATTCAAAATGTGAAGCGGCCCAGAAGGTAAGACACACATGATACTGAGTGTTAGTTTGAGCAAAGTGGACATGCCAACTTTTTTTTTAAAGATAAAATGTGAAACCTTACATTCACTAACACAGAGTTTAACTTCATTTGTTTTGCAGAGTTGACATTGTTCTAAATGGAAGGAGGCCGAAGAAGGACATCCAGCCTCGCACAGGACAAAACATAAATGATGAGACATATCCTTCAAAAATCAGGTAGCATATGTGTCATTATTATAGCTATCTCTGACTTTACATTACAGTGTAAAAGAATACTCAAATCTCTCTCTTTATTACAGTTGGCAGACTAAACTCCACCCGACTATGGAAACATTGCTACACGATAAAAGTAAGAAATGTTACTCAGAATATCCCAAAACAAATGAACAATAATATCTGTTAGAAATCCTATTTTGAATTTGTGTGCCCCAAATTTACCCTTGTGATCTTTTTAATGAGACTGAAAAAGTGAATATTTGAAACGTGTACCTCTTTGCAGAATATTTAGCAGCATTCCGCAGTTTCTTGCAGTCTGAGTTCAGTGAAGAAAACATCGATTTCTGGCTCGCCTGTGAAGACTTTAGGTGGACCACCTCCCAGGACGATCTTCGCTGGAAAGCAGAGGGGCTCTACCAGGAGTTCATCCAGCCGTCGGCCTGCAGAGAGGTCCGTTTGTCAGTAACACTAGGGTTTTATGGTGAAAAGAGACAGAGCTGGGTGAATAGCCAGGACACAGTATAATAAACTCTAATATGTATTTCCCTAAACATCAACAAAAATATGCACTTGAATTCCCAACATTAGTATAACAGAACAGGGAAAAATGGTATGGCTTTAACACAGAAAATGGCACCCCTATACCAGCAAGAAAAACACGAAAAAGAAGAAGTGGATGAAGTCGTTTGGATGACTACTAAATGTTGCCATTTTTTACTGATTATGGTGTTGTCCGGATTGGGGTTGAGTGGCATTTTATAAAATCTGAATCCAGTGGTGAATCTGCTTATCAGATATGAAAATCTGGAATCCAGTCCATTTTGGATTCAAGAACTTTGAGCAATAAAGTCTCTAAGTAACAAAATATTTAAGAGCTTAAATTCAAAGATTGGCATTATCATATATTTTTATTTTGATATTGTTTTGTCTCGGCACATTTATTTTCAGGTCATTCTTTGTTCTGTACTGTAGTGCTGTAGCTTAGCTAAACCCTAATATTTTGTACATTCTTTAAGTTCCACACGACTAGTCTACACACACACACACACACACACACACACACACACACACACACACACACACACAGTCTGTTTTTATTTAACTGGCTGCAACTGGCACATTGCCTGCTTATGGCTAAAAGACTTGGAATTAAACCCATAAATGAAGTCACCACATAGTATTTTTACAATTAATATCCTGTTGGTAGCTTTGCAAAATAATATGTTTCATGCTCATATGTGTGATTATCCTCTGACCAAAATAAACATGTGAAGATCAGACAAGCCTTCCATAATGTGATCACACCTTTAGTTTGTTTCTTTAGTTTTGAGTGTTAGCTAAGGAAATTGTACGTACACTTCAATGAGTTCCAATATTGGGTTTTCATGAGGTCAGAAGAAAAGAAAAAAATCAATGTACCGCATAAGGGTTTGTGGGACCCTAAACAGGGCAAAAAAATGAATGTGAAAGTTAGAAAGTGAAGTAAAGAAAGTTTACGAAAAAGAAATAAAGGCCCAAGTATGTCCCCCTTTACAACCATTAACTCAGGTGTTTTCGAGTTGCTTGAATCCCACTCTTGAAGCACAGCACAGATTTCTGGGAGATCCATTTGATGTAAATGCCACTGCATTCAACAAACTGCAGTGTTTTCTCTCTGTTTTTCCTTAGATCAACGTTGACCACCACATTAGAGAGAGGATCAAGAAATCCTTGGAGAAGCCGAGCCGCTCCTGCTTCGATGAGGCCCAGCAACATGTTTATCTGCTGATGGAAAGAGACTCCTGCCCCAGATTCCTGCACTCAGATGCATACCTGAGTCTAAAGCACAAATCCAGGAGTCTGTGGTACATTTAGCTCAAAAAACTGCATCAAAAGTGATTTTTTACTATTTGGCTGACTTGGAAAGTTATTTCACACTGTATGAGATGTGAAGCCTGGATCAAAACAGTCATTTTAAGGGCAGAGCATCTCTCTATCGCTCTAAATCTAGACTCAAACAATGTTTTCAACCGTGTGAAACATCACCCTCTTTTATATGAGGGAAAGATGATGTCTTGATGAACTATTGTGGAAAATGACAAAGCAGGAAGAGAGAAATGTAACGTGAGTGGGGGAAAATATATGTACGTAGGAGAGAAGGAATGCTGTAAGTAGTACTTATGACGATTGTGCAGAGTATGGAGTTGAACAAAAATGTCATTCAAAGTTTTATAAATGGGAATAAAATTCAATGTTTTACCAAATGAGTGACTTCTTGACCATCTTTGGATGCAGTTCGTGAGATGCGTAGTTGTTACCCATCATCTGTAACTATTCTTAATATTCCGTTCTCACGATTTTCCATAAAGTCATCATTTTGAGACAACGATTTATATTTATCTCACTGAAAGTCTAACTGGAGGTGTGGGGATGGGCATGAGTCAAAAGAAAAAAAGAGAACAGTTTCCACAGCTCACCCAGCAAGGAGAGTCTGTCTTTGGTCACGTGTCTTAGAAAGCCTCTAATTAGGTGCATAGACGACTCCACACACCAGCGATAGGGTTTACTTAAACTGGAAAAAAGTAACCCCGCGGTAACCCTTGATCTCACACTGTTCTGTAAATGGCCTTATTCCTAAAAATTGTGCCTTAAAAAGGAGTACTGAGGCAGCTATTAATAACACGGAGGGCTTAAACGACAACACTGGAGTCATCAGACAACCCGATGCGTAACAGATCGGACTGGATGTGCTGCCTTGTTAGGGGAATAATCTCATCACCCACAGACAGGGATGGCAGAGATACACACATGCGTTGCTAAGGGAAATGACCTGAAAGATGTAGTAGTACTTTAAGAAAAAAATCATGTTGTTTAAATTAAAGTCTTAAAAAGTGGAGAATAAAATAGGACGATGAGTTTTTCATAATTCACGTAACCAAATTGTTATGGGTGAAACTTTACAAAGCTTGTTTTGTTTCAGTCTATCCAGTCGTGTGTAAGAAATGGCATGAAGCAAAAAAGAAAATAGGAAATGTGAAGTGAGCTTCAGTTGTTGTCATTATCATGTTTGCCTATTTTACACGCACTGTAAAATAGGTAAAATAGGATATTTTCTTTTTGATACTGCTCTATATTTTTTTGCTCTATAACTTTAACATCTCTCTTCCCTGTTCACTTCATACTAGAACCCAACGTGCACACGCTGTTTTTGAAACAGTACCAGGGATCTTCAACGTTTTTTGTAAAAAATTCAACAATTAAGACTAATTTGGAGGCCCCCATGCGTTGACTCTGAGGACCCCTAAGGGGTCCCGCACCCGCTGTTGAAACTCCCTGCTTTACACAGTTATAAAGAAAGTTTAATTCAGCAATTCCTGGCAATTAAAAACATCTTTTGTGAATCTCAACACCAAGGTCCACTAACTAGCTTTATTATTTTCTGTTATTTTTTAAGATTTGTTGGGCCTTTTCTGCCTTTTATTTCGATGGGACAGCAGAAGACATGAAAGGGGAGAGAGGGGGGGGAATAACATGTAGCAAAGGGCCGCAGGTCGGAGTCAGACCCATATACCTCTACCAACTGAGCTATCTGGGAGCCCAGCTTCATCATTTTAAGTAATTATTGTGTTACATGTTGGGACCCCCTTGAAAAGGAAGTCATACATCTCAAGGGGTTTATCCTAATAATTAACAAATTTGAACATTTTCAGCCGTGTATGATGGTCTTCATAAGTGTATGCGTAATGTGACATTTCCTGATGGAACATGGGGGAAGGCGATTGTATACCCCATCGGGGTTCAAGGATGGTCTTTGCTGTTGGAGGTTTTCTTTTCTTTGTCACCAAGACAATTACCAATATCAAGCATGACCTTCTACACTTAAATCTGACATCATATTATTCACCTTTGTTGCCTACTTTTATGACATAATAAACACATTTGATTGTGTTTGATGTGCATGTACACATACTGTACTAAATGTACTTTGGATAAAAACCGCTTGCCACATAACCCAGCCTCTCTAGAAAATTTTCGTCTTTTTGCTACTGAGTTCAGGCTCCAGGGATTGAACTTCCAACCTTCCGATTGGCGACCGCTCTGCCACAGCCGCCCCTGTATTGGATTACACGAGTGGAGTAAACAAAGCTATGTTGTCAGTGAAAATGATGCTGATTCATTCAGTATCAGCATTTCGTGTCGAGGCAGATCAGTTTTCTTCTTCTTACAAACTGTTTTTTATTAGTTGTATACAAAAATAACTTCTCACGGAGCAGGCTGAAACTATTTGCAGAATAAACTGTTTCGTGAGTTATTTTAATGTTCGTCAGTCGGTAACTGAGTACACTGGGACATCAGGGTTTTTTCCTGATAAATAACAAAGGTCTCACATCTCCTGCATCACATGGTATTATACCCTAATCCGTCACTGTTTTCTCATAGCCCAGCACAGTTGCCATGGTAGCGAAAAAGGAAGTGAGTACTGTCGATGGCACGGTGTTCGTCAAGACAGTCACACTTGGGGAACTTCTCTGCCAGATCTGGAAGCTCTACATGCTAATAATGTATTTCGTGGTACGTTCTATAGTGCCGTGTTCCTCCGTGTAGACACACAATAAAACATAAAAGGTGACAGCTTTCTGTTCACAGTGTTTGGTGATTCTTTGCAACGCCTCAGTACTTAGAACCGTGTTTGGGCAAAAGAGGGAGAGCAGCATCAGTGAAGTCAAGCCAAAGGGCAGATTGTAACAGAATAGCCTTGGGGCATCAGATGGTGAGCTGGAGCAAATGGCAATAGGCCAAAATCAACAGATACATTCAGTCTTGTTTCAGATGTATGATGTGTGATGTATTTCAATTCTTTTCTTTTCCTTTCAGAATCTGCTTCCTCTTCTGTCAGCGTATTATAACTTGGATCGGCAGGGAAACAGAGGCTGGTAGCACTCGGTCACATTTACTCTTCTTGGTTTGTCTAGTTAAGTAGCTCTTTGAGTATATAAAAGATCAATTTTTATTGTATCTTCACTGAAGTAGATGCTGAAGTATTTTATCATAATACCATTTAAATCACATCTACTAATAAGTAGATCTTCTTGAATATCTTCATTTACCTGGAAACTGTCCGGGACTGAATTACATATGCATTGGTCCTGCACACCATAATACATATTCATAATATAAAAAAATACCCACGGAAGCCCAACAGTACTTATTACGCTGTAATTGCATTGTCATTGTAATGCTGCTTGAACTGACTGATGTCTATTTTGGAAAACAATCAAGATAAATAGCTGTGTTAACATGGCCCAGAATGAGCAGAATAATAATGCATCAAATGGAAATGTCCGTCAGACCAATGTGAATTTAGAGACAGATGGTGTAACTCCTAGACCGAAGCTTTGAGTGTAGCGAGGAGACGTGGTTACATTTGCAAGTCTTTCCTTCTAATTGTAGCAGATTTTTTACACCAAGTGACAGAACCTCTGTGAGAGAAGTATGTTGTGGTGCTCCTGAGAAGAAGGATACCAACAGCTCTGGATTCTCGGGCCTCTAGTTGGTCAAGCCAAAAAAACGTTCATGATTTTTTTTTAAACAATGACGTTTTGCGACCAGTTCCGACATAACTCTTTTTTGACTAAAATGTCTTATTTGGTGGGTGCCATATTGGCTCAGTAGTTGTTGTATTACTACACTTGTTAGTACCTTGGCTGCCTATTTTTATCATCTAACCTCGAACCGTAATCCTAATCCTCAACATGAAACCACGTCTATATGGCAAAATGAATGAGTTGCAGTTTAAGAAATTAGTAAAATGTAATCCATATCTGAAATGGGGGGACTGCTTCAGACAATTCCCTTAGCTTTCTGACTGTGACTATTTAAATCACACCCACTTAATGCAGTGATTGGCAGTGTGTGCAGAGGTGTGAAAATTTGCCGGGTGTGAATTTGTCTTTTCAAGCTTTTTTTTTTAAATTCTTCACACATCTACCTCTGTCACTTTCATGTGTAAAGCCAAGTGCAACACCATGAATGCCTTTTAGGAAAGAGTTTCACAAAGGGCATGCGGTTAGCAAATGTGTACCAGTATTAAGACTCGCCTCTCTCCATGACAGGAGTGTGAGTGTGGCCATTCAGAACTGCTATGTAGACGTGGCTAGACAACACTTTGTACACACTAGTTTGGTTTAAGCATGCCCTCGGCTTTAAGATAAGATATAAGTTCCGGATAGGATGCTGAAGCATTTAAATTCCAGCATCTCGTTCTTCAGTTCCAATCCTCTGCAGTTGCCTGCAGACAATATATGTCATACAGCAGCACGGATTTCAAGAAAAAATGAAAAGTCAAGGGTCAGAGCTGGTAATTTATAGTTCAGCAAACGCTAGTCACTCACCAAGAGCCTGTCCAGGTCACTAGAAGTTCTCACACCACAACTTGATTTCTGGCCAAGGCCGGTTATTTCTCTTCACCCCTGTCTGTTCCCGGTCCCATGAAAAACTGACAGGCTCAGATGTAAAAAGCTGTGGTCCATCAAATGCGTATGAATCAGTGTTGACATTGGCATTGGAATCCATGTTTATTATTGTAGTAGTTGGCCGGACTACCCTTATGTCACAATTTCTTTAATTTGAGGGTAATAGAAATGAGTCTGAATGCCAATGTGTGTCTACAGGTACTTTCTGGATATTCTCTGTCTTCTTTATTTTCTTACACATAAATAATTCCATGGTTTTATCAATCTAAAAACCTTACTCTTACAGGATGTTAGGGTTGGCAACATGACCTCCCTTTAAAGTGATTTTCAAGCCTTTCTATACTTAAGATATTTATATTTTATGTAAAAATACAGCAATTTCTGCCCTCCATACAAGTATTTCAGACTACAGTTTGAAATATGTAGGAAGGTTTTGACAGTAAAGTAATAACTTTGTGGCTGAGCGTGGTCATGATGTGACGCTCTGATAAATGTTCGGACTTCCTGCCTCCTTGACAAGTCCCTCTGTTGCAATAATTTGCTGTTTCCTCTTTCTCACACATGGCTGTGGCCATGTGTCGCATGAATTTACGCCACATTTGTGAAATTCCTTCGGTGGGATCAATCAATAAATGTGAAAGTTGCTGTTTTTTGAACAAAGACAGAGATCAAAAGCTGTACAAGACAGATGAGCAATCCTTCCATATGTCTTCAACAGGCTTCCATTTCAGTCCCATTTCAGAGGCCTTTCTAAACACACAGTGTGCAAAGGTTACGATTTGCCTATCACAGTAAACTGTTGCTGTAATTTGCATCTATGCTGCCAGACTAAAAAAAATGTGAACACAGCATGCTTTCAGCCCATCTGTTTGGCTTGTCCAGTCAGGAGGAGGCAAAGATCTGCAACAGCAGTAGGGAAAAAGGCAGAGAGGCAGAATAGAGAGTACGGCATCAAAAGGAGGGAGGCATACATGCAGTACAGTGCGAGTATGTGTTGTTTCTAACAGTGAGGTAGGTGGAGAGGAGGAACAGGAGAAGGAGGAGGAAGGGGTGCTTCCTCTTCAGTCTGGGCTAAGCTGCTGATGTATCCCAGCAGCGCTGGTCCATAGCAACAGGAAACCTTGGTATAAAACGCCGCGTCGTAGGGGGAACCCTCCTAAGTATCTCTCAGCTGCAGCATGACCAGGACCGAGAGCCTGAGAGTGTTGACTTAATAAGACAATGCCCAGCCTAATCGTCGAACCACTCAACACACAGCACTTCATCATGGACCAAGATGACAGGAAGAGAAACAAGAACATGTGAGTGAAACGTTATCGCTGAGCTGGGGTTTCCAGCAAATGTTCTGGCTTCTAAAGAATTATTTATGCATTTATTTAATACTGGATGTATTTGCAAAGTGATGTTCTGTTTCTTCAGTTCTGCACGACAAACTTTTCAGGCACAATAGCCCACTCAGGAATATTATGGCTGTTTCATGGTATCTTCTGGAAATAGCTTAAGTTAATAATCTCGTTTAACTTCACTACACCACTTGCTCTCTTTTCAAATTACTAACATGACCAACATGTTTTGACAGATTCGCTGAAAGCTAATTTAACAGCAGTAAATCCAACGGGGATATTTACGTGTGTTTCCTATCTCTACACAGTGGAAAGAACTTTATGTGCCGTCTCCAGTGCATGTTCTCACACTCATCGAGCTCTGAGAGGTAAGGAGACTTATGGAGTGTTTTGCATACAT
Source organism: Etheostoma spectabile (assembly GCF_008692095.1). NCBI lineage: Eukaryota > Metazoa > Chordata > Actinopteri > Perciformes > Percidae > Etheostoma > Etheostoma spectabile. The sequence continues at coordinate 9,352,403 of NC_045741.1, forward strand.
TTCAGTTTTAAAATAGCCAGCCTGCTCCTATCATTTCCATCTATGGCATCATGAAAGGATTCGAATGAACTAGAGACAGACACCATGTTTGCTTTGGCACAGCACACACGCACGCCAACATATCCCATGGTTTGACATTTTTGGATGAATTTGATAAGCACATCTGCTATGCTTTCTTAATTACACTGCGTCTGTGTCCTTGCAGCCCTTGCACTTCACCCGGGCTTTAATATTTAACGTTTTACCCAAATTTGATTCTGGTTGAGTAATCTAACTTGCATTCTCTCCCAGCAGGCTAAGTTTAGAAGATACCCAACAATGGTCACAGTCACTGGAAAGGCTTCTCGAGTCTAAATGTAGGTTGCTTTTCCCCTGAGGGCGAGAATACTGCTAGAACAGTAAATGATATTTGTGAGAATGGGAGTTTAAAGAGAATATCTGGTGTTTTAGCTGGAAGGACGTTTTATCTGTGCTTCATGCCTGCTGGGTTTTCTGTGCTTTCTTACAGATGGAATGGCCACGTTTCGCAACTTTCTCAAATCTGAATACAGCGATGAGAATATTGAGTTCTGGCTCACTTGTGAGGAGTACAAGAAGATCAAGTCTTCATTCAGAATGTCTTCAAGAGCCAAGAAGATTTATGAGCAGTTCATCAAAGCAGAATCTCCTAAAGAGGTAAATCCAACACACACTCTGGCTCTCCTACATATAACAGCATATGAAGATGTAAATATATCAGACTGAAAAAAAATGAAGATACATAGAGCACTGGCAAGAGTATCAAATAAGAGAAGTGCCTGCTCACATGTTGAGTCTGAAATCTCACTCTCTCTCTTGGCTCAATTTCCTCTAATATCTATCTTTCTGCCTCACTCCAGATCAACATCGACTATCACACCCGAGAGCAGATCAAAAGGAACGTCAAGACTTCCACCATACACTGCTTTGACGACGCTCAGAAGATAGTTTACGGGCTGATGGAAAGAGACTCGTATCCGCGGTTCCTCCGCTCGGACATTTATAGAACTCTCCTGGAAAACCTTGCCGCTGACGCCACGAAGGGATGAAAGCACAGCTCAGGGGGGAGACAGAAAGAGAGAGAGAGAGAGAGTGAGAGAGAGAGAGAAAGAACATAAAACCCTCAACTGGAATGTTTGAGTCCCTTCAGGAGGGAGGACTGACAACAAAGAAGGAAGGAGGGTCAACCCGCGCGCTACACGGACACACACAGAGGCCTCGCACCTCCGCCGACGTCACTCCTGAAGCTATCTGTGTGCCTTAGTCCCGTCATGGGAGGATCCCAACACTGAGCATGTCACACCTGAGGACTGTGTGAGAAGAAGACAAATAAACACCACCAGCTTTTAATGACCCTTTAGTGTGTGTTTGCACTGGATGATAAGTCTGTATACGCGGGAGAATTAACCACTTTTTGACAATGAATGAATCAGGGAGGGGACTGACGCCCGCTCTGACTGTGGAGCTACGTAAGCAAACCATGCAGCAGACTTCCTTCGGCCTTCTTTGCAGAGGTGTTTCCGGTTTCCTGTGCAGATTGAGATAGAGGATGTAAGAAGCAACGGTCACACTTGATTCGTTGCGTGTGTGTGGGTTTGTGCGTGTGCGTGTGTCTGAGAGAGTGCAAGTGAGTATTGAGTTGTAGCTTTTATAGGCCATTGAGACAGGATGGGCCGTCCCAAAAAGAGTTGGACAATCATCTAATGACAGCACTAAGGCAGACACCAAATCCATAGTGGACACAAGACTCAATAGTGATGTGTCCTCCTTAGTAAAGGGTTGCAGAAGGCCGCTTAGTTCTCCAAGAGGCATTCTGGGACACTTTAAAAGGAGATCTTTCTTGGTCGGCCCGGTGTGTTTTTTTTCTTTTTTTAAACTGATGTAGCTTCTATGGGTGATATTGTGTGCCACTATTCAATATCATTATCCCTTCCAAAGAAAAAATATAGTAGCAGTTTATTTTATTTCAATAAAAACATGGATTCAATATGTTTTTTAGACAACAAAGCATACATCTTGCACATTTTTTGGCGTGGAATCTGAACAAAATTCTGCAGTGCAGCAGCTAAGAAGTTCCCTTTTTAGGGCCAGTGGGGTCTGACTGAATTCCTCAGCAAAAGACTACTGGCCGTTAACTTAGTCAAAACCAAATTCATACAGCACTGAAGTGTCAAGAGTTGTGATTTAATGTACTTAACTATTTGAGTGGAATTCTATAGATATAGGATAATTCACGTTGCATGATAGGATGGTAAAACTCCTTGTATAGCTTAAGAATATGCCTTATTACTGCTTTCCAAAGCTTGTTGATTGAATGTATTCTTTGGGGTTTATAGTTAAATTAACTTAAAAGTTGGACAGCGTATTATTTATTGTTATTTGTCACCATTTGAGTACAATGTTTGTTGCGGTGTTGAAGTGCTTGTTACAATGTTAGTTTAATGACATTAAATTATTGCATTAATAATGGCCTTCGTGGAACAATGTGACATTTTTTTAGTAACACACACACACACAACCATGCACACAATAGGGTCTTTAGTTTCTGCTTCCTTATTTTTCACATTACACATAACGCTTTGTGCTCAGAAAGTCTCGCTGACTGTTTAAAGAAGACAGCAACACACTTCCAGTGAAATGGATCTTAAAACAGTGCATTAGAAAATTAATGGGATGTTTGCATAATGATTGTCTGTTATATGTTTAAAGCAATACTCCACCGCATAATCATGGAAACATGAAAGCTGTGCCAAGATCTGGTGGGTCGAACACTTCATTGTTGTGGAGAAGCAACTACAGTGCAGTTGTCCTAACACTCCATCCTACTGAGTGACAAAATATATACAGTACACTGTATCGTTTTCCTAAAAAATGCCCCTGTTCCTTTACATTTAAACATTTTCAGCATTTAAATTTAGAAGAAGGTAAACACAGCCCGCCAAAAAAGGAGAAAGTGATTACAGATATACAGTAATTCAGAAGATAATATTATAAAAAAAAGACAATCCAGCACAAACTTTCTTAATGAGAAATTACATCTAGGTAAAAATTCTCCTTGCGATATCGTGCAAAGGAAATGGGTGCTTGCAGTTTCCTTTAAACCTTTTTATTATCACTGAAAAGCATCTGTTGACTTGAAAATGAAGTGCACATGTGATTATAGAAACAGGAAGATGTGCACTTGCAGTTTGTTATAAAATTCAATCATTGTGAGAAATGAGATTATCTCTGAAATGTAGCACGTGTGAAACACTATTCAACAGAAGGTAAGATTTTCTTTTTGCTGTTCGTTCATTTTGCTTAGGGCAGATATTCACAGTGATCGTTGCCTACCCATAAGTCAGTCTGTCTTTGGACCAAAACACTGAAAGGCATTGAAATTGTACACAAATTGTGTCTGACTTTAATTTGCATGCCATGTGAACGCACAGGGGCTCAGTAAGGTGAGTAAGTGAAGGTAAAATATAGAATGTGATCTCAACCCTCAACATATCTTCTATAAGAAATTACAAATTTAAAGTTTACCACCTGGTAACTATGCACAATTTTGATATTTTACTTATCCACACCACTAAGTAGAAACTAGGGTATGGTGGCTCTATTTGGCTAACCTTGGGGGCTTAAAACACCACACACCAAAGTTTACATTGTTTTTGTCACAAGCTGGCTCAGGGAATGTGAAAGCAGGAAGTCCACGCAGGGTAAGGCCTATTTTTAAAAATCATGTCAGCAATGACCTCATGGCTGTGTGTGTGTGTGTGGGAATTGGCTATGGCGGTGTTGAAGGAGAAAACCAAAATACTGTATTGCAGGGTAGATGCCAACTGTACAAAGGGAATGAATGCATGTGGCAGCGTTTACAGCATGAGGGCCCAGGTGAGCTTGATCAGCTGATGACCCTCCCATGTCAGCCAACAGGCCTTTCTAACGGCAGACATTTGGACTTGTGATAGTAGGAAAATTCATTTAACTAATATTGCACCTTGGTATCACAGGATTCTGTGAAATGATCACGAACTGTTAACACCTCATTACGTTGTGGTGGCAAAGAAAGTGAGAAAAGTCTGTGTGGCCACAACGGAAAACAATGCCAATGTAAAGTCAATGAGAAGATGACGTAGCATTAGGAGCGACTATGGTAGCGGGTAGTATGAAAGCCCGAAAATCTGCGTAAGGAGGTTGGTTTGGGCGGTGGATGGGTCAAACACAGGACTTTCACCCAGGAGACCGGGGATTGTGTCCTGCGTGTAATGTTTCTTAAAGTTGCTTTTTTTTCTAAACCCATCTGTCCCGTTCTTCCTCTGTGTCATGGAACCGTAAGCCCGCCCACGTAATTGCTCAAAGATTGTTACATGTCCTCAAAACCATACGACAATATGGGTTGTTCATTCCTAACCTCTATTACGACCCACAGGAGCATTTTCATGAATTAGTGGTGGCAGGAAATAAGACACACAGGAGTGTTTTACATCCTCATTTCTAAACCAGAGATCGTAATAGTCGTGGTTCAAAAACTACTTAGTTAAAGTGATGGTTCGGAGTAATTTCACCCTTTGCACCATGACATTGAGCCAAACAAACCCCCAAGAAGCTTTTTTCACCTGGGTCAAACACTGGGCGAGTTAGCGTCATCAGCGGGTTAGCTTAGTGCGCTATTGGAACCAAGTGTTTTATCTCGTAAATGACCTCACTAATAATGCCCAAAACTTCTACAGTAGTACAAATAGGTTATGTACTCATGAAACAATGGACTGGAAAGTTTGTGAATACACCAGGAGTTTATTTAAATAACATTTGCCTGCTGGCTTCTGCTCTCTGCTGCTACTGCCAGTGGCTGTTAGACGAGTGCTTAAAGGCAAGGCAGCTTTATTTGTAGAGCACATTTCAGCAACAGGGCAGTTCAAAAGAAAAAGTTACAGTTCAGTAGAAGAAATTAAACATTAAAGTGCAGTTAAAAACACTCAAAATAAAATAAGAAAATAAAAGTTACATTGTAGTATAGGAAATTAAACATTAAAGAGCAGTTAAAAACACTCAAAATTAAATAAGAAAATAAAAGTTACATTGTAGTATAGGAAATTAAACATTAAAGAGCAGTTAAAAACAGTTAAACATGTAAAAACAGATTAAAAAAGCAGACCTTAGGCTGCTAGTATGGGACTGTGTTTAAGCCGCTGCCCCACACACGTTATCGGAGCACAATAACCATTTTGTGGAAACCCAAACTTTGTTGATTAATAAGGTAAGCACTCTATACAGGCAGAGCCATATGTCTTTACCATCTCATCCACCACGGGCCCCGCAGGATCATGTGACTGACCGTCTATAGATTACAACACCGAAAAAAGATACAAAAAACATATTAATTAATTTAATGATTAAATAAGGTAGTGTCTCCAAACTTACCTCAATTATAACTTGTCTCCTGCCAGTTGCGCTACAGCACTTTTTTTTAAAATAAGTAAAATTAATAAATATTTTGTTGCATCTCTTTTCGGTGTTGTAATTTATAGACGGTATAGACACCCCTATGAACATAAATATGAGTCGTAATTGCTGCTTGAACAAACAACTTTGGGGGCTATTTTCTGTGGGAGCCAGTCTCCACGCATGCGTAACAGGCTTGTACAACTTTAAACTTGCAATGTGCTCCTCATGAATTGAGGTCATTTCTTTTGCGGATAACCCATAAAGTCTTACTGGTTGCAAATGTTTGGGAGACTCTTTAACAGCAGGTAAACATGCAGGAATACTCAGCACCATCACAGCAACAGAGTTGGCATGTCATTTGAATTTGATTGATTACTAAGGTGTCAGCATAATTATCTTCTGGTTTCATCCGCATACAGTTTGCAATTATTGTTGGCGAGCGTTCATCTTTGTTTTCCAATGTATTCTTATAATTGCTGTGATTCTCCATAACAGATAAACTGGTCCAATTACAGGCATTGTGGATTCTTTAACGTCAGCTTCTGTTAAACGGCTGGTTCCTTGTTGTTTTGCTTACTTTCTGTGTATGTATGTTCTATAATGTATCTTGGCAAGTAACATTCGCAAATCCATGTGTGTTGAAGTATTTTATCTCAAGAATCCACCGTCGAGCACTCCCAGAGCTCCCAAATGAACGTTATATCCTGCCTAATTCCTACAAAAACTCAAAAGTAAAAATGATGAGTCATGGCCTTATGTGCTGTCTCATGGTAATGACAATAGACAGCTGTTTCTGTTTCCAGTCTTGATGCTCAGATAATCTTAACATCTTCTGGCTTTAGCGCCGAATAAGTGGATTACCCAAAATGTTGAGCTATCACTTTAACTATGTAACTAGTAGTCTCGCAGTGCCAGACCTTCCTCCACAGTGCTGTTAAGGAAGGTCTGGCTAGTCCACATCAATGGGAGAATACAGTGCCCTTGTTTATTGGCATTTCTTTAAACCAATCACAATCGTCTTGGGTGGTGCCGAGCGGGGCCGCTGCAAATGGCCTCTGGAAGGAACTTGTTTTGGAGGAACATGTGTACATTCAACACATTCTCAACCCCCCATCCTGTAAAATACGGACGCTTGGTCAGGTGTCTTTGCCGTTGTTATGTTATATTTCACACACGCTTGGTCTGGATTATTGGCGTCCCTTTTGATGTTGTTAGGTTAAGGAAAAGCTTGTGGGTGGGCTCACGGTTACGTGACACGCGGGAACAACGGTCCGGTTAAATAAGAAAGCTGCTTCCCTGAAACACTGCAATAACGGGACGGTTAAGGACACACACGGGACATGAACCCTGCTCTCCTGGGTGAAAGTCCTGTGTTTGACCCATCCACTACCCCAACCTCCTTACATTCTACTCGCTAAACTCCATCTAGATGCTGCTCTCCCCAGTACGTTCCACACACACGCCAAACGGTGCCTTTTTCGTCGCATCACACGCAGACAGCCACTACCCAAACGTCCATACTTTACAAGTTTGGAGTGAGAACGGGTTGGTGCGTTCAAGGGTTCTCTTAGTCATGCGACAGAAAACTCAGATTGGTCAGATAGTCTAGCTAGTTTTCTGGATTTACCCTGCAGAGAGGAGCATTTATTCATACATCCACTGGAGTTTAGAATTCCAACACAAAAAAAGCAAAAAGTAATGGGAATTTCTGGCGGCACTGGAGCAAATATCGTGGATGTACCGTGGACTATGTTACAAGTAATGATAAATTAATTGCACAGTTAATGATGCATCTCAGAACAGTAAGTCTCGTTTTGCCATCAGCCGACTTCACCTTGTGTGTGTGTGGATATGTATTGTACAGTACGCCTTGTGTTTGTATTTAGGAGTGGTTGGGTGATTTTTATAATTCTGGACTGGCTTTGTACTGGCTTGTGTTGTATTAACTCAGGGAATGTGTCTGTGTTTATTGGTATCATATTTCACTGGTGTCACATAGTGATTTTTACTGGCTTTGGCTGGCCTCAGAGCAATATAATTTCCACTTGCATTTCTTTTTGTTTTTTTATGGACATATAGGATTTGTCCTTTATGTGCTGTTGACTGACCAAATGTCTCCCTGTGGATCACTGAAGTTTATGTTTTGCCACTGTTAGTAGCACAATGATTTTTAGCATTGGAAGAAGATCAAATGTGATTTAATAAATCAATAAATACTGATGTGCAGTTTATATGCTGTGTCCACATGATAACCTTCCAGACAGAAAGCTTGCTTATATTCTCAGCCAGCCAGCAAAAGTAGTTCCCTACAGTTAAACCTTCATTTAAAACGTGCCGTGACCTGAGTCTGCATCCGCAAAGTCAGCCATGATGGTGTACTGCCTGCGGCAACATCAGAACAACCCAACATAACAGAACACCTATCAGTCACTATGGAGACGTGTTGCCATCCCAGCACCTAGCATAGGGTTGGAAGATAGTATCTCCTGCTCCTGTCTTAACCTGCCCGACAGTGTAACATACAGGAAAGGGAGATCCCAGGCAAGTTCCAACCCCTCCTCACTGCTGGTCTCAGTACATGCTGTATGTACACAGGAGGAGGCACTGAATGGGTCATCACAGACTGCTCAGTAGGTAACAAACTCCACCTGTCATGCTGATTTGGTTGCAGGTGCTGGCAACATGTTGTATCGATCTTTCAATCAACACTAACCCTAACCCCCAGAGTTTTAACCCACCTAACGCTTTGGTGTAGCTGAAGGATGCAAGATATTTGCTGTGTCCCAATTACAGTTTACAGAGTGCATCCATACTTTGATAGAGGCTACTAATAATTTTAACATGTGCTAGCAGGAAATGGTGCAAAACTTGATAGAAATGTTTGTTTTCAATCTCTCCATTTGTGCATGAATAGGTCCTGAGCATGTGTGTGTGTATTTCCGGCCTGTGTGTAGTGATTACTAACAAAACAGAGTGTAAATTGTAATTTCCCCACCGGGGATCTATAAACAGTATAAATTATAAATTTAATTATTTATATGGTCTTCCTAGAGCGGTCTCCCTCCTCTATGGTTAGTTGTAATTAGTTTTCATTGTATGTCTTTGTGCATTGCAGCATGGGGCAACAGGGTCAATCCAAAACACATTCAAGAAGATTTTGTGCGCATAACGACATATGGCCTTTTAAGTATTTCTAAAATGTGTCGCTACATACTTGAAACTTGATAGAGTTGTACTATAGAATACGGGCACACATGGTACGATCACTCCTTCCTTCTCTAACACAGTGACCTCTGTATGTAAATGAGAGACATGGGAAGTCCAAGGAGCATGGGCGTCAAGACTGTGTGCGTACCTGTAAGCGCATAAAGCCTTAAAAAGTTTAAAAAAAAATTTGTTCTAACACTCTTTCATGCAACTTTTTTTTCTTTCTTCTCTCAAGGTAAAGTAAAAAACATATTAAAAGAATATACTGTATTTGTTTATTAGTAATAATCCAATAGCAGGCTTATTTGTGAAAAACATTTCATAACAATTCAGTTAAAATGTCAACTGTCTTTTCAGTCCATCCTAATAAATAAATGAGGTTTAACAAGGTGCAGAGGCGCAGCTGTCCTGACGGGATTTAATCCCACATTTATTAGCTGAACTTAAGTCATGAACTATAGACTTTGCAGCCAATTGGAGAGTCAATTTCAGAGTACTTACCATCCATTGTTTTTCTTTCATTTCTTCTTAGCTCCTAATTGTTCAGGGCCGAGTGCATGTGCAGAAGCCAGAGTGATTCACAAAGGTATTTTCTACAGATGGCACACACACACAAACACACACACACACACACACACACACACACACGCAATAGCTTTCTTTATGCACTTGAAGTGCCATGCTAGGTTTAGGCACGTGGGTTTTGAGCTTATAGCTGCTAAGAAAAAAAAAAGAAATCTAAAAACCGGTTCGGAGTGTTGCCGGGCTTTCTGAATACCATAACTCCCAAAACACAAAGAGGACAAATTTTGCGAGCCAGTGCTGGGAATCACCTTCTGCGTAAGGCTGTCTGGACAGACCTCATGCTTTAGTGGAAACTTGGCTCTGCTCTTTATCCACTTCTAAACAGACGGCTGCTTACACACAGTCTGCACGTCATAATAAACACACAGGGCGAACACCGTGTTTTCACCCTGCAAAGCTGCAAACCACCGATAATCACAACACAGCAGGTGACTCATATGCATTATGGCACAGATAACCAAGAACAAGTTGTGCCTATTTTGTACATAGTTTTGTCCTGTTCCTCAGTAGAACTGCCCTTCTTATTGTGTTTCTGGGATATGATGTCCATGTCAAACTACATTGTTACTGGAATAAGGAGTTCACAGTGCTTAAATGGTAAGTTTCCCCAAGCAAAGACTGAAGGGAAATTACTTTCAAAACTGTTTAAATGTTTACAGTTTTAAGATGATGTGTAGATTGTTGAACTTCCAAATCGAGGCCCCGATCACAACCATTGAGGCCGGCTTTACACGATGACGATAGCGCAGTAAATTTCCATGAAAGGCAACATGCTAGATGGTTGAGATGTTGTTTCCGTCGGTCTGCATATGTCATCTCCTTCATCGCTCTGATTGGTTTTAGATCTATCCAATTGCGGCCAGAGGCCTTTGAGCGGCGTGCGTTGATGATGCGCCTTTGGAAATGGGTTGTGAATGAATCATACCCCAGACCCACTCTCAGTTACAACTGAGAAGGGTCTAGTTTCAACCAGCTTCAGATAGCGCCACCCTGATGGCATTAAAGAGAATCCACAAGATAGAACATGTTTACCCAGGATTCTCTATAGCTTCAATGCTAAAAATGCTAGTATTACTTTGTGTCTTTGTTGGCGGAAAGGGTTTTATTGTTTCAGCTTGCTATTGGTGTTCTTCAGCCTGCACATGGTAGAAAGCATGATGCTTTAACTACACACCCCACAGACAAGTTTTACATGTCACGTTGAGACTGTGTTAGAACTTGACAGTTTCATTTTTTAGATGTTTCTGGGGTATGATGTCAACGTCAAACTACATTGTTGCTGGAATAAGGAGTTCACAGTGCTTGAATGGTAAGGGGGTTGGGAGGGGAGTTATTTTTCTGGCACAAGGCAATGTTTTGTCATTGATTACATGCCACTTTACAAAACACAACCGAGACATTATTTATTAATACTGAATGATTTCAATACTGATCTATCCAACACCATAGATTATTTTGGATCTTAAAATAATGTTTCCAAAATCGTTTCAACCACCGTTCCAATCAGACATAAGAATAATGGGAATGGTAACGGTAATGGACAATTCCGCTTCCAACCTCTAGGGGGACCAAAGAGGAAAAGTGATTTGGTGCCTACTGTAAAGATGTTGGTTGACAAGTAGCTAATACTACTGTGCTTGGTCTATGACGTTAGCTAGCTAATTCTTGGTGGGTAACATAAGATTACGTCCTCATTCAGCACGGTCAGTTATTTTTAGTACGATTGTTTTGACCACGGTTAACAACTCTGGGTTCACATTGCATATCGACACAGCCCTAGTAGTTTTGTATTTTTAGCCCTTAGGTTGTTTTTTTTTTATTTGTGTTTGCTTTCCCAGTGAAGTGTCACACAGAGAAATACCTGTACATGTAGCGGAATGACAAACATTTTTGTATACATAGCTTTGTTGGCAAACGATGGCTGAATGGAAACATGGCAGGGATTGTGTAATGTGAAGATGGTGTGGACGACTTATTTGCTGGGTACAAAAACTGGACCTGCAGGTCTAAACTTAGCAACCATTACACATTGATGCATGTGACATCCTGCGATGTTAGATAGCTTTAGCCTGGGAAAAAACCTGAGGAACTTCCGTCAAATTTGAGATTTGCTCTGCAACTCCGTCTTACCAAGAGCCCCGTCAAGACCATTTCCAATTTTTCCAAATCGAGGCCCGAATCACAACCGTTGAGGCCGGCTTTACACAATGACGATAGCGCAGCAAATTTACATGAACGGTAACATGCTTGCTGGTTGAGATGTTTTTTCCGTCGCTCTGCATATGTCATCTCCTTCATCACTCTGATTGGTTTTAGGTCTATCCAATTTGCGCCCAGAGGCAGTTGAGCGGTGACCGTGGGTGACGCGCTTTTGGAAATTGGTTGTGAATGAATCATACCCCAGACCCACTCTCAGTTACAACTGAGAAGGGCCGGGTGCCAACCAGCTTCAGATAGCGCCACCCTGATGGCATTAAAGAGAATCCACAAGAAAGAACATGTTTACCCAGGATTCTCTATAGCTTCAATGCTAAAATTGCTAGTATTACTTTGTGTCTTTGTTAGCCAAAAGGGCTTTATTGTTTCAGCATGCTATTGCTGTTCCTCAGCCTGCACGTGGATGATGCTTTAACTATACACGTGGATGATGCTTTAACTAAACAGCCCACGGACAAGTTTTCCATGTCACGTTGAGACTGTGTTGACAGTTACATTTTTTAGATGTCAAGGTTACATTGAACTACTCTCGCAGCAGCCTGAGGATTTCAGGAAGAGCACCGAACTTGCATATTTCATGCTTACAATCTCAGTCACATTGATACACCTATGCACCTTCATAAAACCTATGCACTATCATAACCCCTTCATAGCTCCTATGCACCTTCATAACCTGACAGGTCTCACTATGACTGATACCCTCATGCCAACGCAGCTCCATCTAACTTCCTGCTATGGTGCTGAAGGTTTCTGTATTGTTGACTCTAATAAGATCTCATGTTCATGCGTTCATGTGTTTGTTGATGGGGGATCAGTTGTCCTAGCAGCAACGGATTACTTGAGCTTCCTTAAACACCAAAGCTTTTTCCACCACATTATCTTTGCTATAAATGGTCAAATCCTTCGGCTGATGCGTTGCTAACTGACTGAACTACATTTCAATGTTTCCGGTTTTAGCTACTCTCTGAAAAATGGTTATTAAGGTGCTTTTGAAAGAGGTTAACCTAGGTGTCCAAAGAGACAACCTCAAACTTTCAAACAACGTGTGCCAATTTTAACTAAAAATGTAGACATCTTTTGTCCTAACAATCATTAGTGGACTTAATGACAGACAATTAGCCTATTAAAGTGTATTTATAGACTGAAGTTGATATGAGAGGAATGTTAATTTGCATGAACTATGCGTTCAGCATTGCCAGCATTTCCTTTTTATGAACACCCATAGACGCAAGAGGAGATTGCATCATCTATGTACCAACCTGTCATATTTCAAAATACCACCATGACAGAAGAAACACTTCACTGATCCACACCTTGTGTGAGTAATTCATTCAACGTGAACGCTGCAGGTAGTGTTGCGAAACAATAAAGCAACTGTACATCCAAGATAGTGTCATGTGAAGGACAACCGCTCCTGGAAACCGGAAAGGCACTTTTATGACCGAGCCTGGTGTGTGTGGTGGGTGCTGTGCTTTTGTACTCCTTCATTTAAGAATATTAAAGAGTACACTTTGTTTTCAATTAGCAAAATAGGCAGGAAAGTAGAAGTAGCAATGCCTAGGATGCCCTGCAAATGTACAAATAAAAGCAGCAGCAATTTTGCAATATGGACAAAAAAGAAAAACACTGCAGTTTTAGGAATAAAGGCAGTGGGTCTGCCATGTACGTCCCATCTTGACCTTATGACGTAAAAATGGAAGCGCACAGGATACACAGGGAGGGAAAGCTCATGCAGTGACAGCCTATCCTTGCTTTAGGGCCTGAGAGTCATACAGGGCCAAGTCACTGTTTACACAACAAGAGCCAATCACATTAAAGACAATGTCAGGCCCGCCTCCCGCCTGTGACACTCTGGATCGTGGCTGGACAGAGAAACTATAAAGTTTCCTGACAAGTCAAGAGGGAGAAGGAGAAGAGATTGAACCATGAGAGAGAGCCTTGCTTTGGTGTCATCCCAAAACATGGCGTTCACTGACTGCATGAAACCCACTGAGCTGTCCACAGACAAGAAGGGGCTAAAGTAAGTGAATGTGGTGTTTAACAGGAATGATTTGGGCAATGATGACCTTGTAAAAGCATTACACAGCTAAAAAAAAAAAAACACTGAGTGAATTTTCTCTTTTGGCTCCAGGAGGAAAAACTGGAGGAACAAAATAAGATTTCTCTTGAAGTCCAACTCCTCCCAGTCGATAGTAAATCAGAAGAAAAACAGATCTTACAGGTGAGACCTTTCAATTTGAGGATGATGTCATAATTATGCTTGATGTGTTTTAAGTGCTTCATGCTAGTTATAGGTTACTCAGTTTTAAATATTGAATTGCATTGTATTTTACTTTTTAAATTAGATTTATATTTATTCAAATGTAACTTATTTCATTCAACTTTACATGGTGTTTGTCTTCGCATACCCATGATCCACACTCTTATTCATCTATTTAGTACGTTCCCCTTTTTGTATTGTTGTATGTATGTTATGTATTTATTGTTTTATGACCAAATGAAACCAAACCAGATCACTATGGCTATGTCTCAAATCAAGCATGGCCTATATCAGCATGGACATACTGCATAGTAAAGGAAAAGTAACCCAATTAAGACTGATAAACAATTCAATTGATTCAATGACAGGAGGAATGATAGCAATGTTTTTTCATAAAATTGAGAGATTTTGCAGTGTTGCATTTCAAACTTTTCTGTAATTATAACACAATCCATGTCCTTTCCCTTCAGGCCGACTGCTGATGACACGCACCAATGGGCGCAGTCACTTGACAAACTACTGAGTCATAAATGTAAGCATCACTCACAGCACTATTAGTGCATGATGGCATAAAAGAGTCTCAAAGGTCACTTTATTGGCCTCAGTAAAACCAAGGCAGCATGGCTTTTTTTATTCACTTTACCCTAGGCTTATGTCTCTGGCCTTGTTTTTAACACTTCCCCCCCCCCGACCACACAGATGGTAAAGCTGCGTTTTGTATCTTCCTGAAGTCTGAGTTCTGCGAAGAGAACATTGAGTTTTGGACAGCCTGTGAGGATTTCAGGACCCTCACATCGCACAAAGAGCTGGCGTCCAAGGCCAACAATATTTACGAGGAGTTCATTAAAAATGAAGCACCCAAAGAGGTAACAGCAGCCATTATAGCATTTAGATTATAGAGTTATTTGAGAAGTTTCACTTAACTGATTTTAATCAGAATGTATGTACCTTAAAGCAGGCCCGGATCTAGGCATGACATTCTTGGCCACTAGGGGGCCCCAGTAAGAGGAAAAAGTCCCAAAAAATAGAATATATTATATAGTATTATTTTTTAAAATAATTTTAAATCCAATCCAATCTAACACTTCAATTAAACTTGTATATGTTTATAAATTATTGTATTGTTTAAAAAAAAAAGTTCAGTAAAGTAAAACAATGTTGTTGGTTCTGTATGTTAGCTGGCATAACGGTTACACCACGACTTTTCGCAAAAAAAAAAAATTAAAATTAAGAAATAAAATGAGAAAGAGAGAAGCTTTACACAAGTTTCTCTCAGGCCCTTTGATTGAGCCTAAATTAGATGCATTAAAATACCTAATTAAATTAGTATAATAATCATGCGGCAGTAAAAAGTAATCTTGTTTATTCATCAAATAAAGTATCCATTTGGAGAGGAGCCAAAAAAATGCAGTTTGCCTAGTGTAATCTTTCCATTAAATCCGGCTCTGCCTTCAAGTTTTACAACCCTTGTGTGGTCCTCCCGGGTCAAAGACGGACATAAATTTCCCATTTTAGTCCCTTTTTCAGACTTTTTTTTTTTTAGTTTTCACTACCTTACTACCTTTTCACTACCTTACTACCACTAGTTTTACACTATGTTTTGGAATTCGTGGTCACTAACCCTCATTTATGTAGAATTATACCTACTATTTGAGTTAAGAACATACAGATGAGTTTGGTCAAGAAGGAAAGTGATCAATTGTATTTGCAAAGAGCGTTGCATGGAATCCAGTCCATTTTTTTGTGGTAATTTGGTCAAAAAAAAAAAAAACATATGTCAGACATAGACGTTTTTAAAGGGGTCAACTTTAACCAAATCCAACTCAAAGTCAAAGTCAACTTTAAGGACAAAAGGAGGGATTCTTTGTTCAAAAAAAAGGTTGTCAAAGGCTCATAACGGCTGTTTTATTGGTCACAGATAAACCTTGATTTCCACACAAAGAACGCCATCGCCCAGAGTCTCCACGAGCCCAATCCGGACAGCTTCCTGGCAGCTCAGAGGAAAGTCTACAGCCTGATGGAGAACAACTCCTACCCCAGATTTATCTACTCCGACCTCTACAGAGAACTGTGTGCAGCTGCCAGGGGGAGAGGGCAAGCACATTAAGTCCTAGTCAAACCAGACACCCACCCACTCCTGAAGTCATTTGTTTACCGCTGTAACTGTGTGAATAGACCGCTGATGGTCTTCATTCGGTGCACTGCCTCGGGATAATAGACCTTGCATGCACATCCTGAGCACAAACAATAACGGTGAGTGCAGAAAATGCAAAAGTGAAGCCATTTTTTTGTTTGCCCTGCTGAGAGCTCGCAGCGATGACGTCAGGATGATTAGGCAGGATGTAATATGCTGCAGCACGCAGCGCTCAGAGCACTTCTACCGGATGGGATTAGGGTTACATTTACTTCACTGGGCCATTACCTGCTCTTCCTTTATTACGCTATTAGAATTTGGTATTTTGGTCAATGATGCGCTTTCAAGAAAATGCTGTTAAAGTGAAACTGCAGTCAAAGCTGAGATGACTCCCATCTCTCACTGACGATCCTGTTAGAACGTGTTTCTGTAATCACATCCACTTGAAGACTTTGCAGAGTTACATTACAGTCACACACACCTGATGGCTTTCTCTGTTTCTCTGGTTTTCATTTTCACCGATGTGCTTGGAGCTGTTTACACAAAAAGTGCAAAAACTGTTATTTATTGTAATTGCTGCAGGTGTTGATTGTGAATTTAAGTTTGCAGGCAGCTGGACTGCGCAAGAAATTAAATGTTTTTTTCAATTGTGAAATGTCTCTGATGCATTTATTTCTAAATTCAATGCAAATATGACAATTTATGGTACTTAGTCCGGAAGAGCCTAATACTTTTTCCTATGTTAACATTCATAGTGAGTTTATTCTATATACAGTATCCATGTATTAGTCTATATCCACATGCCAATTTTTGAATGTTCCACCAAAACAAGTTCCTTCCCGAGGTTATTTTGCAGAAGCACGGTGGCTCCACGTCCTCCGCAGCGCTTTGGAGGACGGTATGGGGATGCAAGACTACAGGGAGTTGTATGGTAACCAGTTAAAAAAAAGCAGGATATTTCTCTTTAGAGAATACTATTTTTGAAGTTAAATTCTGTGGTTATGGCTGATACCGGGGCAGGAAATGGGAAAGAAAATGAATTTTACAACTACATTTACTCAAGTACTGTACTCAAGTACAAATGTTCAGGTACTTGTACTGTACTTGAGTATTTTCCTTTAATGCCACTTTTCTACTTTTACTCCAATTCATTAATTGGACATCTTTAATTACTAGTTACTTTACAAATTAACATTTTGGCACACAAAACACATGCAGTTCATAAATGTTTTGTTATAAATAAAACTGCCCAGTAATAATATACTGTATAGCTATGTTCTAATTTTTTCAAATTGTGCACTGCCCCAGCAACCCGTTATTTTGTACACTTGTTTTTTTCTGTATTTATTGTTCATTTTATAGTAATGTATATGTATGCACCTTTCACCAAGTTCCCCAAAGTCCACATAAGTGCACTTATTATGGCAATAAAACCTTTTCTCATTCTGATTCTGATTCAGTTTTACATCACGGCATTAGTATTCTTACTTAAAGTGCTCATTTTATGCTAATTTTCAGGTTCATAATTGTATTTAAAGGTTGTACCAGAATAGGTTTATGTGGTTTTATTTATTTTTTTAACATAGAAAACACCATATTTGTGGTACTGCACATTGCTGCAGCTCCTATTTTCCCCCTGTGTGTTGAGCTCTCTGTTTTAGCTACAGAGTGAGGCGTCTCACTTCTGCTCCATCTTTGTTGGGAGTCACACATGCGCAGTAGCTAGGTAAGGACTACTAGCCAGTCAGAAGCAGAGTATGAGGGCGTGGCACGCTAGCAACTAGGGCGAGCATTTTAACACGTTTAACAAAGTGACACATGTTTGTCACGGAAGTGAAGGCTGGACTACAACAGAGCTGTTTGGAGCAGGTTGTGAACAGTGTTTTCTGTTGGAGATGGTAAGTTAGTCCCTTTGGGGGGGACTTTGGGCTTTTTCACTTAGTAAACCTATAACACGCCCAAAAAAGATATATAACACAATAAAGAAAAGGGAAAAAGCCTAAAAGCATAATTTGAGCACTTTAAGGATCAGAATACTTCCTCCACCACTGGTAAAGAACACCTTGACTGACAGCAGAGAGCTTCCGCCCCTGCCTGCTGTGTGTGAGCTCTCTGATACAGAGGCTGTTTCCAGCCTTGAACTCGTAGCAGACGCGTTCAGTGGCCAGTCACCCGTACGTTGCTCCTGACAGGCTGACAGCTCCTGCTCTGTCCTCAGACACTGTGGCCTGCTGTCATGGTGTAATGAGGTCATCTTTTACACCGGCAGCTCTGCAGAAGCGTATGCTCTGCTGGCTTCCAGGTTAGAGGAGTACATTTGTTACCGGAAACCCCGAATGGCCAGAAAAGAATGTGTGTGTGTGTGTGTGTGTG
>NC_045741.1:9370636-9370978 GCF_008692095.1 Etheostoma spectabile
TGTGTGTGTGTGTGTGTGTGTGGAACTGTAATAACAAAGGGGTTATTTTCTTTAGTATTAAATGCTAGATTCAAGATTTAAGATTATTTGTATTGCCATTACAAAAAAACTACTTTGGGTAGTGCATTGGACCACCATAACAAAAGACATAGAAACCCATCAGCAGCTAAAAAAATCCAATTATCAATAATGGGATTATACAATATATAAATAAAATAGCTAGCATTTTAAAAAGATGAGAAATGTAGAGATACACATGTATATATGCATACCCCACACATGCCCTTCCATGCAGTATACACACATCATATGCACACATACTGTATATTCCATCTTGTCTCA
>NC_045741.1:9370988-9371618 GCF_008692095.1 Etheostoma spectabile
AGTGTGGTGCTGTTCAACAGTCTGATTGCAGTTGGGGAAAAAAACTGTGGAACCGTACAGACCTACTCCTTAGGCTGTGATACCGCCGGCCTGAGGGCAGGAGAGAGAACAGACTGTGGCAGGGGTGTGTAGAGTCTTTGATGATTTTTTTTTTGCCCTTAAAAGGCTGCATTGTTTGGCCGGGTTATCAATAGGTGGCAGCGTTACCCCAATGATTCTCTCAGCTGACCTCACCACCCTCCTCATATATCAACCAAACGTCCGTATTTTACGAGATGGGAGTGAGAATGTGTTGCAAATATAGAGGTTTACTCTTACAGCCCTTTGCTGCATGTCCCCCCCCCCCTTGGGTATTCTTTGATCCATTCAAATGGTAGTTGACCGTTTTTTCCCACATTGTTCAGGCTTTGGATGCCATTTCAAGGCATTTGAAACCATTTGGACTGAACAGTCTCTAATTTTCTGCACGTCTTTTTATGTTTTCCCCTCTCCAATCAACTTTTTAATCAAAGTTCCTCCGAGCAACGTCTGGAACGACCCATTTTGCTGAGTATTTCAGTGTGAAGTGCACCGTAACCAGCATGCACATTTGCTCCCTTACTTCCTTAAATATGGGCCATAACTGACACC